>NC_079493.1:829834-1170731 GCF_030052815.1 Hevea brasiliensis | reverse complement strand
ACTTTCGTGGAATTTAAAATTAACCAAGACCTATTAAAATCTTTAATCAATCTATAAAACCCTCTTAATCTTTAGTCTATTTCTAAATCTAAGTTAATTAAGTCAAATTTCTTGATTATCTATCTCTCGATTTTCTTCTTTCGTTCCTTCAACAAAAAATTAAGAACATAACTTAATGGGACCCTATCTTAAATATGTCAATAAGCTCACAAGAAATGAATAAAACCTTACAAATTTCATTAAATTAGGACTAACCAAGTTCAAATCCATAAAATAACTCAAATATTATATTCCTAACTCGAGAATCAAAGAACACTACTCACAATCCATATTCATTAAAAGAAATGTTGTGTAGAAGAAAAAATAAAACATGAAAAGTAAACTTAAAACGGAAAAGCCTGATGTTTGGCGTGAAGCATCTGATGAAGAAGAGCCCAAATCCTAGTCGGTGCGTGAAAAATATCATTCTTCCTCTTTTTATTTCTTTCATTTTCTTCAATTCTTTCTTTCTTATTATTCTTCTTGTAGCAAAAAGTGATGTAAAGATGCTTAAATATCCCCTGATAAAAATTCTAGAATGGTCTAAAAATGGTGTGAGGGGATGTCATTACATATGTGGAAAGATTTGCCACTTCAACCAATTAATGAGGAAAGTGCATAGCTTGAACAGTGCCTATGCAGCATCTTGTGCAGAGTCAAGTCTGGAGAGGATCAATGAAAATAGGTTTGCATAGCCATGCAGGTTCCTGTACACATTTTGGCAAGCTCTAGAGATTTTCTGTGATACTACACGGGTAGGTGCATAGGCTATGCAGGAGGTTGTACAAGTTTCGATAAGTGTTTGCAATTTTCCGATCAACTGCATAGGCGAGTGCATAGCCTGGGCATGAAGTTGTGCATCTTTTGGCAGGTTCAAGTTTGTCTTCCATAAAGGTGCATTGGCTATGCGATAACCTGTACAACTCTCGACAACTCTGCAATTTTTCTGTTTTTCTAGATGCGGATTGCACTGGCTCTTCAGCATCCTATGTAACTTTCAGCAACTTACAAAATTTCTTCTAATTTTTGTACACAAGTTGCACATGTTGTGTAGTATGTTGTGCAGATTTTAGTAGCCTTTAAAGTTTTCAATTTTTAGACTTCATTTTTGGCACTTTTGGATTTGAAATTTACTCTTTACTTGCGCAATTACTTTTTAGTTCCTCAAAAATACTATTTTATTTACAACATAAAAACAAAATTATAAATTAGACCAAAATTAATAATTATGAAAAATTAACTAAATAACTAATGAAATTAACTAAAACTAACTAACAAATGGATAAAATGACTATGAAATCTAATCTAAATGACTACATGAAATTCATGTATCAATGAACATTTACTTTTGCTTTCCTTTTTTAATTTATAAAACAATCAATTTTTTTAAAATATAATTTTTATTAATAATTTAGAAAAACTTAACAAAGATGGTTCACACTATCTCGTCAATAGACCCCATAATACACCCAACTTATGACCTTTAATATTAAATGAAAAAACCTGGCAAACCTCATAATACCATAAATCAGATAAAGAGTTCAAAGGCTCAAACCACATCGTAAGACTAGCATGAAACAAAGCCACCTTTGCTAAGAAATAAGCAACGTCGTTTGCTTGTCACTTGACCCAAAGAATGGACATCTGAATTCCCTGAGATAAAAAAAAATTTGTAATCAGAAATGACCTGACCAAACTAAGACTAGTTACCCTTGGTAGACAGCATAGCATCATAGACCTGCTTATAATCAATCTCAATTAAAATATGATGAGGGAACTCTTTAAGCAACCAGCCCAGGGTCTCTCTAAGAGCAACTACCTCAGCCAAATGGGAAGGAAGACAACCCAATTGAAAACCCAAGAACCCAAACTTAAAGATCCCATTAAAGTCCCAAAAAGCTACGCCAATACTTGTTCTATTCGCACTAACAAATATTCCCGTATCAACATTACACTTAAGGAAGTTCATAGGAGGCAAACTCCACTTAATTTGAGCACTAGTCGTAGGACTCATAGGCACTACCCTATTAACACAACACTGTTAAGCATTGTTCCAATCCCTCTGAAAATTATAAGCAAAATCCAGCACATCTAAAAAAGAAAAGGACTTATTCTGCCAATGTTTAATCTGCATGGGCTAAGTAATCATAAGACACCTGATAGCTAAAGAATCATTAGATTGGCATATTGCACAAAATCAGAGAAATAAACCATATGAGCACTTGCCACTACTCCTTCTGAAAACCAGTAGTCCACAATGCAAGGGCACTTCAAAAAAATATGATCCAGATCCTCATAAGCACTACATAACAGACATCTATCATCAACATTAACCATTTTAATGATAAGATTACTCTTTGTTGGAAGAATATTTTGAATAGCCCACCACACAAAGTTTTTAACCTTTGGAGTTATATTAAGGTTCCATAAACACTTCCTGTAACCCTTTGACCTACATTATTTCCCTATACATGATCCCTATTCAATAAATTATAGCTGGATTTAACTGAATACATAACATTCTTTTTAAAATGCCTCACATTCTCCAAATGAAAAACACTAATAGGAATATGAATAATAACGTCCGCTTCTGTAACATTAAACAAACTTGATAACTTATCCACATTCCACCATCTACCATTAACATCCATCAAGTCATTAACCATTAGATCTTCATAACCAAAAACATATGAATAATAACGTCCACTTCTGTAACATTAAACAAACTTGATAACTTATCCACATTCCACCATCTACCATTAACATCCATCAAGTCATTAACCATTAGATCTTCATAACCAAAAACCATGGTAGAAGAAATATAAAAATCATTATCTTTATTGATCCAAGGATCCAACCATACGTTAATATTTGAACCATCTCCTACTCTCCACCTCATCCCTTTTCTTAACACATCTTGAGAATGAAATAGACTCCTCCAAACATAACTAGGGTTATACCCCTCTTAAACATCTAAAAAATCCAATCTAGGAAAATATTTGGCTTATCTGACTAAGAAGAGTTGTAATGCCCCGACTAGAGAGTCATTACCAGCGCTAAGGAACAGGTTAGTTTAAGGCTATTGGAACCCATAGTAAGCCTAAAACTATAAACTTTGACCTTTTTAGGACTCACATAACTGCTTTAGAATTTTTCTTAAAGTTTAAGGGAGGTTCTTTCCTCCCTAAGACTCAGACTCAACAGAAAGAGTTTAAAACCTTAAGTGCATTATGAGAAAATTTCTTTTTCTATTTCTGTCTTTCATTATCATTATTGCTATACTAAACTTCATTTGTACAAAACTAAGCTCTTTCTTTAACCTTTACATAACTGTTATAAACCACATAACTTTCTTTGAATTGTTTCCTTAGGAAGAGCATGCTAAAAAAACCTTTACTTTCTCATCTATGTTATGGATATTTCACATCATCATGTATAAACTTTGGAAATGTTCCCTTAAGGGACCTCTTTTTCTTAGTCATAGCATTTTAACTTTAACTGTATCCTATTAATCACACTAGCTTTACTTCTTTGCGAGCATTAGGTCTACCCTTGGCATTAAATACCTAAGAGGTCTTAGATTACCCCAGTAGACTTTCATTACTTTACTTAAGTTTAGTGTGATTATTAGGACACCACTTTACTATTCCATTATTACATAGTTTATATAACATTTCAAATTCATTATGCTCTTGCAGATCAATCTAAAGGAGACCATTCACTAAAACAAGCATCTATTCAGCCTACTGGCAAGCACATTTTAATTTCATCATACATTAGATATCCACGCCCATGCCACAAACATAAAACATACAACCATAATACATCAAATACATTCAACTTACATGACACCAAGACATGACATAAATAAATACTTTTATACTATTAATACATTTGTGTGTAACATGATGACTGCTAACACTATTACAATAATTATTCTTCTAACATGCCATAACCACTCCTAGATTCTTATGCTCCTGCTATCAGCAAAACTGTTTTGGTTGGGGGACTAAGCTGGGAGACTCAGTAAGCATAAATTACTTAAAATTTTTACATCATTCATTACATTACATACATATGAGTATCAAACACATGAATGCATCATTTCATCAGACATTTGCAAACATGGAAGTCATGTCACCAATGACTTCCCTATAATTCAATGTGCTTAGCTCATATAGAGGCTCCTCAGGACTTTCTCTTAATGTATCCAATGTGTCCGGCTCATACAGAGACTCCTCAAGACTTGTGCTTAAAACATAATATGTGTCATGTACCAAGGGGCTCGTAGGGACCTCACCAGGATTTTTGGATCCACAACATACATAACATAATACCATATACCATCTAAGAGTTAGTAGGTCATCCATAATCTACCTCACATCATAAACATATATGCAATTACATCAAGTACAGTTCTAATGTATTACACGCTAATATCAATGCATTTTCTTATGCATGATTTTGCTTAAAGGAGCAATTAAAGTAATTAAAAGACATTTGAAATTAATTTAAGCAATTTATACTTACCTTTTATAGAATTTATTCATTTACTCTCACTTCCTAAATCTAGCAGGTAGACTTGACTTCATGTGTGCTTCCTAGGATATTTTGACATCAAACCGACTCAAGGCCGTCTTCCTTGAACCTTGATCATTAACTCTGATTAAGTGGCAAAATAACAAACATATCAACTCTATATCCTAGACTCCCTAAAAGCATGTAAAGGACCTTTAATATATATCATATAGGTCCTTTTGGATCATAAAAACAAGTTTTGGAGCCTTAAAACAAAAGAAAAAATAAGGCTGGCAGAACCAACTGTCAAAATCTTGAACCTTAAATGTCCTTTTAGTCTAGTAGCAATTGCAACTGCTAAAACCTTGGACTTCAGCTGCAAACTTGGAAATTTTTAGATTTTCTTGAGGTTCAATTGCCAAAATAATGGTTTTCGGCAGCTGAACCTAGGAATTTTCAGAATTCCCAAGTCAAAAACCTATAGCAACTCAAACCCATGCTTCATCAAAACTCATATATGTGCTCCAAAACACAATCCAACTATCCAAACACATTTCTACGGCATATATCAACTTGAATACAAGCTTGGTTACCACATACATCCACCTAAAACATGAATTCAATTTCTTTCCAACTCAAAAAAATCATTAACATATATCACTTCATTCCATCTAGGAAAACTAGCCAATTTAGGCCTACAAACAAGTTAAACTTAACAAATTTCATGGCAAGACATGTAATTGCAAGCAAAAACATCAAAACCCTAACATGCAAGAGTTTTCCCTAACCTTACCAAGTTTAAAAACTTCTCAAACTACACATGAAATTACAACTACCCAACCTAACCCTCATAAGTATGCTTGAACTCTGCTAAAATATCAAAAAAGTAAGAAGAATTACCTCTTTTCCTTGAACTTGAATTGAGAGAATTGATGGTCTAGCTTTAATCTACTCTCACTTGGCTTTCCAAAAAGAGTTCAAATATCACAATATCCAAAACATGCAGTTGCCAAGTAAAATCTCAAGTTTGGTCCCCCTTACATGCAACAGAAACAAAGAAGAGAGAGAAGAAAACTAACTTTGTTTGAAAAAACGAGATTAAGTGAGCCATTTAGACCTCTGTTGTCAAAGAGACTTTCAGCTGTCGAAAGCCCAACTTTCAACTGGTAGAGTCCATTTTGTCCAAAAGGACATTTGAACAGTAAAAAGGGACTTCGGCTGCTAAAAGTCCAACCTTCAGCTGCCGAAGTTCCTTCTGCCCCCAAGAATTTCTTGATTTCTTTTCTTAACAAAAACACATTCTTAATATCCCACATATAACCTAGACTCTTAACATATCAGACTCATACATACTATACATATACATCTTACTACCATTCCTTATCCATAAAACCTCAAGTTTCATGAAAACTTCTCATCAACGACTGGAATTTTGACATCAAAAAATGATAGGTGTTATAAGAGTACTGGGGTTGGTGATAATGAGCCAACCTTACTTTTCAAGCATAGCTAAGTTAAAAAGATGAAGATTCCTAAATCCCACACCCCCATGAATCTGCTTCCTACACATCTAATCCCATGACATCCAATGTATAGTACACCCACCATTAAGCTTTGAACCATTAAAGAGAGTTCATCAGTCTTTGAAGCTCCTTACAAGTAGAAACAAGAATATAAAACACACCTATGCAATAAGAAGGAATAGCCTGGGCTACCGAATTCAACAAAATCTCTTTCCTCGCTCTAGAAAAAAACCTATGATTCCATCCTGAGATTCTAAGCCAAAGTCTCTCTTTGAGAAAAGAAAATATCTACTTCTTATTTTTACCTATTAAGGAAGGAAGACCCAAATACTTCCCTTGATCAAGAGAAGCATCAACACTCAAAATACTAGAAATAGATTGACAGATAGAAACTAAAGAGTTAGCACTAAAGAAAATACTAGACTTCTAAAAATTAATAGCCTGCCTCAACGCTTGCTTATAAGTTAGCAAAATATTCTTAACATGATGGGTTTCTAAGGATCAGCTTTGAAGAAAAAGAAACTATCGCCAGCAAGGAGACTGTGCTAGATGCTAGGCTTATGTCTAGTAACTTTACTACCATGCACATCACCTCTACTCTCTGCGGCTTTGAAATAAAGTTGACAAACCCTCCACACGAATAATAAAAAGCTAAGGTGAAAAAGATCACCTTCTCTAGGGAAAAATAGGACAAATTTTAGGACCATTGAGAGCTACCTTATACAAAATAGAAGAGACACACTACATTATAATAGCAAACCATTTCTAATAAAAACCCATATAAAGCATGACCTGCCTATGATATCCCCAGTCAACTCTGTTGTAATCCTTACTGATATCAATCTTTAAAGCCACCTCCCCCTTGTTACCCCTAGTCTCTCTTTATATGGTAGATGACTTCGACCATGACATTGTCAAAGATTAGTCGCTAAGGAATAAAAATAGACTAAGAAGGAGAAATAATAATAGACAAGAAACACTTTAGTCTGTTAGCTAAAACCTTAGAACAAAATTTATAAATAACATTGCACAATAAAATCAGTCTAAGGCCCTTCAAAGTTGCAGGATTGTCCATTTTAGGAATAAGGAAAATAATGGTCTCATTAAAATTGATGAGAAATGCCCTATGAGATAACCAACTCATACAACTATCCACCACTACTATAATACCCCTCAAACTCTGGAATCTGGAATTGGGAATTGACTTGTAGTGGATGTTCCATTCAAGTTTGAACATCCTAATTGGGCTCTAAAAGGCATGAGGGTTAAGAAGAAATAATTTTACTATAGTATTAATTTTTTTTTTAATATTTTAAGTGTGTATGGAATATTAGATATGTTATGGATGGGCTAAAAATTTTTAAAAGAGTGAATTCAAGTTGCTATAAATAATACTTTTGGCAACTAAAAGTCTTTTTCCAAGCATGGGGTATTTAAGGTCTATTGGCCAATTTTGGAAAGAGAATAATGTAATTTTCTTTTCCTTTTAGTCCTTTCTCTATTTTCTCTCAAACCCTAACTCTTTTAGATTTCTAATTCATGCTTTATTTGTTTGGCGTCTTGCATGCATCTTTAATCAATTGTTAGAGGTGCAAGGAAGCAAGTTGAAAGAGATTTTGGTCCAAGCTAAGAAAAGCGATTTGACATTACTTCCTTGCTTTGGTTTGATCAATTAAGAGGTAGGCTTCCTCTTCCCTTGAGTATTTCCTTAGTCAAAACTTGAAATTTGAATGTTTACATGAAAATGGGAGAATTTCAAGTGAAACTTTAGAACTTGTTTTCTTTTGACCCTGCATGTTGGTTATTCGAAGCCTTAGTTAAAAGTTAGAGTTAGGGTTAGTATGTTTTGAGGATTTAATAGGAAAAATGCCATTTTTTTTTCTTAGATCCTAGATTGCATGTGCAAGATTAAAATTGATTGTGGTTTTTCTTGTGAACACAAGCTTTTAGGAAAGAGATTAGTAGATTGTTGATGCATGTATTGTTTGAAAGTAATGTTGGATTGTGTTTTGACACTCTAGGAAGTCAGAAATTAGGTTTTGGAAGGTTTGGGATGCTACAGTATCGAATTTGGGATTCTAGAATTCTTCAGGTTTGACAGCCAAAAGAGGGATTATCAACTACTGAAGTAACTACCATTTCTTAGGGATTCTTTGAGTTATGGGCTTCAGCAGCCAAAGTTACTCCTCATTTCCCTCTTTGTTTTGAGTTTCATGGTTCCAAAACCTAACTCTATGGGACTAGAAAGTATAATATCAAAGGTTAAGGTTCTTAAAATGTTTTTGGAGAGTCTTCAATATAGAATTCATGTGTTTTGCTGATTCACTACCTATTCAGAGTTGGTGATCTAGGTCCTAGGAAGTTGAACTTTGAGTCAGTATGGTGTCAGAGCACCCTAGGAAACACACACTAAAGTTAAAGTCTACCTATAAGAACAAGGAGGTAAGAATATTGATAAGTTCTACAAGAAGTAAGTATAAATTATTTAATTAAATATAATGCTTTTAATTAGGTAAATGCTGCTTTGAGCAAAACCATGCATCATCAAATGCATTTATACTAGGGTGTAATGCATTAGAACCATTCTATGTTGCAATTGCATAATAATTATGATGTGAGGTAGATTATGGATGACCCACTTACTCCCAATCAGTAAATGAGATTATGTGATGTTATACTGTGTATGTTTATGATCCGAAAGGCCAAGTGAGGACCCTACGAGGCCTTGGTACATGACACATGTCATTTTTAAAAAGGAAGTCCCGATGAGCTTCTATATGAGCCAAGTACATTAGTTATAGTAAGAGAAAGTCCGATGAGCTTCTGTATAAGTCAGACACATTAGTTTATGGGGGAGTTATTGATGACATGACTATTGCGTTTGCAAATGTTTGATATTTATTGCATTCATGTGTATGTGATAAAAGGAAAATATAATTGTTCTAAGTGGTTTAGGTTTTGCAGGTAGTAGATACATAAGAACATAGGAAGTCTCTGGAATATCGTGGATAGTTACCTAATAATTGTAGGTTCATAGATGCTCTTATTTCTATATTATGTTGTTATTGTGTACATCAGTCGGTTGCTAGTCCACTTTTTTTTTTTTCTCTCATAAGCTACCAAAATTTATATTTTGTATCAGAGGGACGAAGATTGATCAAATAATACATTGACGCTCTTAACCATTTTGCAAGAGTAGTTGATGGACCATGGATAAGTTTCTCTTAAATTTTTTTTATTGAATTCTTATTGAAATTTAAATTTAAAAATTCGTAGCTCTAAAATTTATTTAAACTCAAATTAACCGTAAACAATTTCATCATTGACCTTAAACTTATTAAAATGTTATTTAAATTTCTTTCAAATTTGTCTTTATTTATTTTTTAAAATAATATATATTAAAAAGGTGTTTGGTTCAACTATTATATATGCAATGAATAGTTAGAGGGTATTTATATTAATTTATAAATTAATAAACTCTAAAAATAAGTTTACTTATTTGTTCATAACATTTCTTGGGTGTATAAGTTAAAAAAAAAAAAAAAAAAAAAAGAAGTTGGGTATTTTGATGCTTATGAGTCCTATGCTTAGGAGATAGTTTGATCAAGTATTTTATCTTGTTCTCTTAATTTAATTTTTAAAATTTTAACAATAAATGTGCTTATGAGCTATTTTTTAACAAACGTGTTAGCTATTTATCAATCAATTATAAACACTTTACCTAAATAAATAATTATTTAAAATTTTAAATGTTTATAAGCTTATATTACCTTATAAGTGTTTATAAGCTATTTTTAGTAAGTTAAACTAAATACTTTATTAATAAACAATTGATTACCAAAATACAGTTAATAGTTGATAAACTATCTGTCAGATACAATTTGTATCAACTCCATTTTTTAAACTTTTTCTCATTGACTAATAGCTAATTTAATTTTATTTTTTATTTACACTATATTATTCTTTTAAATTTTTTTAATTACAAAATTTTGTGTCTTGAAATTAATTTTTTATATCAATAAATTATTTAAAATTATAACAAATAGTAGATAAATATGAAAATAATTAGAATAATTGTAATGTTCACTTATACGATAAAAAAATGTATATATATTTAATTCTTTTATATGTGGTACAATAAATCAATAATGATACGTATTTTAATAATAAAATAATAATTATAATACATATTCTTAATAATTATTTGATATATCAACAACAATGATTAGACATCATTTTATCAAACGCTTATAATATATTCAGACACAACTAGCTATTAGTAAACCATTAAACAAGCTCTAAGTTTTGCAATGGTTGAAGCTTAGGAATGATGTTATTGTTGAGAATAAAGAGTGTAGAACTGACAACCCACTGATACAGATCAACCCCATTCACAATAAAAAGAATTTTTTATTAAAATTGAACGGCTCACTGATACTGTTCCAGTTAAACCGGTCGAACCTTTCCTATATAATCAGAGGAAATATAGCACATTTTTGCATAGCCAGTTAGCTACCCATTTCTCCATATTTATCTCTTGCACAAATACACAGACAACTCTCTCTTTTCTCCGCAGCCACTCACTTCCTTTCTCTGTTGTGCGATCGACAAGAGAACAACAATCGACACCAACTTCAACTGAACCGTCGACAACACCTCTAGGTTCAGGCAGGTTCAATCTCCGGCCTTTTTTTTCCCTTAATTTCTAATACCGTTAATTTTTCCCCGTGTATGTCTCTCTCTCTGCGACTCTCATCCTCTCTTCTTCATGGTCTTCTTCTTCTTCTTCTTCTAATATGACTTTAGTTGCGATTGCTCTTTGCTTGCCACATATGACTCTAGCTTTGCTTTATGGTTGTGAATCTGTTGAAAACTATGATTTAGGGCTTGATTGGTTTAATTGTTGGATACAATCGATAAATTAGTAGAATGATGATGGTAGCTATCGTTAATCGATAGTGATAACTGATAGCTGATAATAGCTATTTTATGTTAAGTGTTTGGTAAAATTATATTTAGCTGTTGCTGTTGATATGTGAAATGACTAATAAGGGTATATATATTATAATTTATTTTATTATTTAAATAAATATATAATTATTAAATTAATATATTATATTATTTAAATAAATATATAATTATTAATCTTTTATATTATATCATTTATTTTATTATTGAAATAAGAAGATAATAATTTTTTTAGATAATTAAATAATTTTAAAAATATAGATAAAATAATAAAATAATTATTATTGTTAATAGAAAAATTTATAATTAATTTTAAGTTTTTAGATATAAATAAATATTTTATATTTTATGTTATTAATAAAAAATATTTTAACAAAGTTGAAATACGTTAATTAAAATGTTAAAATTATAAGTAAAAAAATAAAAATATTAATAATATTAATTTTCAAGTTAAATAAAAAAGGATAATATGGTCAAAATAAAAAATAAAATCAAATCAGCTATCAACTGACGAGAAACAGCTCTAAAAATAGAGCTGATACAAACTGCAGCTGATGGGTATCATATCAGTTGCCCATCAGCTATCAGCTCTATTTTTTTAAGCTTGCCAAACACTATATTTTGCCTGTTTGGGTGTTTATCAGCTATCAGTTACACTCAACAGGTAAACCAAACACCCCCTTAGTTATTTCTTTCTATCTTCTGGTTTCTCTATTTCCATTAAACAATTAGATGAAAAATATTTTCTATGGAGACTTGAAGAAAAACATCAATTTTTCATGTATTTGTAATAAAATTACTTCCCAATCAGATTTAGAATTAATTGATTTTAGTTAGTAGGATTCCTATAAGATAAATTTGAATGAGACTAAATCCGTGGAAATTAAACGTTGTTCTACATATGGATTTCATTATTGTTAATATAGATAAGAATTTTCCATGTTTAGAAGGGAAAAAAAATATCTTTTATGGTATATATTGATACTTTTTATAAGGCAATTACTACTTCCACAACTATAGGCAACAAATGTTTGGTAAAATTATATGTAATTATTATTATTAAAGCGTAAAATGACTAATAACACTAAAAAAAATATTATTAGTAACCGATCGAAGAGGTTACTAATTCATTAAAATCGGTTGCTAATCGATTTAGCAACCGATTCAGTCGGTTGCAAGGAGCCTGATTGTACATAGCAATCGACAATCAAATTAGTTGAAAATAACAATTGACAATCAAATCGGTTGTTAAATTAATTAAATTTTAAAAAAATAAAACTTTCGATAAAAGACTATCGATTACTAGATGCAACCAAAACATAATCTACTCAACTCAACTCAACTCAACTAAGCTTTTATCCCAAAAATTTGGAGTAGGCTATATGGATTCGCTTTCTCCACTCTAAACGATTTTGGGTTAAATCCTCAGAAATGTGTAATGCTTCTAGGTCATGTTGTACTACTATCCTCCAAGTCAATTTAGGTCTACCTCTTTTTTTCTTTCTATCCTCTAACCTAATGTAATCTACTTGTCTAACTAGAACCTCTGTATGTCTACGCTTCATATGACTAAACCACCTCAATCTCCCTTCTCTCAATTTATCCTCAATTGGCACTACTCCTACATTTTCTCTAATACTCTCATTATGGACTTTATCTAGTCTAGTATGGCTACTCATCCACCTCAACATTCTCATCTCTGCAACTCTTATCTTAGACGCATACGACTCCTTCAGTGCCCAACACTCACTACCATATAACATAGCCGGTTGTATAGCTGTACGGTAAAATTTTCCTTTCAACTTATTGGGAATCTTGCGGTCACATAAAACTCCCGTGGTACGTCTCCACTTCTACCATTCGGCTTTAATCCTATGACTAACATCCTCCTCACATCCCCTATCTACTTGAAGGACTGAGCCGAGATAGTTAAAGTGATTACTTTGGGATAGTACCACTCCATCCAAACTAACTCCTTTCCTATTACCAGTTTGGCCTTCACTGAACTTGCAATGCATGTAGTCTGTCTTCATTTTACTTAACTTAAAGCCTTTTGACTCTAAAGTATTTCTCCAAAGCTCTAGCTTTCTATTGACTCCTTCTCGCGTCTCATCTATCAGAACAATATCATTCACAAACATCATGCACCAAGGAATACTCTCTTGTATATGTTTCATCAATTCATCTAAAACTAATGTAAAAAGGTAAAGGCTTATAGCTGATCCTTAGTATAATCCAATTGAAATTGGAAAATCTCTTATGTCCCCTCCCACTGTGCACACAATAGTAGTTACTCCTTCATACATATCTTTTAACACTTGTATGTACCTAATAGATATCCTATTTTATTCTAACACACTCCATAAGACATCTCTTGGAACACCATCATGAACCTTCTCCAAATCAATAAAAACCATGTGTAGATCTTTCTTCACATCTTTATATTTCTCCATCAAGCTTCTAATGAGAAAGATCGCTTCCATAGTTGAACAACCGGGGCATGAAGCCAAATTGATTGAGAGAGATAGAAGTATCATGATGTAGTCGATGTTCCACAACTCTCTCCCACAACTTCATAGTATGGCTCATGAGTTTAATTCCTCTATAATTTGAGCAACTCTGTATGTCTCTTTTATTTTTAAAAATAGGTACTAAAATACTCCTCCTCCATTCATCAGGCATTTTCTTTGAGTTTAGAATCTTATTAAATAATTTAGTTAATCATGCCACTCCCATATCTCTCAAATACTTCCACACTTTAATTGGTATTCCATCGGGTCCATAGGCTTTACTCACTTTCATTTTCTTAAGTGCTTCCTTCACTTCTAAAGATATAATCTTTCTAGTATAATTCACATTCTTTTCTATTGTTCTATAGTCTATATTCACGCTATTACCATTTTGACTATTATTAAAGAGATCATTAAAATAATTTCTCCATCTTTCTTTAATGTCCTCATCTTTCACCAACACTTTTCCTTCTTTATCCTTAATGCACCTAACTTGATTGAGGTCTTGACATTTCCTTTCCCTCCTCCTTGCTAATCTATAAATATCTTTCTCTCCTTCTTTAGTTCCAAGTTTCTCATATAACTTTTCAAAGGCCTGTGCTCTTACTTGACTAACTGCCTTTTTTGCCTTTTTCTTTGCTATCTTGTATTGTTCATATGCCTCATTATTATCACATTTAGATAATTTCTTATACCATTTTCTTTTTCTCTTCACTGCCTTTTGTACTTCCTCATTCCACCACCATCTCTCTTTTGAGGGTGGTCCATGTCCTTTAGACTCTCTAAGTACTTTTCTAGCTACTTCTCTAATCTTTGATGCCATATTTATCTACATATCATTGGCCTCCATATCCAACTTCCATTCTTTGAACTCGAGAAGCTCATTTTTGAACTTCACTTGCTTTACTCCTTTGAACTCCCACCACTTTATTCGAGCTACACTATTTCTTCTGACCTTACTTGAATTATTCCTAAACTTGACATCTAAGACCACTAACCGATGTTGATTTTTTAAAGCCTCTCCTGGAATGACCTTGCAATCCTTGCATAGAGCTCTATTTGTCTTCCTGGTTAAGAGGAAGTCGATTTGGCTTCTATGTTGCCCACTTTTGAAAGTCATTAAATGTGACTCTCTTTTCATAAAGTAGATATTTGCTAGTATTAGGTCGTATGCCATAGCAAAATTCAGGATGCTTTTTCCCTCCTCATTTTGATTGCCAAAACCAAAACCTTCATGAACATTCTCATAACCTTGTTCATCACTTCCTACATGTCCATTCAAATCTCCACCAATGAAAACCTTCTCTTCATTCGGTATGCTTTGCATTAAATCATCCATATCTTCCCAAAACCTTTGTTTACTCTCACTATCTAGTCCTATTTGTGAAGCATAAGCACTAATTACATTTATTGTTTCTTCTTCTAGTACCAGTTTTACTAGTATAATTCTATCTCCTACTCTTTTCACAGCTATTACAGCGTTTTTCAATGTCCTGTCTATGATTATGCCACTCTATTCTTATTTCTCTCCTTTCCGGTAAACCACAGTTTATACCCTGAATTACCTACTTCCTTGCTTTTCTTTCCTACCCATTTAGTCTCTTGAATGCAAGCAATATTCACCCTTCTCATTTCCATGGTATCCACAAGCTTCATTAATTTTCCTGTAAGTGATCTAACATTCCAAGTACCAACCCTGATCCTCCTCCTATCATGTTCCTTCCTAATTGGTCTCCTTCTATGATATCTTCTATTGTTTTCTATGTCTATTATGTGTTCTATTCTACTATCTATTTTACTATCTGTCCTATGGATTAACTTCTTTACCTACACCCATTCATAATGTGGGAACCCTTGCTCACTTAACACCACACCCAGGCGCCAGCATGGCGCGTCACTTTCGGTGAACGCCCTACACCCTTGCATATTTCTCACTACACCTGGACTCCGATGTAGCGCGTCGTAAGTAGAAGACACCCAACGTTTATATTATTTGAATCCATATCATAAGGTGTGACGAAATTTTTATGCTGGTTGTTACATACCGCAACCCTCCTCCTTTATCCGGGCTTGGGACCGGCTAAGTACAAACTACTTAGGTGGAGTTAATCAAAACATAATCTGTTACAAAAAAAATTAGTGTCTTTACTCTTATAATTTTGCAACCATTTTATAAATTGATTGCTATTTATAACTAATTTAGTAACAAAAAAAATTATAAAAAAAATTAAATTTTCAAATGAAAATAAAAAATTCAAATAAATAAAATTTTCAAAAATTACTAAAATAATAAATTATTAATGAAAATTAATACTAAAAATAATAAAAAAAATTATAAAAAATTACTAATAATAACTATTAAAAAAAATATTAACAAAAAATTAAATATAAAAATATATTTATAAGACAAATTACTAAAAAAACATTACCATATATATATATATATATATATATTATAAAAAAAATTACTAAAAATTAATACTATAAATAATTTACTAACAAAAAATATATTTGTACAAAAACTTTTATTTTATACAAAAGAAAAATAAATTAAATAAAAATGATGAGAAAGAAGATGAAGAAAAAAAAAGAGAAAGAAAAAGATGATAAATAAGAAAATATATAAAAAAGAAAAAGATGAAAAAAAAAGATGAGAAAAAAAATGATAAAAAATATATTAAAAAAGAAAAGATAATAAATAAAAAAGATGAGAATGAAAAAAAAAAGATAAAGAAAATGAGAAAAAATGAGTAGTGGGAAAGAAAATGAATAATGGGAAAACAAAATGAGTAGTAGTTTATATAAGCGAATTAGCAACTGATTGTCGGTTGCTATTTTATTTTAAAAATTGTGTGAAAATTTTTTCAAAAAAAATTTTGCAACCGATTTGCAATAGGTTGCAAAATCGATTACTAATAGCAACCGATTTCAATATGTTATAGAAATCGGTTGCCGTTAGCAATTGATATGCAAATTGATTGCAAATCAAAATAAAAAGAAAAAAAACAAAAAAAATGAATGGAAATTTTTTGAGGGAAAAATTTGGTTATAAAATAAGTTACTACTAGCAACCTAATCGGTTTCAAAAATTAGTTGTTGGTTTCGTAAATCAATTGGAAATAAAAAAAGAAAACAAAAAAATTGGATAGGAGTTTTTCGAGGAAAAAAATCAGTTACAAAAGTAATCGATTTTAATCGATTGCAAAAATCAGTTGCTGTTAGCAACCAATTTGCAAATCAATTATAAATAAAAAAAAATAAAAGATTGAGTGAAAATTTTTTGGAGGAAAAATCGGTTGCCAAATTGCTGCTAGCAACCGATTCGCAAATCAGTTGCAAATCGAAAAAAAGAAAAAAAAAATAGACGAGAATTTTTTGAAAAAAAAAATAGCAATCGATTTGCAATTAGTTACAAAAATCAGTTGTCATTAACAACTGACAAGGAATTAGTTACAAATAATAATTGATTTTAACAATTCAATTATAAATTGGTTGCTAATTTTTGCAATCGGTTGCTAATTTTAGATCCAATAAAAATAATTCTTTAATTTAGCAACCGATTACCTAAATCGGTTGTTGTTAGCAATTAATTTTAAATTCAGTTGCTATTAATAACAGATTTTAGCAACTGATTTCTTAATCGGTTGCTAACAATAATCGATTTTAAAATCAATATTTAATCGTATATTTAAGGTTTTTCTAATATCAATTAACAACTGATTTAGCAATCAATTATAAATTGATACTATTAGCAATCGATTTTAGCAACCCATTGTAAATCGGTTGCTAATTACAACCAATAATTTTTTTTAAAATTAATTATTTTACTAAGAAAAACAAAAATCACAAATTGGTTAAAAAATTAGTTGCTAATGGTAGGGGTGTTTGGTTCCAGTTCAGTTCAGGATTTGCCTAAGAACCAGAACTGAATCGGAATTTCAAAATTTTGACAGGGTTCTGATTCGGTTCTTCATTGTTTCGGTTTCAGTTCGGTACAGTTCTAGGTTCTTTGGTTTCAGTTCGATTTTGTACGATTTTAGTTATGTTCTCGGTTCTTAAAATAATTTTATGTGATTATTTCCTTAAAAAGTCATATTTGAATTAGCATTTAAGTTTTAAATTGAGTTATTAATACATAATATATCATATAATATATCTTTTAGCTATATCTAAATCATATAATCTTTAATTATAAGGCGCATATAACTTAGGATTAAATATATTATATAATATAATAGTATATTATATAATATACATTTTAACTATTTATTAATCATATAATATTTAACTATAAGATACAAATATAATTAAGAATTAATATATATATATATATATATATATATATATTAATATAAGATAATAGTATATTTATAATTAAGAATG
Organism: Hevea brasiliensis; assembly: GCF_030052815.1. Taxonomy (NCBI): domain Eukaryota; kingdom Viridiplantae; phylum Streptophyta; class Magnoliopsida; order Malpighiales; family Euphorbiaceae; genus Hevea; species Hevea brasiliensis. Next base: position 1,152,790 of record NC_079493.1, on the reverse strand, counting down.
ATAAGGTAATTTAATGTATTTATAATTAAAATTATTAAGAAAATATAGAAAAATGAAATACAATATTAAGTTATATTTAGTTCATAATTGTATATACGTACATAAGTATATATAATTATATTAAAAGTATATAATACATCTAAAAAAAATATAGAAAAATATATATATAAATTCGGTTCTCGGTTCGATTTGAGTTTAATTTCGATACGGTTCCAGTTCAGTTCTTAGTAAAGAACCAAAACCGAACTAAAGTATCAAAATAAATTCAGTTCGGTACGGTTCCTATCGGTTTGGTATGGTTCTTCGGTTCGGTTCGGTTCTCCCAAGAACCGTGCACAGCCCTAACTAATGGCAACCGATTTCAGTCAGTTGCAATAATTGGTTGCAAAACTGATTTTTTTTATAGTGTAAGAGCATATATTATATCATTTATTTTATTATTAAAATAAATATATAATTACTAATTTATTATATTATATGATTTATTTTGTTATTAAAATAAATATATAATTATTATTTTTATATTATAGAATTTATTTTATTTTTAAAATATATAAATAAAAATTAAATTATTTTTAAAATGTAATTATAAAATAATACGTTAATTATTATTACAAAATCTTATAATTTTAAATTTTACACGTAAAAATATGTATTTTTCCATAATAAATAAATATTTATGTTTTATATCATTAATAAAAATAAAAAAATATATATTTTTAATAAAATTACAATATATTTAACGTGATGAATGATGATATTGTTAAAAAAAAATAAAAAAAAGGGTACCAATGAATTAGTTGTATTTGATTTAAGATTTAAGATATTCTTATTAAGTAATAAAAAAATCACACAGCAGTTGATGAACAACTCATATCATAAAACTAGTAAGTACTATATCAACTATTAGATACCTTACTAATTTATTTGTTAAATACATTAGTTCAATTGTTTACATGTCTATCAATTACCAGTTATGTCAAACAGTCTTTTAATTAATAAAAATTATATAGATTAATTTATCCCTTTCATAATTAATATTTGTATCTTAAATTTAGTTAGCATTCTGTATTTGTAGCTTTTTACTTCCCCCATACCTTATTTAAGAAGAAATAAAAAGAATGGAAGGGAAAAAAATTTAAAAGGCAAAAAATGGGGTCTAATAATTTTGAATACAATTCTCACTTATTATCTCAAGTGCTTCTAAAACAAATAAACATTGATGTTTTAAATAGTGGCCTTCTCTTATTCTAGTCAAGCAAATGTTAGTGTTGCTATACTTATAGCATCACTTTTATATGATAATTTTCTTAGTTTGTATTTTTAAGTATCATACAGTCTTTTGTTTCATACTTTTATTATATTCATTTTTGTGCATATATTTAATTCACATGACATGATTCTCAATTTTTCATAAGTAATTAACTCTTATTATTTATTAATTTTTATAGTTATTGTTATGGAGGGTCATGATCAATTGTAAGTTCCAATAGCATAAAGATAAGAAAATTCTGTTGTGCCACTTGATTCAATTGAAACTTTTCAACATTATTTTCAAAGCCGAGATAATCTTCTTAATAGTAATTAAAACTTTCCACTTGCAGAAGATTATGCAATATCTATCAAGAAATTTAAAAAAAAAAAAAAGATAATTTTTTTTTTTTATATTGACAGTGATAGAAAAGGTCATTATTGCAATCGGCATGGTACTTCAATGAAAGAGTAAAACTGGGGCGAAGCTCTATTGGGAGCCCCAGCAGCTCTATTATTTTTGTCTTTCCTTTTTAAATGTTTCACTTTTAAATTTTTATTATTTAAAATAATTTTAATTTATAAATAAATATACTTAAAATATATTAATTTATTTAATGTTATAAAAATTTAATTATAATTTATTGAAATTATTATACCATGACAATATCTTTTCTATTATTAGCGTATATTAATCACATAATTATTTTTTTTAATTTTAATAAATTTGTTATTTAAATTATAAAATATTTTTAAATTTTTAAATTTTGTTGATAAAATAATTTCAAATTTTTTTAAATTAATGCATAATCAAATGTTTTTTAATTTTAAATAAATTGTATATAATTACTATATTTTTGTATGTGTATATATATATATATATAACCCATCATAATATAATGCCCAGCTCCGCCACTAGAGTGAAAAAAGAAAAATGAATTCTTGATTGATGAGCTATTCATTTGAAATTTAAGGTCATAAAAAAGAGTTGGTTCATGGTCTAGACCCATTTTTTTTTATTTTTAATTATTAAGTTTTTTTTTTATTTTTAATTCTTATTAAATAAGATAAAAGAGAAGTTATAGCATAAATAGAATGCTAATTAAATTAGAACACAAATAGTTTTTCTGGGAAGGATAAATTAGTCTATATGAATTTTATTAATAAAATTGATTGTGACCTTAGCAAGTATAGTCGTGAAAATAGGGCATCCTTTTTGTAATGCCCTTGTGCCATATTTCGTAGGAAACAGAAGAATTAATGAACTAATACAACCTAGCTGCTTTGAGTCTAAAAATTATTTAAGTAAATTGGACCTAATTTTATTTTAATTTTTTGCATATTTTACGTTGAAGTAGTAAGTAGATTCTTGAGCACAGTGATTCAATTTTTTTTTTCCCTAGGAAAGGGAAACATGATCAACGAGATAATTATGCGGGCCTACCAGGATATGATTACGAGGGTCTGCATGTTTGTTTTCTGGTATATTGAATCAATGTTGCTGATGTCTCTATTTGAAGAGTGCTGGAAACTCTTAGATCCATTGCTGCAGATCCTCCTTATAGTGTTAGTGATGGTAATAATATACAATTTCTCGCGCTCAATGAATACAAATATGCCGCACTTGCACGCAAGCAGCAGTCTGAGTCCTCCAGATTGGCCCCCCATCGGCAGAGCCAATCCTCCAGACTCGGCCCCCAGCAGCAGCCCGAGTCCTCCAGACTCTCCCCCCAGCAGCAGAGCGAAGCCTCAAGACTCGCCCCCCAGCAGCAGAGCAAGTAACAAATCCCATTTAAATGGCTAAATCAGCTCAAAACCACAATAACCCATCTCTAGAATCTCAATCAACTACTCACAAATCATTGTTTAAAGACAAACCCAAATGTATAAATGAAGAAATAATGGAAATGTAAGCTAAGGGGTAGAAAAACCCAGAAATATGCAGCAGAATCTGCTGCAGAAAAGTGCAGAAAACGAGTTCTGCAGGCTGCTGGAAAAAATGCAGAACGTGCTCCCTCCTTCTCTCTTTCTAATCTTGCCAAAAATGCCTCCCTTGCTCTCTATGGAAAGAAAATGATAAAATGAGGCTTTATATAGGCTAAGGGTCTGCCCTAGAATGGGTAAAAGGGGGAAGGTTCCAGAGAAAGTGAGGTAAAAAGCTGGAGTAACGGAAATGCCACGTCAATTATTTCCAGTAAAAATGACATAAGCCGAGTCAGTTGTGTCGTGGGTTGTGTCGCTCTCGGCGTGAATATCTGACGATCGACACAACCTGCGACATAAGCTAATTCGGTTGTGCTGCAGGTTGTGTCGCTCTCGGCTATTTTTTACTCAACTTCAAAATTTTTGCAATTCGACTTTAATCTCCTCCAAATGGCTACTCTAATTAAAATACATCAAATTTCTCCAAATTTACCCTACAAAACAAATAAATTCCAAAAATTAAACTAAGAAAAGTGAAAATTGCAAAATTGGCTAAATATATACTAATATCTATAATAATGGCTATGAACAAGGATAAATTATGTGCAAAAATTACATCTAAATGATGATCTAAAATGCATGCATCAAGTCGTCAAAATAGGGCATCCTTTTTGTAATGCACCCTTGTGCCATATTTCGTAGGAGACAGAAGAATTAATGAACTAATACAACCTAGCTGCTTTGAGTCTAAAAATTATTTAAGTAAATTGGACCTAATTTTATTTTAATTTTTTGCATATTTTACGTTGAAGTAGTAAGTAGATTCTTGAGCACAATGATTCAAAAAAAATTTTTTCCCTAGGAAAGGGAAACATGATCAACGAGATAATTATGCGGGCCTACCAGGATATGATTACGAGGGTCTGCATGTTTGTTTTCTGGTATATTGAATCAATGTTGCTGATGTCTCTATTTGAGGAGTGCTGGAAACTCTTAGATCCATTGCTGCAGATCCTCCTCATAATGTTAGTGATGGTAATAATATACAATTTCTCGCGCTCAATGAATACAAATTTTCCGCACTTGCACGCAAGCAGCAGTCTGAGTCCTCCAGATTGGCCCCCCATCGGCAGAGCCAATCCTCCAGACTCGGCCACCAGCAGCAGCCCGAGTCCTCCAGACTCTCCCCCCAGCAGCAGAGCGAAGCCTCAAGACTCGCCCCCCAGCAGCAGTTCTCAGCATCAGCGCCTTCCGGATGTGGAATTTACCTTTAAAGAAGAAAAAGGTGAAAGGGACAAAGGGTTCATAGAAGAAAAAGGTGAAAGGTACAAAGAGTTCATAGAGGAAATACGAACTAAACTCCCAGGAAAAAAGGTGCTGACTCGATTTGATCCAACCCAATCGAGATTTCTTTTGGTGAAACTCTCAAATTCAGGGGACAAATCCGTTACGTTAATAATAAAAAAAGAAGATGTATATCTGTTAGGTTATATAATAGAAGTACCAAAAAGTGAAGGTTATGGTATAGAAGTACCAAAAAGTGAGGATCGAAATGAGGAAAAAACTGAAGAAGGAAGGGAAAAGCTGGAAAAGGGAGAAGAAGAACAAAACGTAAAAAAAATCTACTGCTTTAAAAATACTTCTGCCGATATTAATGAAGAATTCAAAGACCCAGAAGCCGAAGAACTTCCATTTGAATTTAATTATGAATCGCTTAGATCTGAATCCAAAATACGTCAAAACATCTCTATATGTGACACCATGGAGAATGCCATCAGTAATCTCAACAACGAAGGGGAAGGTAAGGTCGACAATAAAAAAGTGGCTGAAGCCCTTTTAGTTTGCATCCATTTTCTTTCGGAAGCAGCAAGATTCAAATCTGTGGAGGAGGAAGTCTCTAGATGCATTAAATATAGAAATGCAAAGGAAAAACCTATGTTTAATGTTTTGCAGTGCATTCAGCTGGGGAGAGACTGGAAAGATTTCTGTACGGAATTCCTCCAAGGAAATTCTAATCAGAACGTTGAGAATCTTAAGCTCGTGAAGATGAAGAAGGGAGAAACTGACCAGGACGTTAAGAACCTTAAACACGTTAGGGGGAAGAAGAAAGAAAATCAAAAGAAAATGTCCCCTGTCCAAGTTTCCTATGAACAAGAACAGATCGCCGTGGCCCGTTCATTTGAGAAATATTGCAAGGAACTAAGTATACTTTTTCTTGTTTGTGAAACACTGTATTCCATTTTAAAGAGTAGTGGGCTTTTAGGCCCAGTTACCGCTGGTACCAGTGATCCTTAAATGCAAGTCTTCCTCGAAGAGCTGCGGTTTCTCTGAAGCATTTCCCAGTTTCTTCAAACTGGAAGTGGCTTAGGTAGAAGGATCTTTGTTCAGTTGTGTATGTTCCTTTTGTTAGTTGTACTTATTGTTTTTCCAAGAGAAGAAATGAAGAGATAGCACTTGGGTTAAAGCTTAGCTTCACCACAATATATCTATTATTACTAAAGCATTCCAATAATGGCAAAATATTTTGGTAATTTCTTGTACTTGAAGGAACAAATAATTTTAGGGTAGAAAATAACAATGGGATGTCATTTGAATTCCACATGAGTTGAACTTGATCCCAAGGAACATAAGTACATACAAATCTGTTTAACATTAGTGTTAGAGCTGCCATTGCAAAAAAAAAAAAAAAAAAAATCCTTAAATATATTAGTTATTAAGAATTATAAAATTTGATATAAAGTTAGAATGGATATGTTTTAATTATAAAAACTTTAAAATAGTTTAATATTTTTTTTCAAATTATTTTTTATAACAACATTTAACATAATTATTATTTAAAAAAAAAAAAAAACATCTTTTTAGACTCTAACCATAATTCCAAGAGCTGTAATATAGTTGCTCTAAATATATGAATCTAATTGACCCAATGTTATCTGTTAAGATAACTTATTTGCCTCTCATTTAATTCCCTTTGTTCAACATTAAAATATATATATATATATCAATTTCACTGCAATTCATCTGCTTAAATGTCCTTTTCCTTCATTATTAATATTAATAGCACTTCCAGAGCTTTCACTGTCACTTATAGTACTGTAATAAAATTTTCTGTTTGTTTATGTGTTATTGGTATCGGTCAGATTCAAACAATATCTAAATATTGATTGGGTATGATAATGTTTCAACAACCAATGGACGGGGGAACCATTGAAATGAATTGGTGTCTTTTCCTTAGTCTATTTCCTTAAGACAACCAGTACACCTTCACATTCTTTTTATTATATTGTGGGGCTACAATTTATTGATTTAGATCGCTAGGTGAATAATAAATGAATTTTAACTCTGTAATATTGAATGAGAGGAGTGAATTCCAATTGAGGAGTTCTAATTTGATAGTATTGAAATCGTGCTTAAAGATGTAAAATCTCGAATTTGTGTCTAACAATAGCTAATGAATGATGATGATGATGATGAGGATGATGATGATGATGAAAGAAGCTAGATGACCTGTTTACCAATACAATAAGGTACAACGTCACTATGCAAATCTGAAACAAAGAATGTCTTGCATTTGAATGCAAGATTTGAGAAATGTCCCAAGGCTTGACAATGTGCTTAGTACCAAACCTGCAGTTTGGTGGTTGATTTTCTTTTTCCCTATATGAACAAACTGCCCTCCAATGATTAAAAACCCACTGAAAAAAAAATCATGCAGATAGAAAAGTCACAATGTATACACCAAATTCAAAGGCATGATTCTAATTACATCAAGCTTATATAACATGACTGGTTTCTGCTATAGTTAGAATGTTTCAATTAGCGAAAAGTTTCAATGTTCTTGCTCAATTCATCCAGCTTCTTCAGCCTCAGTCTCTCACTTTCACCCACCAGCTGACAACCAATCCATAAGCAAAAGAAATGTATCAGCTAGCAATCAAAATATTAATTGAACTATGCAGACAATGTTCATTTATTGAAATGTTTTAGTAATAGATATTCACCTCCATTAATTTGGAAACCAGTTGAGCTTTTTCCTTGTTTTTCTCATTAAAAGCTTCAACGGCTTCTTTGTATTCCCTCTCCTGCAAATCAACACACACACAGAAATATAAACTTTTGAGTGCCTCAAGTAAAATTTTGCTTCAATGGACTGCTACAAACACATTCAACAAAATCAATTATGAAGTGTGGATGCTCCAAATCCTATATATGAAGTCCAGCTAGATGGAATCGTTTCATCTGCTCTGTAAAAAAATGCAGTGTACTGCTTTCATTTCCAAAATGTCATATCAAATGTTCCTTAATTATTATTATTTTAACATTGGCTTCTATAATACGAAAACTTACAGCTTTAATATAACTCCATTATTATTGAGCTAAATCAAGTTGGTAATATTCCTCAATTATTAAAAAAAAATAAATAAATAAATAAAAAAAAAAACCAGGCAAGTAAGAAGCTATAGCCATAATTCTTCACCTTCTTCTGGCAGGTCTGCCCCAGAGGCTTCAACTCCCTGTTAACTGTATCGATCCTTTTTCGCACCATTGAAACTTCTTTCCTCAGTGGATCTGTGAGAGCTTCAAGCTCCTAAAAGATTTTTTTTCCCCATGTAAAAAAGATAATAGTCTCCATGAAGAAAAAGAAAAAGAAGACAAAAACTGATCAATAGGTTCTTATTGCCTATCATTAGACATAAAGAAAAAGAAAATTTGTTTCAGTCTCATCTATGGCCTGAGGTTTTTGCAGACACTATACTAGCAAGATCGTTTTGCAGTATATCTAAACTTACTTCTCGTATCTCAGCTAAGCGTTTGGTTGCTTCTTCAACACGTCCCAACTGAGCCTGAACCTTGTCTTTCATCTCCATTTTCTTCCTCTCAATCTCCTCTTCCTTGGCTCGAAACATACCCAATGCTGATGTTGACATCTCCTCATCCTCCTCCTTGTCATCCTTTACTGGAATTTCATTGGTACTAATAACACCTGGATTCTTCAATCTCTGCATCTGTGATTGTTGCTGATCCAATATCTGTTTCTGGGTTGTCATTGCTCCAATTTCTCCTTCTTTTTCTTTTTCTTTTCTTGCTCTTTCTCTCTGGTGTGATAATTGTTTTCTTTCTCTTGTTGTAGGTGTGGTTATAAATAAATAAAATCTTTGGCTTTAAAAGGTATGAAACCAAACCAACCTGCTTACTTTACAACAAAACAATATACTACATAAAGCTAAATGACCAAATTGCCTTAATCACTTTTAATCATCAAGTTAAAAAAGAGGATTTCACCTTTGTTGAATGAAGACTTAACTTTAAACCCTCTAATACCTTCTTTTCATCTTTACTCTAAATTATCATGATCATAGTTCATCATATATTATGACTATGTTCGGACAGCATTTAAGGTAATCTATCAAAACAATACGTCTCTTATTTATACTGTTTAGTGGCCTAATATTTATTATAGTATTTAGACGTTGAGAGAATGATTCATAAAAAATTACTCTTTCTAACTTCTAGAGGTTGAAGGAGCATTTTAATTAAAACAGACAAGATCATACCACTAACGCTACTTTTATTAAACATTTCTCTTTTAAATCACTATATAAACATTTAATTATTAATAAAATAGCCTACAGCTATTCAAATAATTAATCACTACTAAAAAAGTTAATATTACCAAAGAAGATATATATATATATACACACTGAAATTTAAAATTTCACCTCAGCATACATTCTTGGTAAGAGTTTTTTTTTTTTTTCTTTTCCCTTCTTTTCTTGAAATAAAATAAAAATTATAAATTATGGTCAACTCCTCTTTCATTTTATTATATTTTATATCTTTGGTTAGGTGGATTTATTTTTCAAGTTGGTATAGAGACAAATTCAGCTAACTGCTGCAGCTCCTCTCACTTTTATTTGTATAGAATAAAATATATATCCGCATACGGCGTATATTAAAAAGCACTGCATTACAATTTGTTATAACATACGCACAAATCTAAAGTAAACACAATTATAATATGAAGGAAAGAAGAAAAAATTAAACACATAAAATTTACTCAATTCAATTATAAAATCTACGTTCTATAGATAAGATACAAATGAAAACCTTTACTATGATTAGAAAAAAAATTTAGCTATAATATCTTTGAATTTTCTAAATTATTAAATTCAGATTGCATCGTAGAGTTTTCAAATTAAATCATAATTCAGATCAAAATGAAATTATTTGAAATAAAAGCCACAATATAACACAAGCTTTGAAAAGGGTTTAGTTGTTAGTTAATTAAGCATACACAAAATTTGAAAATATACATGAGTGAATTAAACTTATGGCAAACCTTAAAACTAGGTTTTATGATAAAAATGATATCAGATTATATAGTGTGGATTTGAAGAAATACGTATGTTATGCATAATTAATCCTAATTATGCGTGCACATATGGTTTTAATTTGGTTGAAGGGTCTTCAAAAAGTATAGGCAAATCTTCTTTTTCCTTAAAGAAGGGTGCTCTGGGTGAAAGCTTTGTTTTGTGGGGGTGGACAATAAGGGCTCACCTACAGAAAAACTATTTGTTTTTGAGAGCCTTAGGGGACAAGATAGAGTAGGAGAGATTGGACAAAGCTAATTAGCTATATCATTACCTCTTTCATCTTAAAAATAATTTTAACAAGGGTGAGTATCCGTTGGTTTGGTTTAGTTTAGTTTAGTTTAGAAAATTAAAAAATTAAATAAATTATAATTTTTAGCTGGTAAATCGAATTGAACTCAATAGTTTGGTTTGATTAACCAGTTTCGACTTGATCTTGGGCTTTTTTTTTTCTGCTTATTTTAGACTCATTTGTAACTCAATTTCAATTACATTCCCTAATTTTAACTCTAATTTAAGAACTGATAACAATTAATTAAAAAAATATATAAATTGTTTGATTCGATTCTACCTATTTTTTTTTTCTTTGAAACTCAAACTAAACTGAATAAATTGGATCAAATTATCAAGAAAACCAAATTGACTTTTCAAATTTAATCGATTCGGTCAATTTTTTAATTTGAACCAAATTCTACTTACTCTTAACTCTAACAAAGAATCTTCCCATTCATTTGATCTTTTACCTTTTTCATATCTTATTTGCTAAAAAGTTTTCATTTTGCATTGAATTTCAAATCAAAAAAGGATAAATTAACATGTATTATGCTGTGATTAATGATATTGTTTTTTATTTTTATCACCTTTAATTTATATTTAGGGACCTAAGAAATACCTTGAAAAAGGTTGTATGCATCGTGTGGCTATGTAAGCTGACAAAGTTCCTGCTTCTGGAAGTGTTTGTTGGTTAGCTTTTAGTTTTTAGGCTTTTAATCGTTAACTTAAAGTATTGAATTGGTCACAACATGGGTTGTTTGGGTAGTGACAGAGATGGAAAGTGAGAAAGAAGGAAAGAAAAGGGAAGAAGCAGCAGAGAAACAGCAGAAGAAGAAAAACGGATCGTGAAGAAAAAAAAAGAGAGAGGAAGCAACTATATTTCATTAATCTTTCAATGAATTCAATTACAGTTTAAGAACTCCATTTATATTTCTGTTTCTAATAGCTCAAAAGTGATAAGTCAGCTACTCATCTATCCTCTAATTCCAGGGATATTACATAATTACACTACCTAAAAATCTGAACATTCAAAGAAGAAAAAAAAAAAAAGAAAAAAGAAAAAGGAAAGGAAAAATGGGGCAAAAGTCCTGACGAGCGTGAAGATTTCTGTAACTCCTCTGAAAGTTGAGGAACTTGATGCTGCAGACAAAGACAAAGAAGAAAAGCAGGGCCCAACCAACATGGGCAAGGGCTACAGGTACAAGAAAGTCATGGTCATAACCAAAGGCCTCCTTAAGGTATACATTCACAGCCATTAGTTCTGATTCAGGAATTTCAATCAAACTCTTCTTATCAGCAATTTGAGATGCAAAAATACCATAAATGGTCCAAGCAACTGGAGAAGCCCAGTAGTACCACCTCCACCACAGGGGAATCAACTGCAACAATTGCATAGTGATAGAAGCAACTTGTTCACCAAATGAATTGCATTTTAAAGTTCTGATACATTTCTTGCTCTATTTTACCATTACTTCTGGCTTTTAAGCGAACACTTGAAATCTTAATAGTCATTTCAAGAATCTTCCTAAATCTTATTTGATTTCCAACATGCAAGAAAAAGAAGAGCCAAGTTTGAATTTACTAACCGGCCTGGGAATAATGAAACCAGAGGACAAGTTCCATAAGCTCAGGAAGAAAGACATAACAATTGCAGCAATTTGCTGGACAGGAGTCTGTGCAACGGCCATCATTCCGTCCATTGAAAAGTAGGTGAAGGACATTAAAATGAAGTAAGCAAAATATAGGAATTTCTCCGCCTTTCCAATCATACCCAATAGTTGCGTATAGAAGAAAAGAATATACAACGGTTTGGCAGAAAACATAAATAGCCTCGATAGCCACCTATAGCCAACAAAAAAGAGGGTTACTAATGGACTAGACAAAAATGATGAAAAGAACAAAATGAATTAGAAAACTTGTTACCTAGATTAGCTTCCCATTGCTTATCTGAGAAAATGCGTAAGGCAACTCTGAATACATTCCAGCTGCTCTTTTGCGTTAAAAGACTGTTCTCTCTACTGCCACAACAGATGTCACAGTAATAGCATTGGCAGCTCCTCGGAATAGAAGAGCAGCATATGTGGCTCCATGAAGATTCATCAGGTCCTGTTGCTTTTGACTGTCAAGAACACACGATAGAATACAACCCCACATAAGCATCACAAACCAAAGGAACCAAAAATATTTTTCAGAAACATTCTGAACAAAAAATTCATACATACATTTGGTCTCCTTTACTCCAGAATATAACACCAAACAGAACAGCAATGATAATTGACATAATGAAGCGGATACTGTTGAATTGTGTGTTCCTCCAATATGACCAGAATTGTTTCCAGAAACAAGCCTGGCATTGTGTTATAAAGCTTTGCGAGTATTTGGTAGGGAATTAGAGATCCTTGGAGCCTGGTGGTGGAGTGCTCAGTTCCTTGATAAGCTCTTGATTTCCCCCGCAAAAGGCAACAAGACAGAGAAAGGTCAGTCCCTAAGTAAGATCAAAGTATGTCAGGTTACGGTGCTACAAACAAGCAAGACCTTTCATGTTACTTATAGAGATCAGAATTTGCATAAATTTCAGCAAAATCAACACCAAGTTAAGCCTCTACTATAATTAAGCTGACCTCTAACATCCAAGTAGCAGGATTATAACCCTCCTTGATCTTGGGAACACCTGGTACAGCCTGAAAGAGAATTTTAGATCTCTTAAACAACTTCTGATCACACAAATCTTTCAGTATAAAAGGAAATCATTAAATATTTATAGCTATACTCACCTCAAAATATTCAACAAGCTTGTGAGAATGGCGGCCAAGAGGTCCAGCATATATCACTTGTCCTCCTCTTTTCATCAACAAGAGCTGCAATAAATGATAATATCATGTTAAAATTAATGTAGCACATATAATAGGGATCAGTATTGCAATGTAACATATGAAGTGATGATAAACATAGAAGGAATTCATTACAGGTTAACAAACCAGAAACTGAACCATACCTCATCAAAAGCTTCAAATACATCAATGCTGGGTTGGTGAATTGTGCATACAACAGTTCGTCCTGTATCCACTGTGTTTCTCACAGTACGCATAACAACTGCAGCAGCTCTAGCATCAAGGCCAGATGTGGGCTCATCCATAAAGATAATTGAAGGATTGGCAACCAACTCAACTGCTATAGTTAGCCTTTTTCGCTGCTCAGTTGAAAGGCCATCCACTCTTGGAAGTACTACTAAAGCGTTCCTAATTGGGTTCAGCTCAACCAACTCCATGACTTCTTCTACAAACATCTGTTAAAGAACAAAATAGAAGTACAGTCAAAAAATACAAACAATAGAGCAATGTAGTTATCTGGAAAGTTAAATGCTAAAGGGTTGACTTGTAGGGAAGGAAAAATGTGAATTTGGTGGCTCAGATATAAATAGTTTGTTATTTTTGTGGCTTGTATTTTGGATATATTTTTCATAGACCCGAATTGTGAGACCCGACCAAAAAGTTCCGTGCGGCGATCAAAAAGTTTTCGCTCTGCGACCCAATTGGGATAAAAAGTGAGATATATGGTGGTAGCAGAGGGCACGGGCTGATAGGCCAGGGCCCAAAGCCCACCACTGATCTCCACTGATCTCCTTGGGGGTGCGGGGCAACGCCCCTGTAATATGAACCGGTATAAATATTGTAATATTCTACCATTTGCGGAGTTGTGAGATATTCGGGAAACACATTGGGGTTAGGGTTTGAAAGTTCTAATTGATTGTATCTTGCTCTTTTCATCATAGTGAAACTTTTTCTCTTGTCTTGCCCGTGGATGTAGACCTTACAGTTGAACCACGTTAAATCCTGTGTTATTTTTCTTCTATTTTCAATACTGTGTAATTGTGTGCGATTTGTGTATGTGCCTTAGATTTACATGCTTGTTATAACATAGTTGTACAATGGAAGTTAGCTTTGATGGTTAAGTGACATGCCTTTCTTGTTTCCATCTTTACATCAGTAGGAAGACGCAGCCAGGCAGAATATAACAGAGATTCATAAACAGTAACATATGGTAAATAAATGTCATTCTGCTCACAGTAACCACTAATTCGTGCAAACGTTGCTTGGTTCTTCTGATAACCAGAAATGCTTATACTTCCTTCAATATACCCTCCAGTCTTCCTTCCAGCTAGCACATCCATCAGTGTGGTATTTCCAGCACCACTCACACCAACTAATGCTGTCAAAGCACCAGGTCTAAAAGCACCACTGACATCGCGTAGTAGTTGTAGTTGGTTCTCTTCAATTCCTTGAGCCTACATTTCCTGATAAGTCCACCAATAAATTTAGTGAGAAAAATATTCATGTACCTAAAAGATTTATTATCATACAGAAGTTGAAATATAAAGCCAGAAGAAAATAACATACTGCCGGCATATCCACGTAATACGTTACATGATTGAAAGTAAGCAAAAGAGGCTGGAAAGGCAAAACCATTCCTCTTCTAGATTGATTATTTGCAGAATTAACAGTTGAGCTGGTATGCCCTTGAGCATTTGTCACTGCCATTTCAATTCCTGCAATCAAAGATTTAAAATTACACAAGCAAAAAAAATGCTGCATATGAGGTATAGGATTCATTGAACTGAAAAATAATAGAAAGTTTTAAATGTGTCCTTTGTGTTATGGCATAGCTTTTTGTATTCGGATATGTTTTTTATTGGCTCGAATTATATTCTGACTCAAAAATATTATAAATTTTGACTATTATGGTAGTGTGAGATTTAGATTTGGAGAGTTCAAAGAGATTGTAACCTTGCTTATTGTAATGCATGGAACTTTTATTATTGTTCTAATCTAATATCATGTCAGAGGCACAATAATGGAAACTGATAATAGATTTGTATTTTGATCATCATCAAATTTAACTGATGCGCCATGCTTCTGAACCTTGTTCATACTTATTTAGCTATTCATTTTCCTGTTCTACTTTCTTAAATCATTCTCAGTTTCTCCTATTTTACTTTTCATATTTATGCTTAATCCCTTTTTTATGAGTTAAATGCTAAACCTGCTGCATGCAAATTTCCAAGCAAGAATTGTAGCATGTTCAAGTGTACAGATAGTGGACATTTGAAGATGCATAAGCATAAAACTACTTGCCTTCTGAATTGGAAGTAAACTGCTCATTATCAGAGTTGTCATCCACAAGAACAGCCTTTTTGTCACCAGGAACTGAAATTGATGAAAGAAAATATTAAGAAGAGAAGTATATGAAAGAATGGCAGTGGAAAGTTAGAAAAGGAGTTATGGACTTACCCTTCAAATATGTCAGTGCTACAATGAAAAGAATATTGAAAAGAACGGAAAACCCAACAACTGCGCCAATACAAATCCAAAACCACCTTTCAGTGTTGAACAAGCCTCTTTCCTTAAGAAGGGAAGTTCCAACTATGGGCTTACTGGGACTGCCAGTAGGCTGTGCCACAAGAAACTATATCAATATGCATATAGAAATGATGAAGGATTTCAATCTAAAATGAAGGTAGACTCATATATGTTTCCTTATGCAGAGAATTTTATTGAAATTCTGGCAGTCTATCAGCTATGATGAGGTGTTTTCGGTTTCCCGAATGCTTTGAAGAACTTACAGTGCTCCATCTATAATCAAGAAACTCATTTATAGCAATGGTATTTTGTCCATATGTCATAGGAGAAGCATAGTAACCCCATATCATCCATGATTGAATGTCATCTGCATATGGCTATTAAAGATAGTTCTTCAATGATGATTCAAAAATTAACAAAATTGTTATAGATGGATGAATAGAGAAGTTGTTTGTTGCTTCAGGTTCTAGCAGTGAACAAAGAAAGGTTTATTACTTTTGGAAACAATGAAGCCTCCAAGCACAAAGACCAACAACAGGGCCAAAGTACCAAATGTGTTTGCTGCAACTTCAGTTCTCCCAAGGGCTGCTAAGAAACAGAAGAGAGTGAGACCCATCTGATGTATTCCAAAGAAGGCCAAGAGCTGTCTGAAGAACCTGAAAAAAAGCAGATATGTCAGTAAATGCCATTCATATGAGAAGCCATTAGAAATCACTGACCAGTAAACAATGAGAATCATTGTCAAACCATAAACATTGGATATAATGGATAAGCACTTACCAACTGGCAGAAGGAGCAAAACCAATGGTATAGTATGTGTGGAGAATCCAAATCCCAGATTCCAACAGTGAGAGAGGAATTTTGAGGAGCCAAATAGGCGAGGCAAAAGCCCATGCAGGGTAAAACAAGGAATCCCTCTGCTTGTAGAACACAGGAAGCCTAAAAACTGTCATCGAAAGCTCTGCCAACCCATTGAACATGACATTAATAAGACAGAAAAACAGTGCCCCAAAATACTTTGCTCCATCTTCTCTTTGACCAGCTTTCATTTCTGTTCTCAGGAATAGGGTAAACGCAACTGTTGCTATGATGGTTATCTGGGTGGTCTTGAATATGTACACAAAAGAGTTATGCTTCATCAACAGCCATTCCCTGGCAAAGCATGCCTTGAAGAGATTCCAATTAGAGATACCATACTCTTCTGTCACCAGAGCAGCAGGGTGAGTTCTTGACTTATCAAAGGGAATGCTAAGATCTTCAGCAATCTGCGACCAATGTGAAATGAGTCGAAGGCTTGCATGAACTCAGGTACTGAGATATATCTGTAAGGTTGGTTCTTTCTAGACCAATATTGTTCTTGGTCCTTCTTGGAAGTTACTTCCTGTGGAAAATCAGCGACTTCCTTCCTTTCTGGACATTTGAAGCCCATGCATTCAAAGAACTCAAGAACATTCTCTCTTGGAACTTGGTAGATAATTTGACCCTTTGCAAGTAGGAAAATGTCATCAAAGAGATCATATGTCT
Organism: Hevea brasiliensis; assembly: GCF_030052815.1. NCBI lineage: Eukaryota > Viridiplantae > Streptophyta > Magnoliopsida > Malpighiales > Euphorbiaceae > Hevea > Hevea brasiliensis. The sequence goes on along the minus strand of NC_079493.1, from coordinate 1,136,091 downwards.
CTGGTGCAGGCTGCAAAAGAGAGATAACCATTGTAGTATCCATGATATGAACCATCTGCCTCATGAACTTGATAATTTGGTAAGTAGTGGAGCTGTCCAGCTCCATGAAAAATGCTTTTGTGAGTCCAACCAGTATTTGTCCTGAATTTCACAGGCAGAATTAGCAATGTGCAGTAATAAATCTGAAAGTAGGTAATAATGCACATTTGCAGCAATTACAGATACTGTTTTTTTAACTCATACCAGTGGTTACACGCTTCTTTTGTCCACCAGAGATTCCTCTCCTCATGTCATCCCCTACCATAATTGTCACGATCCAAAATTTCTGAATCGTGACCGGCGCATAATTTAAGTATTCTTAAATCATGCAAGCCTTATCAGAGTATCTTGAATGAATATATTGTCACTTACTAATCTCAAAAATAGACAAAATCCAAATAAACAAAATGCTGAATAAACATCATAAATATCCCATAGGTAAACTGCGGAGTCTCTACAGATTTCAAATAAAAACTTAAACTGTTCAATAAACTAAACTAATTATTAGCCCGAGAAAACATGAATTCGGGCATACCATGAGAACAAAATCAAAGTTGTCCCTCTCCAGAAAATGGACTGAATATTTGGATCAGCTGCAGAATTCTACTGATCTGAAACAGATAACAGACAGAGAAAACGTGGTTTGAGCTAGATGCTCAGTGAATGATAATTATAGCACACAACGGAATAGGAACAGGCAGACGCTTGATTAATTTCACAATAAATTTTCTATTCAATAAAATCATGCTCATGCTGTCAAAATCATTAATAAAATAATTTCATAAAACATATAAATCAAATAATTCATTCAATAAAAGTTTTATGGTACAGTGCACCAGGGTGATGATACCCCACATCACCAAAGGTCAGATGGTAAGCGCGCTACCAGATATCAGATACCTTCCTCCTCCTTCACAGATATCAATGCATATGATACTAATGCAAACATAAATTGCAATGATGCATGACTCGACAATGCAACCTAATACCGTGATAGTCCACACGGCGGGGCCAGATAACAGAAACAGATACTGGGCACAGGTACCAATTCAAAACAGAAAATCAATTTGTACAAATCAATCAAAATCAATAAAAAATTTTAGATAGCAAATAATAACTGATAGTGCAATTCCAATAGTGTATTTCAATAGTTTCAGAGAGTCAATAAAATCAAATCAATCTCAAATCAATTCAATAAAATCAAATCAATATCAAATCAATTCAATAAAATCAAATCAATCTCAAATCAATTCAGTAACACATCGGTAAATTTTATAGTCAAATATCAATCAATATAAATACATTAAAGGCCTGTTCCCGGAATCCTAATGGGTATAATGCAGAGATAGTTGGCAAAATTAATTATTTAATCAAAATCGAAATAAAATTTAATAATAAAATAAAACTATAGAAAATCACATATAAAATCATTGTTAAAATATTGATTTAAAATTTTATTTAATAACAAACTTAATGCTAAGAAATTTTAAAAGGGATAAAAACGGTGCCATGTACTATAATTACCACTCACCTGGAACCTCCAAGACAATAGTTATTTTCAATGGAAGAGAGACAATTTCAACTGACTGATTGAATATTTGAATCTCCTACATACCCAAAATATAAGAGAAAAATATCAAATAATAATAAAATATAATAATTCTTGTTTATATATATATATATATATATAACGTGGGAGGAAGCGGGTTTGCGGTGCACGTGGGAGGAATGGTAGCTTTATATATATATATATATATATATATATACATGATGAATGGGACGATGGACGGACGATGGACGAATAGTTATAGCTTTACATACATATATACATGATGAATGGGACGATGGACGGACGATTACATGATGAGTGGGACGATGGACGGACGATGGACGAATAGTTATAGCTTTACATATATATATATATATATATATATATATATATATATATATATATATATATATATATATATTATTATCCAATAATAATTATGATGAACACAATTTAATACCAATGATCAAAAATAATTTTATGGAGTAGTTGTAACAGATTAAGAAAATAAAATAAAATTAGATTCACCGATTATTGAATAAGGAATGAGAATTCTTACCTTGAAAACAGAATCGAATGTGATGAATAGAGAAGTAAAAATTTAGGGTTTCTCTGTTGAGAGTATTTGATAGAAAAAGGAGGTGACAAACAGATTTTGAGAGCAAAGTTTAGCAGAAGGGATTATTAAGGTATATATATATTTCAAGAGTTCTATTAGGTGTAGAATGGGCTAAGAGTTATTATTGAACTGGGTTGTTCAGATTGCAGATATATATTTAATTTCAAAAATAATATATATATCTAAAAATAAATAAGTAGACCATCTAATAAAATATATATATATATATTTTTTATAAATATATTAAATTATTGTTAGCTAATTAAAATAAAATAATAATAAATAATAAATGTATATGGGTTTTCACATACTTCCCCCCTAAAAAAAATTCGGTCCCCGAATTTGAATAGACAAAATTCTAACCTGAAGAATCAAATAAGTGAGGATATTTGGCTCGCATTTCAGATTCTGCCTCCCATGTGGCCTCACTACTTGAGTGATTATGCCACAAGACTTTGATCAAAGCCACTTCCTTAGATCGGAGTTTCCTAATTTGTCGATCTAAAATCTTTACTGGTTGTTCCTCATATGACATATCATCCCTAATTTGCATGGTTTGAGGTTGTAAAACATGAGATGGATCTGGTACATACTTCCTAAGCATAGAAATATGGAAAACTGGATGTACATGTGCAAAACCAGGTGGAAGGGCTAAACGGTAAGCAACTGCTCCAATTCTCTCCAAAATTTCAAATGGACCAACAAAACGAGGGCTCAGCTTCCCTTTCTTCCCAAACCTCATGATTCCTTTCATAGGGGAAATTCTCAGAAATACATGATCACCAATCATAAATTCTACATCTTTACGCTTAGGATCAGCATAACTTCTCTGTCGACTTTGAGCAGTCAAAAGTCGATCACGAATTAGCCGAACCTTCTCTGAAGTTAATTGTATCAACTCTGGTCTAGTAAGCCTTCTTTCTCCAACTTCATCCCAACAAACCGGTGACCTGCACTTTCGACCATATAATGCCTCATATGGAGCCATCTCTATACTTGCCTGATAACTGTTATTATAAGCAAACTCCACTAAAGGCAAATGATGATCCCAACAGCCACCAAAATCCATAACGCATGCACGAAGCATGTCCTCTAATGTCTGTATGGTCCTTTCTGACTGCCCATCCGTCTGAGGGTGAAAAGCAGTACTAAAGTCTACTCGTGTTCTTAAAGCATCTTGAAATTTCTTCCAAAATCGAGAAGTAAACTGAGTACCACGATCAGATACAATGGAAACTGGAACTCCATGAAGACTAACAATCTTGTTTATATACAACTGTGCAAGTTTAGCAAAGTCATATGTAGTCTTCACAGGAAGGAAATGAGCAGATTTTGTCAATCTGTCCACTATCACCCATATTGCATTGTAACCACCTCGTGTACTAGGTAAACCCACAACAAAGTCCATGGCAATATGCTCCCACTTCCACTCAGGAATAGGCAATGGCTGAAGTAACCTAGATGGTCTCTCGATGTTCGCCTTTAACTCCGACAAGTCAAACATTTAGCAACAAAGTCTGCAATATCCCTCTTCATGCCACCCCACCAATAATGCTCCCTTAAATCACGGTACATCTTAGTTGAACCTGGGTGTACTGTGTAAGCAGAATGGTGTGCCTCCTCCATGATTTCTCTTCTTAACTCATCAACATTGGGGACACAAAGTCTAGTACCATAACTAAGAACTCCATCATCACTCAACATGAACCCTTGAGCTTGGTCCTGATGAATACTATCTATAATCTCACACAGCTGAGAATCCCTCTTTTGAGCAGCCTTAATTCGATCAATCAAGATAGGCCTAACTCGAAAATGTGCTAAGAATGATCCAGCTATGATTTCAAACTCTACTCCCTGATCTAGCAACCCATGTAATTCACCAATCAAAGGCCTCATCTTGGTAGATATACGGGCTAAACTACCAGAAGACTTCCTACTTAGAGCATCAGCCACTACATTAGCTTTTCCAGGATGATACTGTATAGTGCAATCATAATCCTTCAGCAATTCTACCCATCTCCTTTGCCTAAGATTAAGATCACGTTGGTCAAATATGTATTTGAGACTTTTGTGGTCAGTGAAGATTTCACAAGTCTCACCATACAGATAGTGCCTCCAGATTTTCAAAGCAAAAATTATCGCACCATTTCCAAATCATGAGTTGGATAATTCTGCTCGTGCCTTTTCAACTGACGAGAAGCATATGCAATAACCCGTCCATGTTGCATCAAAACACATCCTAAACCAATCCTAGAAGCATCACAATATACTACATAACTCCCTGATCCAGATGGAAGGGCTAACACTGGTGCTGTAGTTAAACGAGTCTTAAGCTCCTGAAAACTTTTCTCACAAGCCTCAGACCACTGAAATTTCACATTCTTCTGTGTCAATTTAGTCAAAGGTGCTGCAATACGAGAGAAGTCTTGAACAAACCGTCTATAATACCCTGCTAAACCCAAGAAACTATGAATCTCGACGCTTGTGGGTCTAGGCCAATGAAGCACCGCTTAACTTTTTCTTATCAACGCACACCCCATCCTTAGATACTGTATGGCCTAGGAAAGCCACACTATCTAACCAAAACTCACATTTTGAGAACTTGGCATATAGCTTGTGTTCTCGTAAGGTCTGAAGGACAATTCTCAAATGCTGCTCATGCTCCTCCTTACTCTTTGAGTACACTAGAATGTCATCGATGAACACTATAACAAATTGATCTAAGAAAGGCTTGAAAACTCTATTCATGAGATCCATAAAAGCGGCCGGAGCATTGGTAAGACCAAAAGACATTACAAGAAATTCATAGTGTCCATACCTAGTCCTAAAGGCTGTCTTGAGTATGTCTTCTTTCTTAACCCTCAATTGATGATACCCAGATCGAAGATCAATCTTGGAAAAATACTTCGCACCTTGAAGTTGGTCAAACAGGTCATCTATGCGTGGAAGAGGATACTTATTACGCAGAGTTACCTTATTCAATTGCCTATAATCAATGCACATTCTCAAAGACCCATCCTTCTTCCGTACAAATAACACAGGAGCACCCCATGGAGAAACACTAGGGCGAATAAACCCCTTATCTAGTAGGTCCTGTAGCTGCTCCTTAACTCCTTAAGTTCTGTGGGTGCCATACGATAAGGTGGCATAGATACTGCTCGCCTCGTGAACTAAGTCTATACCAAACTCTACCTCTCGCTTCGGGGGTAAACCTGATAAATCTTTTGGAAACACATCAGAAAACTCCTTAACCACTGCAACATTCTCCAAACCTGCACCTTCTACCTGAATGTCTCTAACATAAGCTAGATACCCCTTACACCTCTTTCGCAATAATCGTCTAGCGCTCACTACTGAGATAAAATTACTAGAGGCTATACTGCGATCTCCCTGAAATTGAAATTCTTCCTCCCCAGGAATTTTAAAGAGTACAACTTTATTATGACAATCCAATGAAACGTGATAAGTGGCTAATCAATCTATGCCTAAAATCACATCAAACTCAAATATATCTAAAGAAACATGATCTGTAGCTAATTTCCTTTCTCCAATGTGAACTATACATCCCCTATACACCATATCAGTGTCTATTGCATTCCTCATAATTGTTGATACAGATAAAGGATACTCTAACAAAGTAGGTGGTGTACTAAATATCGTGGAAAAGTATGGAGAAACAAAGGAATGGTTGTGCCCCAGTCTTAGTAGTAGGCATCTGTTCGGATGTCTGATTAATAGTTTGAGGTGGTATCTCCCTTGTTGGATCAAGGTTTGCACCATTAAGACCCTTGGCCCTAGCTCTCCTCTTACGTTTAACAGACACGGGCACCTATTCATTTTAATAAATAAGTATTAAATATGAAAATGTGAGCCAAATTAAGACAGGTGAAAAAGTACGAAGGACGCAGATATCTAAATCAATGATAAACTGAAAAGACGTTAAGGATCCTATGCTCCGCAAGTTTACTAGACCTCAACCGAGCTCTGATACCAACTTTGTCACGACCCAAAATTTCTGAATCGTGACCGGCGCATAATTTAAGTATTCTTAAATCATGCAAGCCTTATCAGAGTATCTTGAATGAATATATTGTCACTTACTAATCTCAAAAATAGACAAAATTCAAATAAACAAAATGCTGAATAAACATCATAAATATCCCATAGGTAAACTGTGGAGTCTCTACAGATTTCAAATAAAAACTTAAACTGTTCAATAAACTAAACTAATTATTAGCCCGAGAAAACATGAATTCGGGCATACCATGAGAACAAAATCAAAGTTGTCCCTCTCCAGAAAATGGACTGAATATTTGGATCACCGCAGAATTCTTACCGATCCAAACAGATATAATGCATGAGAGAAAACGTGGTTTGAGCTAGATGCTCAGTGAATGATTATTATAGCACACAACGTTATAGGAACAGGCTGACGCTTGATTAATTTCACAATAAATTTTATATTCAATAAAATCATTCACATGCTGTCAAATTCATTAATAAAATAATTTCATAAAACATATAAATCAAATAATTCATTCAATAAAAGTTTTATGGTACGAGGCACTGTGGTGATGATACCCCACATCACCAAAGGTCGATGGTAAGCGCTACGGATATCGATACCTTCCTCCTCCTTCACAGATATCAATGCATATGATACTAATGCAAACATAAATTGCAATGATGCATGACTCGACAATGCAACCTAATACCGTGATAGTCCACACACGCGGGGCGATAATGTAAATGACATCGGGCACGGTACCAATTCAAAACAGAAAATCAATTTGTACAAATCAATCAAAATCAATAAAAAATTTCAGATAGCAAATAATAACTGATAGTGCAATTTCAATAGTGTATTGCAATAGTTTCAGATAGTCAATAAAATCAATCAATCTCAAATCAATTCAATAAAATCAAATCAATATCAAATCAATTCAATAAAATCAATTCAATATCAAATCAATTCAGTAACACATCAGTAAATTTTATAGTCAAATATCAATCAATATAAATACATTAAAGGCCTGTTCCCGAAATCCTAATGGGTATAATGCAGAGATAGTTGGCAAAATTAATTATTTAATCAAAATCGAAATAAAATTTAATAATAAAATAAAACTATAGAAAATCACATATAAAATCATTGTTAAAATATTGATTTAAAATTTTATTTAATAACAAACTTAATGCTAAGAAATTTTAAAAGGGATAAAAACGGTGCCATGTACTATAATTACCACTCACCTGGAACCTCCAAGACAATAGTTATTTTCAATGGAAGAAAGACAATTTCAACTGACTGATTGAATATTTGAATCTCCTACATACCCAAAATATAAGAGAAAAATATCAAATAATAATAAAATATAATAATTCTTGTTTATATATATATATATATATATATATATATATATATATATAACGTGGGAGGAAGCGGGTTTGCGGTGCACGTGGGAGGAATGGTAGCTTTATATATATATATATATATATATATATATACATGATGAATGGGACGATGGACGGACGATGGACGAATAGTTATAGCTTTACATACATATATACATGATGAATGGGACGATGGACGGACGATTACATGATGAGTGGGACGATGGACGGACGATGGACGAATAGTTATAGCTTTACATATATATATATATATATATATATATATATATATATATATATATATATATATATATATATATATTATTATCCAATAATAATTATGATGAACACAATTTAATACCAATGATCAAAAATAATTTTATGGAGTAGTTGTAACAGATTAAGAAAATAAAATAAAATTAGATTCACTGATTATTGAATAAGGAATGAGAATTCTTACCTTGAAAACAGAATCGAATGTGATGAATAGAGAAGTAAAAATTTAGGGTTTCTCTGTTGAGAGTATTTGATAGAAAAAGGAGGTGACAAACAGATTTTGAGAGCAAAGTTTAGCAGAAGGGATTATTAAGGTATATATATATTTCAAGAGTTCTATTAGGTGTAGAATGGGCTAAGAGTTATTATTGAACTGGGTTGTTCAGATTGCAGATATATATTTAATTTCAAAAAATAATATATATATCTAAAAATAAATAAGTAGACCATCTAATAAAATATATATATATATATTTTTTATAAATATATTAAATTATTGTTAGCTAATTAAAATAAAATAATAATAAATAATAAATGTATATGGGTTTTCACAATAATATCAGCACATACATCCAATCCAAGAAGCTGCAAAAGAAGTAAATAAATAATTAGGTCTTAATGATTAAAAATCAAGAAGAATAATGAAGGTGGAAGTGACAAACCTTTAGAACATAGTCTGTGACCAAACTGGTTTCTTGGCCAGCAACAGCTGCAGCCTTCATAAATACTTCAATTTCAGGATCTGGTTTAATACCTGCTTCTTTCTCTCGCCTTGACAACTCTAACAGCATCTCATATCTGGTTCCAACTCCTGAACAACGTCCTAAGAAATCCAATGTTTCACGGACTGTCATCTTACCACAGTGAAGATCATGCTGACTAATATAAGCACAGGTTCTTTGAGGTACAAATTCTGAAAACTCATGCCCACAAAAGGTTACCCTGAAACCTGTTAATTGCCCCCAGTCATAAATATAAGACTAGATGAACTAATAGAAATGCATAAAAGAGGTGATAGGAAGGGAGACAAACCCTTAGATCATCATCAAGTTTCCCCGCAAGTGCTTTTAGCAGAGTTGTTTTCCCTGAACCAGGAGGCCCAAGAAGCAATGCTATCCTGAAGATGTAAAGGAATGAAAAAAGCAGACAGAGATATTTCCAAATTAAATGCAGAACTTCTGTTCTATATTGCTCAATTGTAAATTTTGTGGATGTACCCTGATGGCTTTACCATTCCATTTACTTCTCCGAGTATCTTAACAACCCTTTTCTTTGATTGAGAAAGCCCGAAAATTCTAAGAACTCCCTGTTCATGGTAAGTATGACAATTGAATAAAGCCCTCACTCCATATAAAGGCATAAATTAAATCAATTTGAAGAGCTTAAAATGCATAGAAAAACTCATGAAACTTTCTGATTTATCATTTTTGTTTCATAAATTTTATCTTCCTTTTCCAAGATATATTGAAGTACAGATTTACTGAATATTAATTGAAGTATAATCTTCTTGTAATTGGAAGAATCATACATTATTAATTGAGCAAAGGTTAATATTCAAAATATAAGAATCAAAAAGAAAAAGAGGGAAAATTACCTCAACTGCATTCAGGGTAGAGTTCAGAAGAGTTGGAAGTGCTCTGGTTCCAACAATTGCATCTCCTTCAACCAATAAATTCTCAAATCTCATTTCAATCTTAGGGATCTCGATTCCTACCTTGTTCAAAAGAAATATAATAGTCATTTCCTTTCAATGATTGGAGATGAAACCTACATTAATTGACAAATATACAAAAGAGGAAAGGAAATGAAGTCATAATTATATCTTCTGTTCTTTTGCTTTTCAAGAACAGAGTATTAAACTAAACCAAGTAGTCGTTCTAGAAATTCTTGATACTTATATCTTCTTTACTAAAAATCCTGAAGCTTGATTTCTCCAAATGAACAACAAACAACAAGTACATTTTTCTTTCATTTTTTTTCTGCAGAAACTAGATTGAATATTCAAGAGAGAGTAAAACTAATCTGTCAATTCTATTCCTGAGCCTCATTAAGAACTTCTTGCTATCTTGCTCAACAACCTGAAGTATACTCTCCATCAATAGCTTCTTATCTTGACTCCCAAGCTGTGTCACATCAACTTCATTCTGCACCACTCTCCCATTGCTCAATACCTGCTTCAGTATTCCCTTTCTCACCCTATCATAAGTTGGCAGCCTCTCAATGGCTGCCCACCGCAGCTCCTCCTCTTCATCATCCATAGTATGCCTTGCCCTCTTCTAGAACACATCCCGTGCATCCCAAATTTCTCTAACATTCATCGACCCCCAACTTCTCCTACTCATTTGCCTACTACTCACCCTCACCAAATCATCTGCAGCCAATGCTGCTGCCATGTTTGATCACTGCTGATAAAATATGCAGTAACGTTTATTTCTTATATGTTATTAATATGAGAGCAAAAACTCTTATAAGGTTACAAGTGCTAAAAGCAAGGAAAATTAATTACAGAGAAAAGTTTGAATTACAGAGAAAAGTTTGAAACTAATCAGCTACAAAATCTGTGGATAAGCTATAAGCCTCCCAAAGAATCTGCCTATATCTTGCATGCTGTTGAGGTTGTTGAGAAGATTTGAAATTCTTCAAATTGCAGAATTCTTCAAACTGCAAAATTCGCACATGTGCTATTATGCCCCCTCAAGTTGGTGCATGTAGATCTCGAATGCCCAACTTGGCTATCAAAATTTGAAATTGATGAGCACCCAACGATTTTGTAAACACATCAGCTAGTTGATGTTGAGAAGAAGTATAATGACAAACGATAAGACCACACTGAATACAATCACGCACAAAATGACAATCCACTTCGATATGTTTGGTGTGCTCGTGATAAACCGGGTTGTTGACAATATGATGTGCGGCTTGATTATCACAATAAAGCTGGACTGGAGCACAATGGAAAACTCTTAAATCCTCAAGTAACTGTTTTAACCAAATAACTTCACACGATACAGCCACCATGGATCTATATTCCTCCTCCGCAGAAGAGCAAGAAACTGTAACTTGCTTTTTGCTTTTCTATGAAATAGGTGACTGCCCAAGAAAAACAAAATAACCTGTTTTAGATCGATGAGTCAAAGGACAACCAGCCCAATCCGAGTCGCATTAAGCAGTCAAATGAAGAGAACTTGCTGCTGATAGAAATAATCCTTGGACAGGAGCAAGTTTATGATATTGTAGTATCCGAAGTGCAGCAGCCCAATGCTTCTCTCTAGGTTGGCTCATAAATTGAGAAAGAACATGGACTAAATAACATATATCCAGCCGTGTGATGGTGAGATAAATTAACCTCCCTACCAAGCGTCGAAAGGAGCTAGGATCACTGAGAAGGGGACTATTGATGCATACATTTTGCATAATCATTGAGGTTTAATTTCATAGCCATTTTATTTGATTATTAGTCATTTTTAGCTAATTTCATTAGTTAATTAGTTAGTTTTTCATAATTGTCGATTTTGGATTAATTTGTAATTTTTACTTTGTTTTGTAGGAAAAATGGTGTTTTTGAATGACTGAAGAGAATTTTGCCATTGAGGAGTGTCTTCTACAGCCAAAGATGTCAAAAACAAGTTTTCAAGCTGAAATATGCATTGACCAAATTGTGCATAACTTGCCGCATAAGCTATGCAGATTTGCATAAGGAGAAAGATCACTGTTCCAGAACTAGCCGAAGTGTGCATAAGGAGACAGCATAGCTTATGCACATTCCCGCCTCCCTTATGCACCTTCACGGAATTGTGCATAACCTATGCACCAAGTCATGCAATTTTGCATAAGTGGCCCAGAACCAGCCTAAAATCAGATAAGGGATCATAACTTATGCACCCACTTATGCATCCCATGAAGAGTTCATTAATGAGTCGGCAGGAGATTCCCTCAAATAATTCCTCCTAGAACATACCATTTTAGGGCTCCATGTCAGAAAAATGCTATAAATAGTCCCATTTTCTCATTTTAGAGGGGAGGCAAGGAGAAAAGAAGAAGAGGAGAAGAGAGGCAGAATTTGAGGAGTCATTTTCACCTTCCACACCATTTTTAACCAAGATTTGCAGATTTCTTCCTTCCTTTACATTTTTCTACATTTCTAGTGTTTAATTTCTTACTTCTTAGCTTAGATTAAAGCTTTATTTCCATTTAAACTCATCATATCTTGTAAGCATTATGGATAGTGAGTAGTTTACTTTTGATTCTGGAGTAAGGGATGTAATATTTTAGTTATTTTTGTGGATTTGAACTGGGTTAGTCCCAATTTAATGAATTTATGAGGTTTAATCCATTTCTTGTGTGCTTATTCACATGCTTAATGAAGGGCCCCATTAAGTTATGTTCTTAATCCTTGGTTGAAGCACTGAAAGGAGAAAACCAAGTGATAGTTAATCAAGAAATTGGACTTAATTAACTTAGATCTAGAAATAGACTAAGGGTTAAGAGGGTTTTAATAGATTGATTAAAGAACCTAATGGGTCTTGGTTAATTTTAACTCCACGAAAGTAGGATTAAGTTAATTAAGGCACTCTTTGTCTCACTCGAAAGAGTTTTCAAAGGATTTTAGAATTAATCTCCTTTAAACCCATAAATTTCATGGATTGGGCTAGCTAGGGAAAATCCCAAAATAGCTTGAATATGAAATCCCGAACTCCGGAATCGCCTTTTTACCATTATTAATTTCTAATCGAATTTAATCATTTGCCATTTTAAATATTGCCATATTTGAACTTGCTTATTTCAATTTGATGCAAATCTTAGTTTAATTAATACATTGTTGAATAGAATATTAAATTTGCACATTTAGATTTCATACTCCATTACCCATTAATTCATTATTTTAATTTCATAAATACTTCAATTTAGTCAACTTTTATATCAAAAATTCAATCATTAACACAACTCCTCGTGGGATCGATATTTTTCTATACTACTTGTACGACCCGTGCACTTGCGGTTGGGACGCATCAACTATCATCCAAGGCCAATCGGTGATGTTGCTCCATTGGAAACTGAACAGGCTTACAAGCTAGCATGCCAGTCTCTTGCAAGATATCCAAGGTATACTTTCGTTGAGAAAGAACAATTCCTTCAGGATGATGAGCTACTTCAAGACTAAGGAAATACTTTAATGGTCCAAGATCTTTCACAGGAAACATTGTGGACAAGTACTTCTTTAAATATGCCAGCTGAGAAGAAGTATTAGTAGCTAAGATGACATCATCTACATATATTAGTGTGGCACTAAAGATGGAACCACGATGATACACAAACAATGAAGTATCAGCCCAAGATTGTGTAAAACCAAGCTGTAAAATAGCAGCCGAAAATTTAGCAAACCATTGCCGTGAGGCTTGCTTTAAACCATACAATGCACGTTGCAAACAACAAACATGATGATCACCATTAGGCAAATAACCTGGTGGAGGCTACATGTACACCTCCTCATGCAAATCCCCATGTATAAAAGCATTATGAACATCAAGTTGGTGCAACTCCCATTTGCGTACTGCAGCAACAGCCAAGAGAGTACGAATTGTAGTAAGTTTAGCAACAGACGCAAAAGTTTCATTATAATCCAAACCTTCAACCTGAGTGTACCCTTTAGCTACTAGACGGGCTTTATACCGTTCAATGATTCCATTAGAATTGAACTTAATCTTGTAAACCCACTTGCTTCCGATAGCTTTTTTGCCTGCTGGTAAGTTTTCTAAACGCCAAATATGATTTTGTTCCAAGGCATCCAATTCTTGTCTCATTGCCTTCCTCCAATGATCTACTTGCACTACTTGCCTATAAGAGGTGGGTTCATCGTGGTTGGTGATGGCCGAAAGAAAAGCAACATGATTTTTTGAAAATTTTGAATAAGAGACATGGTTAGAAATGGGATAAGATATACCTGAGGTAGCCGAATGGAAGGAAGCAGAAGAACCTTTACTATAACCAGGCAAATTGACTTCAAAAGGTGTGAATTTTGCTGGTCTGATTTTAGTGCGTATGGGCCAAGCTGGTGGGTTATTTTGTGGCGAGGTTAATCCCTCAGCAATGGGAGACTGCAAAATAGAAGGTTCAGCAGCCTCCACATGTGTATCGAATGAAGAGGAGGCTGTTTGCGGTGGTACATCCAAGTCTGGCAAATTTTCATGAGACCATGCAAAGTAAAGTGAAGTGTCTACGTGGTCTTCATCATTAATGGGTATTGGCAATGGTACTATGTGTTTAGGAGTAGAAGACATCATTGTTTTGTAAGGAAAAATTTGTTCATGAAAAACCACATCACGAGAAACAAACATGCGATGTGTATGTAAATCATAAACTTTATATCCCTTCTGCCCATATGGATATCCTAAAAACACACATGGTATGGCTCTATCATGGAATTTGTCACGTGAACGAGGCAGCACAGAAGCATAACAAAGACACCTGAATACACGTAAATGTGTATAAGAAGGTTTTGTAGAAAACAAAAGTTCATAAGGACTCTTTCCATAAAGAAGTGAGGTAGGTGTATAATTAATCAAATATGTTGCGGTTAACACACATTCCCCCCAAAATTTAATGGGACGACCAGCTTGAAATCTTAATGCTCTCGCAACTTCAAGTAAATGTCTATGTTTACGTTCAACTACACCATTTTGTTGAGGTGTAGAAACACAAGAAAATTGGTTAATGATACCTTCTTCTTGACAGGTTTGTTGTAAAGAAATGTTTGTGAACTCAGTTCCATTGTCACTACGAATGATCTTAACAAGAAAACCAAACTGTCGATGAACCATAGCAAGAAAAGAAATTAGCAAATGAGAAACTTCCGCTTTTGACTTGATCAAATAAACCCAGGTAGTTCTTGTGAAGTCATCAATAATAGTAAGAAAAAAATGACATTTAGACATAGAGGGAGTATGATAAGGACCCCATAAATCGCAATGTATTAAAGCAAAAGGCTCACTGGATTTAATACAACCAAGAGGAAATGATTGACGAACTTGCTTGGCATGATGGCAAGCATCACAACATTCACCAGCTTTATTCAAATGAGAAATGGAAAGTTCTGAAATAGAATTCAAACGATTAAAGGACAAGTGACCCAAACGTTGGTGCCACAAGACAGCTTGATTCCTTTGAAAGGAGAAGGCTGAAACAACAGGCTTGGCGTGAAAATAGTAAAGTCCATTCCTCTGCTCACCCATTCCAATAAGCTTCCTCGTTGCTAGGTCCTGTAAAACACAAAAGGTAGGAAAGAAATGAGCTACGCAATGCAAAGCTTGGGTTATTTTGCTAATAGAAACAAGGTTACAAGCAAATGAAGGAATATGTAAAACATTATTTAAGGTTACTGAAGAATTTAGAGTCACATCTCCATAGGTATTAGCAGTGACAAGAGATCTGGTATGCGAACACTAGAATCACATTGAAGATCCTTCTCATTATGCAATAAATCCCTTTGGTAAGTCATATGATCAGAAGCTCCTGAATCCAAAATCCATTCACTATTAGTTGGAAATGAAACATCAACCTTACCAGCAAAATTTGCTATTGATCCCATTCCTTTGGAGCTTTCGACATTCAACAAAGACAAGAGCTGCTCATACTGCTCCTTGGTTAGTTCGCCAACCGGGTTAGAAACACTTTCTTCTGCAACCTTGCTGTTGTTGGCTGACCTCCCTTTTCCCTTTCTATTCTTGTCCCACCAATATGGATACCCATGTATCTCAAAGCAAGTCTCCTTCGTATGCCTTACACGCTCACAATGCTCACAGAACAATTTGGAAACATCATGATTTCTGCCCATGTTCCGAGAGCCCGCTAGTCTGTTAGTTGATTTTGCAGTGGTGAATGCTGCCCCCTCAACTGGATTATTTCTTTTCACTGCCAAAACTTGCTGCTGTCTTTCCTCCTGTGATACCAATCCATATGCACGAGCCAAGGTAGGTAAGGGATCAATATTTAAAATCTGAGACCTCGCTACATTAAATTTGTCATGGAGTCCCATTAAAAATTGATGGACTCTCTCCTTCTCGCTTTCGGCAACCCAGGATTTTGCAGCTCCAGAGGTGCAAATAGGAATCTGCAAATATGAACTCTGTTCTTCCCAAAGTCCCTTCAGTCTGGTATAGTAAGCAGCCACAGAGAGATCCCTCTGTTGAGTATTGACAATATCCATCTTGAGCTAGTAAATGCGAGGCCCATTGCCTTGCAAGAGACGTTCCTCCAAATCCACCCATAGCTCTCTTGCTGTATCAAAGTAAGCTACACTATCGTGAAGTGAAGGATGCAATGAATTGAAAAGCCAAGAAATCACCATTGAATTATTTTTTTATCCATGCAGCTTCATCAGGTGAGTTGGGCTGCGGACGAGGCAAACTTCCATCAACAAAACCAAACTTGGTTTTTGTCAATAGAGCATTCGTTATAGCTCTACGCCATGTGGAGTAATTATCCTCTTTCAGCAGACATGTGACTAAGGATAGTCCTAGATTGTCACTTGGCTGCAGCAAGTAAGGTGATGAAGTCGTAGTAGCTTCATCAGTAGCAAATGCGTTGATGGTATTGTTGTTTGAATGGTTTGACATTCTTTGTTGTTGAACTTCAGAACTCCTGCTCTGTTACCATGATAAAATATGCAGTAACGTTTATTTCTTATTTGTTATTAATATGAGAGCAAAAGCTCTTATAAGGTTACAAGTGCTAAACGCAAGGAAAATTAGTTACAGAGAAAAGTTTGAATTACAGAGAAAAGTTAGAAACTAATCAGCTACAAAATTTGTGGATAAGCTATAAGCCTCCCAAAGAATCTGCCTATATCTTGCATGCTGTTGAGGTTGTTGAGAAGATTTAAAATTCTTCAAACTACAGAATTCTTCAAACTGCAGAATTTGCACATATGCTATTAACTGCAGACCTTTTTCCCACTAATATTTCAAGATTATGAACAAGTTCTTTTTCTTTCAAGTTTGCAAATAATGTATAATCTTTCCCAAGATTACAGCTTCTATATACACTTCCTTGTGTACAATAATGTTGGTGATTTCCTCATGAAATTTTATGTTGCTTTATTTATATAACAGCAGAAGAATTCTGGTCAAAAATTGACGGCATAAAAAATTATGTATAAAATAAGTCAGCTTCTTGGCGTTAATATTCACGAACGTGCTTCAAAGTTCATGTAAGAAGCTCCCATCTTTAGATGATAAAAATGGGGATGGTGATGCCAATTTGACAGCTGGTTGTATATAAACAGTGCAGAAGGATCACATGTGAGGATTGAGGAATATAATGTAAGCTCACAGCATACAAATATAATATGGCTTCTGTATTGAAAACATGAAAGAGAAAAAAAAATGCAAAACTATCATCAGATTCTGTGGCCAAAGAATCATTTGAATCACATGATAGCGTGCAGTACTAATTTAAAAATATAATCATTTGAATTCGTTTCACCATAAAAATATTTATACTGCCTCTTTAAACCACCACAATAATGCAGTTGTTTATTATTTGATTTCTCAATGTCAATTAAGTTTTTACACTTACATTGTAAATTAACAACAATATGGGGGGAAATGAGCCTTTAAAATGACATATTTCTAGCCTTATGCATAATATGAAGCTTAGAGGGATATTAGAAAATAACATAGAGGAAAGATAGCAAGGCCTTACTATTCTGAAATATTAGTCACCATTCATTACTGCAAGTGCAACAACAATAATCTATTGTGCAAAATACATGTTATGTTTTGTCATTCGAAAGTACAACATCAATCAATTGTATACAAAAATAAAATGTATAGTCAAAAAGATGGGACTCCTAGAAGAAACTATAAACGACATTTTCTCAAAAGAAGAGAATTTACTCCCTCATTTGTCAATGCTAGGGACAGGATGGGGAAGAGAGGGAGAGAGAGAGAGAGAGAGAGAGAGAGAGAGAGAGAGGTGACATTTGTCTGTTTTCCTGTCTTATATATGATATCAATCATTCTACTAATATGCCTATAAATCTTCACATTCTAAAAGATTTTCTCATAGCCTTTGGAAGTAAAGGTACTTGATGCCATAGGCAAAGACAAAGAAGAAAAGAAGGACCCAACCAACATGGGCAAGCACTATAGGTATAAGTCATGATCATAACACCCTCCTTGAGGAGGACATTTACAGGCACTGACGATTGTTCAGGAATATGAAGAAGGGATTTCTTGTCATTGAATTGAGATGCAAAAATGCCATAAATTGTCCAAGCAACTGGAGAACCCTAGTAATACCATATCCACTATACAGGGATGAGCTGCAATAATTGATGAAGAAAGGTTATGAGGTAAACTAATAAAGACTAAAAGACTAATGAGAAAATTCTGAATCGTATATGTCAAGCACTGAATGACAATATTCATAGTTCTGGTAATATTCATGCTCAGTTCTCCCATTACTTCTAGCTTCAAGCCTAAACAACGCAGTTTTGCAGAT
This sequence comes from Hevea brasiliensis, assembly GCF_030052815.1. Taxonomy (NCBI): domain Eukaryota; kingdom Viridiplantae; phylum Streptophyta; class Magnoliopsida; order Malpighiales; family Euphorbiaceae; genus Hevea; species Hevea brasiliensis. The sequence goes on along the minus strand of NC_079493.1, from coordinate 1,117,714 downwards.
GCTTCTAATGAATCATACTCCACCTTTAACTTACTTTCAAACTGAGTTTCAAGTTACATAATGGCCCGGGGATGAGAAAACCAGAGAACAAGTTCCAGAAGCACATAACAATTGCAGCAATTTGATGGCCAGGAGTCAGGGCAACAACCATCATTCAATCCATGGAGAAAGTAGGTAAAAGCACATGAAGTAGTAGAAATAGAAGATTGTCCACCTCCCACTCATTCCCAATCATTGAGTACAAAAGAAGAGCATAAACAAAGGTTTGGATTGCAACATAAATAGTCTCTGTAGCCACCTGTGGCACATAAGTACAGATAATTACAAAACACACAATGTAAGATATGATATCCTAAAAAGACGTAGACACGCATTAATACTAGGATTATTTTCCTATTTCTTACCTGAGCAAATGCACAAGGCAACTCTGAATATATCCCTGCCTGCTCTCTCAAGATAGAAAACTGTTCTCTCTACTGCCACAACAGATTACACAGCAGAAGCATTGCTAGCTCCTAGGAAAAGGATAGCAGCATAGGTAGCTCCAAGCAGATTGGTCAGTTCCTGTCTTGTTTTTCTGTTAACAGGGAAGATGCAAACAGAATCCATGTAAGTATACAGTATACAAATTAGTGAAAGCATAATTGGGAAGTGTTAGAAAACTAAAAGTTGCATACACACTTCTGGCCTCCTTTGTTCCAGAAGATAACACCAAACATGACTCCAATAATAATTGTCACAGAGAACCGGATGGCATTGACCAGTGTTGTTTCCAGAAACAAGGTTTGCATTGAGTTATAAAGCTATGGGATTATTGGGTTGGGAAGTAGAGATCCTTGGAACCTTTTTGTGGAGTGCTAATGATGTAGTATTGGAAGAAGAATCAATTTAGGATATTTGGAATGCCATCTTTCCTATGTGTTATTTTCAAATTTCCCTCTACGCTTCATTTTATGCATGATACTAGAATTTCCTTTTAAAGGCTCATTTCCCTCATATTGTTGTTAATTTACAATGAAAGTGTAAAACCCTAATTGATATGGAGAAATCAAATAACAAACTACATAACTGTGGTGGTTTAAAGAGGCAGTATAAATATTGTTATGGTGGGACAACTGTGGCTTCTATTACGAATTCGAGATCAAAATCAAATCAAAATCAAAATTTTAGTATGATTGAACTTCAGATATTTGGATTCAGGGCAATTCCAATTTGAGTTTAGATTTTGAAGCAATTTTATATAATTATTTTCACAAAAAATTGTATTAAATTACTATTTAAATTTTAAAATTATTATTAAAACACAATATATCATATAACATGCATATTAACTATTTCTTAATTATACAACTTTTAATTAATTAATTAATTAATTATATATATATATATCCTTCATTTAAATTTAGTGATAATAATACTTTTCAAATTTTACAATTATACTCTATATTATAAAAATTTCTAATTAAATTTTAAATTTTTAGCAATAACAATTCTACCTTATAATTAACAAAACAGTTATTTTACTAATGAGAAATCACGTCCAATGTCATTTCACGCCACGCCAATAATAAGGTACAATAAATCAAAATATAGAATTTAATTAACAATTTAATTAGTATAGAGTACAATTTTAAAAAAGTACATGGTGATTTTTTAGCAATTTATTCAAAAATTATTAAATTTTCATATATAAATTATTAATTATAAATATATTATGTAGATAATTTTTTACATATATTTTATATATTATTATCCCTAACATTATCTAAAGACTAAAAAATAAATTTTCTTAAATATTTACTATAAAGTTATACATAATTAATTAAAAATTAAGAATTAAAGTTAGCTGTATAAATTATTTTTCACCCTTTAATTATATTCGAAACCAATTTCATATCAATAATCAAAGGTCACAATTTTTTTCTATACTAATTACTTTCATGTTACTTTAGGGGTGTGAACGGATAAAAAATCCAATGAAACTATTTTTTTTTTTTTAATGTTACTGATGCCCAATAGAAACCAACACAATCCATATATAATCATGGATTTCAATTGGTTGTGAATAATTTTCATTCATGTAAATTCAAGAGATAATTGCAAAAAGAAACTCTTTAATTCTCAAAATTTTCAATTCTAGTCGTATTATAAAAATTATTTATTAATCTCTAAACTTTTTAACTCTATCAATTCTACCCCACCACTAACAAAATGATAGAATACAATTAGTAAAAGTTAAAAAATACAAAATTTAATTAACAATTTTGTCAATTCATTTTAACTTACATAAAATTTCAAACTACTTTCAAAATTGAGAGTTAATTAACAATTAAATTTGGATTAATTTGATTAACCCAAAAATATTTTAACACAAAATTATAATAAAGTAGTGTTGAAAGGATTAATGCTTTAACGCAAAATTATGATAAAGTAGTGTTTAAATGATTGAAAATAGAAAGGAAGATACTTACAATGATATAAAAGAAAATAATATAAAAAAATTATAATTCAAAGATTCGAAATTAATTTCCAACATAATTAAATGATGAAAAATAATGATTAAACTAATATTTCACAACCTTAAAATGATTAAACAGCTAGCCATTTGAAAACGTTAATACAATTAGTTTTGACGCTTATTCTTTTCTTTTTAAAATTATAATTAAAATAAATTAAATTTAAATTAAAATCAAAATTTAAACTCCATTAATATTTTTCAATATTTTTATCAATAACAAAGTTAATGAAATGTCGATCGAATTGGTCATCCACTGCATCAACTCTTATTGGATTGCATCGAGCCCAGAAACACTGAAAGCATTCACTCCATGTCACACCAACTAGAAGCATGAACGGCATTAGCCTGCACAGCAAGGCTATACAGTTTTAACTCCCACAATACCAAGCAAAATACTTTAATTGAAAAGGGGATACAAGCAAATGCATCAATCTTGCAATTTAATTATGCAGCATTAATGACTGGGAAAATATAAACCATCAACAGTGAAGTGTCAACTTCCGTTGGTAGCTAGAAGTCTTCATCTATGCAATTATTTGAGGCACTAAACAAAAGAAACTCTTCAAACACAACTAGTCCCCGTGCAAGAGCAAATAATCCTTTAAAATATGAACAGAAATCAACATGACGCCCATTATTCATTAAACAAGATACCTCCTCATTCTTTCTTCCCAATCCCATGAGACATGTTATAGATCCCTCGTCCCTGAGAACACATAAGGTTTGAAGGTCATATTACACAAACAGTTTTATGTAGGTACTAGGTAGAGACTAGAAAATGGTTAGCAGTTGGTAAGTAGAATAGAAATAGACTCACAATAAGGTATATTGAGCTGGCTGCCAAAGCTACAGGAATTGCGACAGAGGTGATCTTATCATAAGGTCCTTTCAAATATGTGTGTTTGTGGATGCTTTGGAAATATCTCTGCTTCTCAAGAAGCTTCTCCCGCAGTCGAAAAGGGGTTTCCGACATTGTACACTGGAAGTTGGAAGAAGGGCAATCCTAATATTAACATAGTTTTTCCACGTTCTTTTATTGAATAAGAGAGATCAGTATAAACAAACAAAGCCTTATTTAAGAACATAATGAAACGGAACATAACTGAAGGCAGAGAAAATCATTGTCATGCATTTATAAAAGAAAAATGACCATTCAATATGAGCTCAAAATTCCATTTCACCCCAAAAAAAAAAAAAAAAATTTCTATATGTTTCCCGAAAAGCAAATTTACCCATCTCAATAACAGTACACTCTCTCCTGAATCCCATGGGCACAGTTTCATGCTTTCATTCACTATGTCTCATAAACAAAAAAAGCCAATTCTATGTGTCATTCTACAGACACTAGCCTCATTTACAAACATGTTTATATCATGCACACCATGTGCAGCTCAGTTTCCTACATCATTATGGTTACCAAAGAAATGGTAGCAGAAAGTGCTTTAAATTCTTCCAACCAAAATAATAAAAGATATTGATCTATGGCACAAATCATGGAAGTCCCAAATCATCCGTTCCACAAATCTCAAGAATCCCATTGACTATGTAACAGTGTACATTAGATAAGAGTTCAAAAAAACTAATCATGGATTTTCTTGGTACCATTCTCCTAAAGGATCATCGACACAGAATTATCACAAATACACAACAATAAATAGAATCAACAAAATCACCATCGCACGAACAGATAAAGCCCGACCAAGCAAAATCCAATCAGTTCAAGAAACAATCATGAATATCACAAATCTCACAACGATCAAATATTCAGAATAACCCTAGATCTAAAGGCAGATAACTGGTTGATCATATATGCTCATCGGAAACAAGGAAGAGCGATAGAGAAACTAACATGTGAGATTAAGAAGCTGAGAGCCGAGAGAACCTGTCGCGATAGAGAATGAGAGAACGATGTTTAGGGAAACCAGAGTCTGCTGAGCAACAAGGACGTTGATTGCATTGTAGATTACAGATCGAGGTCGGCGAAATTGAATGGGTAGGGTTTGGGGCCTTTGGGGTCCGTCCGGTAATGCTGCATACGGTGATGACAATAGCTGCCATGTCATCCATCGCTACTTTTATTTCAGGCTCGAAAAACGGTGCGCTTTGATTAATGGCGGCAAAATTCACTATTTCACGTTGCAAGTAATTTCCCCTTTTTTATCGGGGACAAATTGAATCTAGTGATTTTAGGGCAATTTCGTTTGAAATAAATTATATATAAAAAAATTATATTAAATTAAATCTTTTATAACTGTACTTAATTTTTTATTTATTTAAAATAATTTTTTTATTTAAAAAATTATATTTTAAAAATTAATTTAAAATAATTAAATTAAATTCTTATTACGTAATTTAAACTAATTACTAGTCACTTTGAATCAGTGATTAATCGCGATCAAATTAATCAAATCTTGATTAAATTTATATATTTTAATTTTTAAAAATTATTGAACTAAATTAAAATAATTAAAATTTCTCAAATCAATTACTGAATCAAACCGTTTCGAAGAATAACCAAACCAAAAACCAAAATAAGACTAATCGTGGCGATTTGGTGTGCATAACCGATGACTAATCTCGATCGTTTCATCGTCCTCCCCGTCTTCTCTTCTCGGCCTCTTACCATGGCCGAGTCTACATAGCCATCTTCTTTGCTCTTCAACTAAAAAGCTTCTCTAAAAATGCGCTCTAAGGACAGAATTTCTTACTTCTACGACGGTACATCTATCTGTCTCTCCTTTTCTCTCTACACCAAAACCCTAGCTTTCTCTAGCTTCACCTCTCTCTCTGTAGATATCGTGAAACACTTGCGTGTATACGTTTTTGCTCAGTTTTCTTGCAAGGATAAGCTTAGAAATTGACTGGGATTAAAATCCTTGGCTTAAAGTCGAAAGCCATGGTGAAACTAAGCTTAGCTTACGAAACTGTTTAAATAGCAATAGTATTCGATTTTGGAAACAAGAATAGTTAAATAATTATAAATTCTGGGATTTTCTTATCATTTATTTTTTTCCTGTGTTTTCATAATAGTAATGCAGCCTTCAATGTTGTGCTGAGTTTCTCTTTTTTCTGTGTGATTATTTTGATGGAGTTGCTTTTTCTAATCCATTGCATAACTGGGATTGATATTGCAGGGGATGTGGGTAGCGTTTACTTTGGGCCGAACCATCCAATGAAGCCTCACCGGCTTTGTATGACTCACCATCTTGTTCTCTCCTACGAGCTCCATAAGAAGATGGAGATTTACGTTAGTTATCAAATTTTAAAATTTCTCATTTTTCTAGTCTGTTTTCTTTTCCCTGTAACTTTTGCAGAACATGGGATTTTTTGTGTAATGCAGCGGCCTCACAAGGCATATCCTGTTGAGCTTGCACAGTTCCATTCAGCTGACTATGTTGAATTTTTACACCGGATTTCCCCAGATACTCAACACCTGTTTGCAAATGAATTGGCAAGATGTATGTCCTGTTTTCTGAATTTTAAATCATTTTTTCAATTGTATTCTTGAGTTATTAAATTTACTCATAGAACGCATTTTGTGAAGTACTGGCAGTTGTAAATGTTAAAGTTCAACGAGGTTTAGTAGTTGCCAATGTATTATTAACTTGATTGACTGCTGAATTGGGTGTCATATACCTATAGCACTTTCAGTTTTGGTACTTTAGCAGCCTGGACTTGATTTTGATTCATCATTTCTAGTGCGGTGCTGTGTGTTGATGTGAAATTACTTTGTCTCTCATTTATAACCACCAGTAATCCATAATTTATGTGCTAATTGAGTGGATTACAGGAGGAAATAAGTTTGGTATATTGTTAGCTAATAGTCTTATTGGTAGCTTGTACAGTTAAGGGAAAGAAAGTTTTACAGGGTTTGGGGGGTTTTAGATGGTTAGATGACACGTTTAGGTTATTGCAGGTGGTATTTGTGTCTTAGGTAATGCTTCTGGCCTATTGCCAGCATAGTTATTAAAGGTGCAACTTCTAGGTGTATTGAGGAGCAAGAGCTCATTTTATGCAGAAGTTTGTCACTGGAAGCGAACCTTAACCAGCGTCAGCCTGTTTTCTCCTCCTGTATAATGGTTCTGATTTCTCATCTAATGTTGGCTTCTTTCTTTTGTTGTTTTAATTTGATTTTGTGAGCATGAGAACACTTTAAGCTCTGATACAATGTAAAATCAGTGGTGGAAATCTATAGGTGAAGCAACATTTGAAAAAAAAAAAAAAAACCAAAATATGCATAGTGCGGGCCTAACCTTTTGCAGGTTACGACACTAGGGTGCCCATATAAGCTTGTGCGTCAGGCTTGCCTTTAGCTACTAGGAATGTTGGTGAGCTTGTAGTGCTGACTGCTGAGTATATATTAATATTATTGTACTCTTGTAGTCCACCAAACATTTTGAACACTTTGATGAGGTTTTCTATGTAAGTTTCTCCTTTGTTATGTAGCAGATGTTTCGTATTCTATTTTTCCCCATCTTGTGCAACTTCACATTTAGTTATATTTTCATGGCTTGCTTACAAGTTTCACTTACCATCTTATCTTTTCCTCAGATAATCTTGGAGAAGATTGTCCTGTCTTTGAAAATCTATTCGAATTTTGTCAAATTTATGCTGGTGGAACAATAGGTAAGAGAGATCATGATGCTGCTTAGGTTAAATATATTGTTCAACCTTGAAATGCTGATTGATAATTGCTAACAGATGCTGCACGTAGATTAAACAATCAACTATGTGACATTGCTATAAATTGGGCTGGTGGTTTACACCATGCCAAGAAGTGTGAGGCATCTGGATTTTGTTACATCAACGACTTAGTTTTGGGAATTTTGGAGCTTCTGAAATATCATGCACGTGTTTTATACATTGATATAGACGTACATCATGGTGATGGTGTTGAAGAGGCCTTTTATTTCACTGACAGGTACTGGAACTTTCTTATTGTATTATGAATAGATTAGTAAAGCCATGGGAAACTTATATTTGAATTTATATTATTTGTTGGCCATTGCTACTGGAGTCAAATTTTTGTGGATATAGAAGTTCACTACATAGTCTTTGATTACGTTGATATAGGAAGTACGAAGATGGATTTATATTTCAGATAGTCTTAGCAGGCTATTGCATTTAATATTAGTCATTGTCTATTAGCAATCACATGGTCTCAGTCTCAGCCTATGACTGTATTTTTGCCACTCTAAAATTCATTTCACACATATAGCTGTTATAGTTGGTCAAGATTATTGTATTAAGTTTGTTAAATAGGAGTTATTAAGAAACATACTTTCCACATGATTCCATTTGTTACTTCATTTCTTCATATATCACATGTATTTGTATTGGATAAATAAGTTTGTAATTTGATAGCCTTGACCAAACTAATTGAAGGAAATACAGTTTATTTCAGAAAATATACTTGCTGAAAGATAACGTATGGCCATTTTAATTAATAGGCATGCCATTGTCTGTTTTGTCTTTCTTTTGCCCCTTGAGTTTGTACTCTAATTAAGTGGATGAAGTTTGATATGACAGGGTGATGACTGTGAGTTTTCACAAGTACGGGGATTTGTTCTTTCCTGGAACTGGAGATGTTAAGGTGATCGTTTAATGCTTTGTAATTATATTAATTATTGGAAAAAGTCATTGTGACAGACTGACAGGTGTTAATCTGTGGTTTCTGCAGTTTAAGCTAGAACTGGTGACCTGCTTAATTTGTGTTTATGATGGTAGGATTGGAATAGACTATAGGAAGAAGTCATTGTGTCTAGAGATATATATATATATATATATATATTTTTTATTTGTTTGTTTTGAGCCTATTTGTAATATAACTATTTTATGCGTTATAGGGTTCTAGAATATATAATAAATACCTTGTTATTGGTGAGACTTGTTAGGAACTTAAAAATGTTTGGAACTGAAAATCTGATTCTTATTTATTGCCTGTTCTTTTCATGTTAAACTTGGGGCAAAATGTTGATATGGTTTGTATTGAAGGATGTAGGAGAAAGAGAAGGAAAGTTTTATGCTATAAATGTTCCCCTGAAGGATGGAATAGATGACACCAGCTTCACCCGGCTTTTTAAAACTGTAAGTTATGGTAAAAAGCTAATTCAAATCATAATAATTTTTGTTTATTGCTTGAAGGTGTCAAGTTTAAATGTTTTGCTTGCTTTTACCTATTTTGTAGATTATTTCCAAGGTGGTAGAAACATATCTGCCAGGTGTGATAGTTCTTCAGTGTGGAGCAGATTCTTTAGCTAGAGACCGCTTGGGCTGTTTCAACCTCTCTATTGATGGTGCATATCTACTCGTAATTGAAGCACACTCTTTTTCTTCCCTTCCAGGAGTTGTCCAACCATGCAGCAATTTTTACTTGTCCTTTGTTCTTCTGTTGATGATACTGAGTTTGATCTAGATTATATAGCCTAGTTTCAAGAGTGAAGTTTTGTTGTGTTGCTATTGTGATATTTCTTGCAGGGCATGCTGAATGTGTTAGGTTTGTGAAGAAATTCAATTTGCCTTTGCTGGTACGTTTTTATCTGTCCATTTCTACTTCTTGTGCGTTTGTTTTTGCAATCTTAGAGTGGAAATTTGTCCTGTAGGTTACTGGAGGTGGTGGATACACAAAAGAGAATGTTGCTCGATGTTGGACTGTTGAAACAGGAGTTCTTTTAGATACAGAACTACCCAACGGTATGCTTATATGATATTTTTGGAAAGGCTTGTTTGCTTTGCTCTCTCTCTCTCTCTCTCTCTCTCTCTCTGTCTTTCTCTCTGTGTGGGTGTGGGTGTGGGTGTGTCCACGCAGACATTGAAAGCAATACTTAAAATATTTTGGCTGATTCATGGTGTTATGGCTACCCTCTGAATAAGTATGTCAAAAGCATATTTGCTTTGAGTACTTTTCCGAATCTCCATATGGTTTAGGTTCCTTTCCTTCTTTTTTTTTTCTTTTTATTTTCCCCCTAATGATGGAAGTTTTATTTTTAACTAAATGTTTTTGGCAGAGATCCCAGATAACGAGTATATCAAATATTTTGCCCCTGAGTATTCATTGAAGATTCCAGGTGGACAAATAGTATGTAGCCTTACAAAAACTTCATGTGATTGCTTGTCTTGCTTATATTAAGGAGTTAATTGTTATTTCTGCCAATCTGGTTGCTAAATCTGTTGTATGACTACATGAAAATTGTTAGGATTTTATGTTGTGTAATGGAATCTTGAAATCTTACAGCCATCCTAATCTATCTTTCTCCTGTTTTGGTTGACTAAGCAGGAGAATTTAAATAGCAAATCTTACATTAGCACGATCAAAATGCAAGTTCTGGAAAATCTTCGTTGCATACAACATGCTCCAGGTGTACAAATGCAGGAGGTGAGTATTATGCAAGCATTTGCCAAACCAATTCAAGATTAATTAACCAATATGAAGCGCTTAATTACTATCATGATGCTTTTTTTTTTCTAAAGCTATTTCAAGTCCGTGGGCCTTGGTAACTATTTTGGTATGAACAGCAGGATCCCAGGTGGTCTACAACACAAATTTGCTCTCACATTGTTCATATGCAGCTTTGAACTTAACTAGTTAATTGCCCTTTTACTGGCTTTGACAGATGTCTGCCTGAAACTCTGGTTTACGTAATTAAAGTAGGATAAGCCTTGATCATGATTTGTTAATTTTTTGTTTCTTCCAAAATTTTCATCGCCTCATGCTTTGCACCAGAGAAATTATATATTTTGTGAATGTTAATTGTAAATGAAGTCATGATCCCATCTTCGATGATGGTACATAATTCCTGCAATTGAAGGAGTAAAAGGACACTATTTTAATAAAATCCTGGAAGATATGTGGCTTGTAATAAAGAAATAACTTGTTATTATGATAACAGAATTCATAGTTGATACCCAAGTAGCTACTTGTGAATGGAGAAAAGAACATAGTAGAAAAGCTTTAGATGCCATTTTGAATTTTGACTTCTGGTTAGAGTGGAATTTAAAAAAATATATATATATTATTAGAATGACAACAATGATCTGTATTGCAGGTTCCACCCGACTTTTACATTCCTGATTTTGATGAAGATGAGCAAAACCCGGATGAACGCATGGATCGTAAGTGATTTTCAAAACTATCCAAAGATGACCATACCATGATATTTCATATTGTTGCCGCACACTTGCACACTTTTTGAGCCCTTGAATTTTCCTCAAATTTCTCATTACCAAGTGACCATAAATTGTCGTTTCAGAGCATACTCAAGACAAGCATATCCAGCGAGATGATGAATATTATGAAGGGGACAATGATAATGATCATAACATGGATGTTCCCTGAAGTGAACCTGTTCTTATTTTTTGCTCTGAATAGGAGGATTAGCTTTTAGAAGGAAAAGTGTAACTTATATTCAAATTTATTGCCATACCTGGTATGCTCCCTATTTGGCTATTTCTTTAAGATTATCTTCAATTGGTTTCAACAGATTGTGTCATAAGACCTTTCCACGTGGTGCAGATTTGTGTATAAAAATCCCATTAATTTAAATGAAGCAAAAACATGGTCTTGTTTGTGAAAAATGATATTAAAGATATCCTGTGAGGAGAAGCGGTCTTAAAAGAGATTTTGAACAGAGTTTTTTCTTTGTAGTTACATATATTTTCAATTTTATGTTAATAAATATACCTTAGTGCTAATTGTGAGTAGATTGATTGGTCTTTTTCACTTCTAAGAGCAAATCTCAAATTTGAATTTTTTATTTATTTTTTTTTTAAATAGAGCATTATTTTTATTATATAGTAAATGTATATTAGGAAAAAGAAATATATGAGATATAGGGATTAAATAAATATTATATATTGAAGAGATTATATGAAGACTATTTGGTAATATTAGTTATTTTAGTAATTATTTATTATTTTAATGATTATTAATTATTTTAATAATTATTAGTATATCATTGTAAATTTTTATAAATTATTCTTTTAATCTTTAAATTTATAAATTTTATGTTATTGAATAATATAAATATAAAAAATAATAGGTAAATTTTTACTTAAATTAAATTTAAGAAAAAAATTTTTATTTAAATTAAATTTATTATGAATTTAAAATATTAAACGCTAGTATAATTTTCAAATCTCATTGATTATAAATCTTCTCTTTATAATAAAAAAAAAATGGTTATGATTAAACTTGTTTCTTTATTTGATTTCTTCCTAGTTGTATATTCGGTCCCTAATGCAAGTAAAATTATTTTGGTATTTTGGATATATATTTCCTCTCATAATTTAATTTAATAAAAATTTAAAAAAATATAGGTGTGAAATTCGACATTGAAGCCCAATCCAATCTCTTTACCCTCGTCGCATATAATCTCACCACTTGTCACCGAGTTGCTGTTGGAGAAATGGATTATCCCCTAAACGCTGCCGTTTGGCCTTACATCCGAATCGTCTCCAGAGGAAATCTTGTTTGGCCGCCGAGAAAAGGAAAAGCTTTGCCATAACTGTCCAAAATCCTTCCTTCTTTCCCGAGAAAACAAGTATCTTGAAGCATATAGACACCCAAAAATCAAAACTTGAAGAGATAAGAGGTCAGTAAATCTCCCTCAGCTTTCCTCATCACCTTATGTCTACGGTCTTAAACTGAAACCTTTGAGCTTAACAAAGTAACTTACTGGTATTCAAAACTGTTCAAATATTTCTGGTGAGTGCAGTATGTATGAAAGATTTTTGGTATTATTGAATTGTGGGCTCTATTTGGTTGCTGATAATACTGGGAAAATCAAAGCTTGAATATACCTGACAAAACAAACAGTGTCTTATTGTAGATATCAGCAGCACTTTTACCCTTTTGAATTGGGATTTGTTATCTAGCTTTTAGTATTTTGAATGAGTATTGCTTCATTTGAATCTCTGTTTTGCCTATAAGCCAAAGTTGTTTTTCTATAGAACTTAATAATTCTTTCAGTATTCAGTGGATCTTTCCCTTTTGATGAAAGGGTTTGTGTGCTTTGCTTTTCCTGCACTTTTGGATTTTGTGAAATTTTTTCATATTGAATTTATGTCATAATCGAGCTATCACATTTTAAAATTAAATTTTGCATGGTGAATCACATTTATCTTTCAACTATATCATTTTGGAATTTTATAATTTATTTTTTGTTCGCATAGGTCTTTATTTATTGTAAGTGGAGAGGTTGTCCTCTCTTGTGTAATGAGTTGAAGAAATTAACAACCATAACTTTCAGCATGACCATGGCTGCTTCAGAAGCAGTTTTACGAGCTCTATCTGGTGGTTTACCTCACACTTGTTCTGATCCATATATCAACAATTGGAAGTCTGTGCTTTTCTTTAAATCCAGAGTAAACTGTAGAAATAATGGAGGTTCACTGTACCAAAAGTCAAAAAATTGTTCGAGAATGTTATGGAAATATACGTGGATCAATGCATGTCAGGGTGAGGATGTTGCATGCTATGTGGAAACTCAACGTGCTAAGAGGCTGGAATCTATGAGATTCAAGTGCCAAAGGGCTGATAGTGTTAGTGGGGTAACTGCAAATGAGAATTTACCACCTATATCACGTCCTGTAAATACAGTAGGTGTCACAGTGAATGGTAATGTAGCTTCAGCAGCAACAGTTAGGGAAAAATCACACAAGGCACATGAGGGATCAGTTGAGGAAGAAGCATGGGATCTCCTCCGAGCATCAGTTGTTTACTATTGTGGTAATCCTATTGGGACAATTGCTGCTAATGATCCATCCGATACTAGCATTCTGAACTATGATCAGGTCTTTATTCGAGACTTCATTCCTTCAGGAATAGCTTTCCTTTTGAAGGGAGAGTATGATATTGTACGGAATTTCATCCTTTATACCCTTCAATTGCAGGTAATGTTAATTTCACTTGATTAAGTTGTTAATTAAATATTTAAACTATTTGCTTCCCTCCCTCCCCCACCTTCTCTTGTTTTACCTTATTGTCATTTTTTAGGGTGATGTTGCTTCTACATTCAAAAACAATATTATGTCACTAGCTTTACAATTTCGTGTGTCAGAAGTTCTTCTTTTACTTATTTTTCTGAATATGTGAATTATAAAGCTTTATGATTAGATCATCCTTCTGGAGCCCATATCAGGCATGTTGTGAAGTTGTTTGATTATCATTCTAGTAGGGATGATCCTTTTGAAAAGCTATTCATCATAAGTTTGGTTTTTGAAGGAACTTGCATAAGGAATATGCTAGTCACGTTATGGTTTTTATTTGCAAACATGTGAGTTAAAGCTGTCTTTGGATTCATGCCCAGTGTGTCCCGCTATCGTAAACCTCTTCAGAAATTGTAATATAATGAATTTGTGCTATTTATTTTTAGTTCAATCAGTTTCCTGACTAATGCCCTATCAACAGAGTTGGGAGAAAACCATGGATTGTCATAGTCCTGGTCAAGGGTTGATGCCTGCTAATTTCAAGGTGCGCACTGTTCCCCTTGATGGTGATGATTCTGCTACTGAGGACATTTTAGATCCTGACTTTGGTGAAGCAGCAATTGGTCGAGTTGCACCAGTTGATTCTGGTAAGTAAAGTGATCACCTGAGTTTATTTCATTGAGAATCTTTCTGGTGGTTACACCTTTAATGTTAGAGAATTTTCCTTATGAATTATCATCTTTCTGTCAGGATTGTGGTGGATTATATTGTTACGAGCTTATGGAAAATGCTCCGGAGATCTTTCCGTGCAAGAGAGAGTTGATGTGCAAACTGGGATTAAAATGATTTTAAAACTGTGTCTTGCTGATGGTTTTGATATGTTTCCAACGTTATTGGTGACGGATGGTTCTTGCATGATAGATCGTCGCATGGGAATTCATGGACATCCATTGGAGATTCAGGTTCATAATCTTTTCTTTGTTCAATTTTAGATAGTAATCGACTCCTTCACTTTTGTTTGCCAGCCTTTCTTCAGGATAGCTTATGTAAAGATTATTATATTGGTTAATCATTATTAATAGTGAAAATGGTTGTTTTTTTTATGTTTTTGTCTCTTCAGTGTTCTTACCGAGGATTTGTATGCCTTTTGTTTTCTTGAAGAGTCTACAAGTTTGATACATTTGCATGTCTCTGATAGTCAAGCGGTTTGCACTCTTGAAAGAAGACTTTAAAGAAATAGAAGAAAGAATTTCCTCATCTACAAGGAAAAAAATTGGTGATTTCTACACAATCTTGGCTGCCAGTCACGTCCTGTTACTTTAGTTAAAATCTTCCTTGGTATTTCCATAATTAGAGGCGTAGCAATGGTGTTGGCTTGATAGTAATTAGTAATTCACATGCAAACAATTTACGCACTCTGGAACTTCTGTTGATGAACTGACCAGATTTCAAGAATTGGGTTGGTGCTACCACAATTTTATCATTGCTTTCTTTGAAATACATGCATTATGTTAGGACCAGTAAATGGTAGAGTGATCATCTATTGGAACTTTGCTATAGAAAGTTTCAGTTTGAGTTCCTACATTTACTTTAGTTTTCTTCTAACAGATTGTTTCTTTTGTAAATTCTTTATCATGTTAACATCGGAACTTCCTAGGCTTATTCTTTTCAGCTGATGACCTTTAGTATTCCATCGAAAAAAAAAACTATTAGCTTATTCTTTTCAAGTTATGATCTTTCAATTTGAAGTATGATGGTCACTCATTATTTCATCATCTAGAAGGGAAAATGAAATTCATCAGATATTCTTAGAGGACCTTGTATATATTTTGAAAGGGTGATGAAATTGATGCTCATGGCCTCGTATGCTTGTATCTGTTGGAATTTTAAATTTGTTAGCCATTTATAGGCACATAATTCTTGTGGTAAAATTTGCACGTAATGTTGCAGGCACTCTTTTATTCAGCATTACTTTGTGCACGTGAAATGCTTGCTCCCGAGGATGGATCAGCTGACCTCATTAGAGCTCTTAACAATCGTCTAGTTGCGCTATCTTTCCACATAAGGGAATACTATTGGATTGATATGAAAAAAATTAATGAGATCTACCGTTACAAGACTGAGGAATACTCATATGATGCAGTCAATAAGTTTAATATCTACCCGGATCAAATCCCTTCATGGTTAGTGGACTTCATGCCAAATAGAGGAGGTTATTTGATTGGAAACCTGCAGCCTGCTCACATGGACTTCCGTTTCTTCTCTCTTGGAAACTTATGGTCTATAATAAGTAGTCTTGCAACGGTGGATCAGTCACATGCCATATTGGATCTTATTGAAGCAAAATGGGCAGATTTAGTGACTGAGATGCCATTCAAAATATGCTATCCCAGTCTTGAGGGCCAGGAATGGCGAATTATTACAGGCAGTGATCCTAAGAACACGTAAATGCTTTACCTTGATCCGCATGCTGCACTTCTTAATTTGCTTTTACTATGTGTTATTACTAGCTTTCTTCCACCAATCCTTGACTTGCATTTTGCTGCAGTCCGTGGTCTTACCACAATGGAGGTTCTTGGCCAACTTTACTCTGGCAGGTTAGTTTAGTGTTTCTGAATTTCAACTCACTGGTTTATTCATCTTTCTATAACAGAGCTGTAATGAACTTTATATTCTGCCACTGCCATCCTTCTAGCATCTTTCGTTTTGGCAATTGTTAGTGTTTAGGTCATTTTAACAAACCTTTATGAGCTTTTGATCTTATGTAAGAATAATAACTGCAACCATGACAAGGCTTTGCCACTGCATAACATGAATGAACTAGAAGACCAGTGAGATTTATGTGTAGCCTCTCTTTCTTGCTGCCTGCGATCTGATATTGTGTTTATGTGCAATCTAAAATGGGCATATTTCTGTCAAATTTCTGCATATGATATTCATACCCTTCGTAAGTATATGATGTCAGAAGATATGTTCTTTTCGTGTACATTCATTTCAAGACTAATATGAGAATACTTTGTGGTTGTAGATGAGCCATCAATGTTGACAATTTGAAAGGTTAATCATTTTTAAGAGGGTTCATTATGGTTGCCAACACTGCTAGGTCCTGCTTTTATTTATTAGAATTCATATAAAACTAAACAGAGGCTTCATTTCCCTTTGGCATTGGGCATGATCAGATTCCTAATCTCTGTCCTGATACTGTCTCTAGTTTTACGTTTATATGGTTTTGCAACTTTATATGCCACATGTCATGGTCATGGTCAAACAATTGGAGTGGTTGCCTGTGTTCCAAATATTTTGTTGCCTGGGTATTCTTGGGGTGTTGCTTCCTGAAAGTTGATTGGGTGAGGCAATTCTTCAACCACATTGATTAGGCTGTAGCTCATCCTGCAATCCAGATGTACCTTTTTTTTTATCAGGGTTATATATATCCCTTTTCACCTCCCATTCATGTGCATACAGTTATATAACTACACAGTTTTCTAACCATCTCAATATTTGTGTAACCGTATCTTATTATCTTCTATGCATTGGGTAATTCATAGAGTGCTTTATCACTCTAATTTGTGTAGTACTGGAGCATTTACAAACTGCCATTTTCTGTTGATTTTTTCTTGGAATAATTTTGTAACTTGTGATTTAGCTCTTTATCAAAACTTTCATTCTAATCAAAACTGTATCTTGAACTAATCTTGTTAGATTGTCCCTTGAAGCAGTTAATGGTTCACTGAGGCGACAAGCTTAATTCATTGCCAGTATTTCAAAAACATCATCACATCAGCATTATGTTTAACAATTTAATAGACTGTGACTGTGCAGAAGCTCAGAGTACCATTTTGATAAAAATGAAATTTTATTCTTTAGTGATAAAGCCTTCATTCACATGGTACATTTGTGAAATTATCCATTTTTTCTTTGCATAGAGTTGTGATGTAAGCAATCTGTATTTAACTAACATATTTAAGAGGCTTCTTTCAGCTCACTGTGGCTTGCATAAAGATGAATAGACCAAAGATTGCAGAAAGAGCGGTTAAGCTTGCTGAGCGGCGCATATCTAGAGACAAGTGGCCAGAATACTATGATACTAAGAAAGCAAGGTTTATTGGAAAACAGGCTCGGCTATTTCAAACCTGGTCAATTGCAGGTTATCTTGTTGCCAAGCTCCTTCTTGACAATCCAAGTGCAGCAAGGATCCTTGTAAATGAAGAAGATTCAGAGCTTCTAAATACCCTTTGTGACATGATCAATGCCAATCCGAGGAGGAAACGTGGCCGGGTTGGATTTAAGCAACCGTTCATAGTATGATCTCATACTGTGAAGTTCAAGAGATGGTTCAGCAGATTATTTAGACGTCTACATTTTGTAAGATAATAAATTATACAGCATGAGTGTGCTATTCTGTGTCATACCACCATTGTAATATTGTTGCGGACATAATATAGCTGTGGGAATATTGATGATGATCGATACCTCATTCCTTTGAGCAATGAAGAGAATTGGTATTGTAAACATGAATTGGTTAATGAACTCTTATGAAATGCCCAAGTTTTGTATATAGGAAGAATCCTTAGAGTCTACCAATATCAATAGATTGATTGTTTCACACTTGTATCTTCCCAAAGGAAAAAATGGCTCTTCACTTTTCAACTTTAGATACATTCTGAAATGGAGAAATTTCTACAGAAGCTGTTGCAATATGATCTGTTTCATTATCTGTTCTTAACTACGAAATTTGCTGAGGTCGGTAGGATTATCAACAGCCAGTATGCATTTGACAAAGCCTTTTGAATGAACAAATGTTCTCTTGAGAATTATTAGAAATTTAAGAAGAATGCTCTGGTTTAATGAAAAAAAAATGTACCATTTGCACTAATATTAGGTGACTTGCAAGTTGCAAAGAGGAAAAATACATCTCAACAAATCAATAAACATGGAGATCACACATGCTTGCCTGACTAGAAGCAAAACTTATTGCTACCTCAAATTTAGCATCCAAAACGGCAGTCAATAATTTCAATGCAATAATAATTCATGGCATAACATGAGCAAAACAGGGAGCAAAAGGTCCATGATGAGACAATCTAGCATGATGTACGTAATGTAATCTCTTGATTACATAAACACAAGGATTGGAAAAGCTTAGTTTAACCAGAATTCAACCAGGGCTTAAGAATTTAGAATGTGACCATTTTCTACCAAGATGCTGTCCAATAATGATTCACAAGCATCTTCAAGTAGATCCAAAACCTGTGATAATGATATAGCATAAGGGGGGAAACTGAAATTTTTGTTAATTTTTTTTCTTAAATAAGTTATCAATTTAAAGCATATTGTTGACCCCACGAGCTCAAAGGAGCATAGATTTTGATGATAACAAAACTCAATTAGAATCAAACTAACCTTGTTTTAAGTGTTGTGCTTCTCAAAAAACAAAGAAAAAGACTCAAAAAATTCATGATGGATTCGTGCTTTTAAAGAAAGGATGACATTTTAAGATAATACAGGATGAATCAAAAGAGATAAAGGAAGAAAATGTTACCTTCCAAAGCTGCATTGAAGATCAAATTTGAAAGTACATATAGTATAGAAGTTAGTTTTAACTTTTAGGATTGCTTGTGAAAAGAATTGAGGAGTAGAAGCCAATGATACTTATTTTTAATCCCTCAATTATTTTCTTTTAAATATCATCAATGGCCTAAAAGTATTTGATTATGATTTGGTGAAAAGTTTTAAAGTTTTCAAAGTTATGCAGAAAAGTTTTCCTGGTATGCTCACTGGTTTGCTACTTGTTTTGGTATGCTAACTGATTTGCTACTTTTTCTGGTATACTAACTGTCTCAACTCTGCACAATATCGCAGAAAAAGACAAAATAATGGTTATTTTCTTGAAATTTGAAATTATAACGGTCAAATGAGTTCTCAAATGGTCAGAAATGATCCAAAACTATAAATACACTTACTCTTGGCCATTTTGCACTCAATGAAAGTCTCTCTACTGTTCCTAACCTTTTAAGATCATTAAAACTTTCATTCAAAATGCTCAAATTATTTTTATTACTCATCATTGGCTTACCTACTCATCTCTTCTTTATAGATTCTGTTGTATTGAGTGAGATTGAGTTTTAAACACTTTCTTATCATTTATGAGAGGTCATTCAAGCACCTATTGAAGCTTGATTGTGAAAAGTGTTTGGGATAACACTTGGTAGAAGTGTGAAGCTACTTGTAAAAGCTTTGGTGAGAAGATTTGTCAAGGGTTTTTGTCTCTTGCCTTTAAAAGAGAAGATTAGTGGAGTGAAGACTCAAAGTGGGATCTTTGAGAGAGTGGATGTGGGCTAGTTGAGCCGAACCACTATAAAAATTCAGTGTTCAACTTTCTCAACCCTTACTCTTTACATTTATGCATTTTAACTTTTTGATTTAAGTGTTTTTGCTGAGATGAAAATTGATACTGTTTACTGTTAACTCTGCTGCAAACTGAGATAATTGGTTTACTGTTGAATCTGCTGATATCTGATATAATTTGCTTGCTGTTATATTTGTTGTCAACTAATATATTCTGTTTACTGCTTTGTTTGCTGTGATGTGATTTTATTTAGATTACTGAAATTCTTACTGAATGCCAATATATCCTGTTAGATCAGTATACTGAATGCTTATGAGCCAACTTTGTATCAACTTATCAATTGAGCAGTATTGCACATATTTCACAGTAGAAAATTAGGTTGAACCAAGCTGCAATTTTTCAAAAATTTTGAGCAAGAACCGAAAAATTATTTTTAAAGTCCAATTCACCCCCCTCTTGGACATATTTTGGGACATCAATTTGGTATCAGAGCTTGTCTCTCTTGCTTGAGGATTAAACACCTTAAAGTGATCCATACACATGGCTGGCTCATCTAGTAACTCGACTAGTATACCTGCTCCCTTAGCTGAAGGTTATTCAATCACTAGGCCACCGCTTTTTAATGGCACAAATTAATCTCTTTGAAAAACTAGAATGAGAAATCTTATACAATCTGTTGATATTGATGCTTGGAGAATAATTAAAGATGGTCCTTATATTCCTTATAAAACTAGTGAAGAAACTGTGCAAATTCCTAAAGCTGAAGTTGAATTTGATGACAATGATTGGAAAAAAATTTCTACAAATGCCAAAGCTATTAACATTCTTCATTGTGCTCTTGATATTAATGAGTATAATCGTATTTCAGGGTGTCAAACTACAAAAGAAATATGGGACAAAGTAGAAGTCACATATGAAGGAACCGATGTGGTGAAAGAGTCAAAGGCAAACCTCCTCATCCGTGATTATGAGTTATTTGAGATGAAACCTGGTGAAACTATTGCTGAAATGAGTACCAGATTCACAGATCTTGTTAATCTTCTTAAAGCTCTTGGAAAGAAATTTGAGGAACAAGAACTCGTAAAGAAAATTTTGAGATCTCTTTCAAAGTCATGGGAAGCCAAGACCACTGTTATTCAAGACACCAAGGATTTCAGAAAGTACACCTATGATGAGCTAATTGGTTCTCTCATTGCACATGAGATGATCTACAAGAAAGATGAGAAAGAAGGTGATCAAAAGAAAAAGAAAGGTATAGCCTTCATATTTGAAAAGGTAGATGAGAAAAAGAAAAGTGTTGCTTTCAAAGCTAGTTCAAGTGATGATTCAAGTGCTTCAAGTGATGATGATGAAGATATGCCTATGATAGTCAAGAAATTCAAAAGAGCATTTAGAAAAAGTGGAAGCAAATACAAGAAGTTCACAAAGAAATATGCTCCAAAGACTCCAAATCATTCAAGTGAAATAGTTTGTTATGAGTGTAACAAACCAGGCCACATTAAGCCAAAGTGTCCTACAATGAAGAAGAAAAATAAGTTTAGAAAGAATAAAAGTAAAAAAAAATGGCGGCAACATGGAGTGATAGTGACTCTTCATCAAATGATGACACAAGTGACAAAGATGTTGCAAATAATTGTATGATGGCAATTGAAGAAAAAGGTGAAAGCTCGCACATTGAAGATAGTGAAAATGAGGTAAATCTTGAAGCTTCTAATGTTGATGAGTTAGAACTTGCATTTGTAAAGACATATGATAAATATAGATCTTTTAAAAAGAAATGCAAAATTTTGATACATAAAAATTGTGCTTTAAGATCAGAAAATATTTCTTTGAGTATAGTTTTAAAGGAAAATGAATTTTACAAATCTCAAATGAAGTTATTTAAGGAAGTTAATGATGAACTTCAAAGATCAAAAGAAGTTTGCGAACAACTTCTTGAGAAAAATAGAATTCTTGAAGCAAAATTTGAATCTTTGACAAGAGATTTAACTAAATTTATGAAAGGAAAAGAAACACTTGATGTACTTCTTGGGAATCAAAGATCCACAAATGAAAAATTTGGAATTGGTTATGATGGATTTATGAAATATGGAAAATACAAACATTATTTTTTTAAATCTTCATCTTCTTTTTAACCAAATATTACATGCTTTTATTGTAATCATAAAGGTCATATGATTAATGCTTGTCCTATTAAGAAAGGAACCTTTAAGGCAAAGAAAGTATGGGTGCCTAAAGGAACCCTACCTAATATTACTAACATATAAGGACCCAAAGTTGCTTAGGTACCTAAGGACAGTTAACTGATTTCAGGTCTGCCTAAGGAGTATGCTGGAAATAGAACACTGGTACATAGATAGTGGCTGCTCTGGGCACATGATAGGAAATAAAGGAAAATTCTCCTCTCTTACTTTGAAAGAAGAAGGTTATGTCAGATTTGGTGATAAAAGTAAAGCTAAAATTATTGGATGTGGAACTATTGGTAAAAATCCTTGCATTGAGAATGTTGCATTAGTACAAGGATTAAAATATAATCTTTTAAGTGTTAGTCAACTGTGTGATAATGGTTTTAAAGTTATTTTTACTTCTACATATTGTGAGATTCATGGAAATAATGTTATGTTTGCTGGTGCTAGAATAAATAATATTTACCTACTTGATTTAACAAGTCTTAAAGAAAATTGTGAAACATGCTATATGACTTCGGATAATAGTACATGGTTGTGTCATAGAAAATTAGGACATGCTAGCATGAGTACACTTACTAAACTTTCTAGAAGAAATCTTGTTAGAGGCCTTCCAAAGTTAAGATTTGAAAAAGAGTTTCAATGCAAAGCATGTGCACTTGGTAAGCATACAAAATCATCTTTTAAATCAAAAAATGTTGTAACTACGTCTAGACTATTGGAGTTATTACATCTTGATCGTTTTGGTCCAATCACACCTAGAAGTCAAGGAGGCAAAGCATATACATTTGTAATTGTTGATGATTTTTCAAGATTCAAATGGACTTTCTTTCTTGCTCATAAAGATGAAACCTTTGATTTATTTGAAGCTTTTTACAAAAGAATTCAAAATGAAAAAAGCTATTGCATTACATTTTTTAGGAGTGATCATGGAAAGGAATTTGCAAATAGTTTATTTGAAAATTTCTGTTCTCAAAATGGTATTTATCATACTTTTTCAGCTCCTAGAACTCTACAACAAAATGGAGTTGTTGAAAGGAAAAAATAGATCTTTGCAAGAAATGGCAAGAACAATGCTGAATGAAAATAGTTTACCAAAATATTTCTAGGCAGAAGCTGTAAATACAGCATGCTACATTCTGAACAGAGTTTCCATTAGAGCTATTTTAAAGAAAACTCCTTATGAACTTTGGAAAGGAAGAAAACCTAATATTGCATATTTTCATGTCTTTGGTTGCAAATGTTACATTTTGAATAATAAAGACAGCAATCTCAAGAAATTTGATGTTAAATCTTGTGAGGGAATATTTCTAGGTTATTCAACAAATAGTAAAGCATATAGGATTTTCAATAGAAAAACATTGACCATGGAAGAATCAATGCATATACTTTTTGATGATGCTAACACTTTCTTGCAAAGGAAAGATTCTTGTGATGATGAAATTGAGCAGATTCTAAATTCAAAGAATTCAAATAAAGATGAGATTGATCCAAAATAACTAGTAGAGGATGATCAAAATGACAAAGAAGAAGAACTTCCTTGTTCCACAAATGTTGAAATTCAAGAAGACTCCCAACCAAATGTGGAAGAATTACAAATTGAGGAACCTCAACATCAAGACATTCCACAAAAATGGAGGTACCATAGAAATCATTCCAAAGATGACATTCTTGATAGTCAATCACAAAGAATGATGACAAGAGCTCAACTTAAAAGATATTTTGACAATGTTGCTTTTGTCTCTCAATTTGAACCCAAAACATATAATGATGCTCAAAATGATGAAAATTGGCTTCTTGCTATGCAAGAGGAATTAAATCAATTTGAAAGAAATAAAGTGTGGACACTTGTTCCTAAACTTAAAAAGTATTCTATTATTGGAACTAAATGGGTATTTAGGAATAAGATGGATGAAAAAGGACATGTAATTAGAAATAAAGCTAGACTAGTAGCTCAAGGATACAACCAAGAGAAAGGTATTGATTTTGATGAAACCTTTGCTCCGGTTGCTATAATTGAAGCTATTAGAATGTTGTGTATATTTGCATGTTTTAAGAATTTCATGCTTTATCAAATGGATGTTAAAAGTGCATTCTTAAATGGATATATTGATGAAGAAGTTTATGTGGCTCAACCTCCTGGTTTTGAAGACCCTCATTTTCCAAATCATGTTTATAAGCTTCTCTATGGTTTAAAGCAAGCTCCTAGAGCATGGTATGAGAGACTTGGTAAATTTTTGCTTCAAAATAATTTTAAAAGAGGAAAAGTGGATACTACTCTTTTCATTAAGAAACTAGGAAAAGACATGCTTATTGTGCAAATCTATGTAGATGATATCATTTTTGGTGCTACTAACCATTCCCTTTGTAAGAAATTTTCCAATATGATGAAAAGTGAATTTGAAATGAGTATGATGGGTGAACTTACTTTCTTCCTTGGATTGCAAATCAAACAAATGAAAGATGGAATTTTTATAAATCAATCCAAGTACATAAGGAATATGCTAAAGAAATTCAAAATGGAAGATATGAAAAGCATTGGAACTCCCATGAGCTCAACAGTTAAATTAGAGAAATATGAAAAAGGTAAGGAGATAGATAATAAACTCTATAGAGGTATGATTGGTTCTTTACTCTACTTGACAGCATCTAGACCAGACATTCATTTTAGTGTATGTTTATGTGCAAGATTTCAATCATGTCCAAAAGAATCTCATCTTGTAGCAGTTAAAAGAATTTTTAAGTACCTCATTGGCAGACACAACATTGGCTTGTGGTATCCAAAATGTGAATCATTTGATCTTATTGGTTATAATGATTCAGATTTTACTAGTAGTAGATTGGACAGAAAAAGCACTTTTGGAACTTGTCAATTTCTAGGTCATGTATTAGTTTCATGGCACAGTAAAAAGCAAACTTCTGTTGCACTTTCTACAGTAGAAGCTGAATATATTGCAATTGGAAGTTGTGTTGCACAAATTTTGTGGATGAAACAACAACTTGAAGATTTTGAAATTAAATTTGATCATATTCCCATAAGCTGTGACAACACTAGTGCTATAAACTTGTCAAAAAATCCTATCCAACACTCTAGAAGCAAGCATATTGAAATTAGACATCATTTTATTAGGGATCATGTTCAAGATGGTGATATTCAAATTGAATTTGTCCCTTCTAAAAAACAGCTTGCTGACATTTTTACAAAGCCACTTAATGAGGAAACTTTTTGCAAAATAAGAAGAGAACTTGGTATGACTGATGCTCTTGCTTAACTTTTGATGCATACTTATGTTCCTATATGAAAATGAAGTGAATATATGTTGGTTTGTGGTGTTAAAAATGTGTTATGATATTTCTGGTGCAATTTGAAAATTTCTGGGTTTGATCTGACGTGAACAGTATTCTGTAGAATTTGATTGCAGTGGCATACTAATCTGTTTGCTAATTTTCTTGTTTGCTAAGTGCTTTTACCACTGCCCCTAATTCTTTATTGGCAAACTGGTAGTCAGGTCTGATTATACTGAAATTCTAAGATTATTCTTCTTTTCTGAGTGCCTATTCTGTTTTTTTTAAAAGGCATATTACTTAAATACCCATTTATTTAAAGCAATGTATCATTATGTGTTTAGAGGGCAAAATAGACTTTTTATATATTAACCTCTAGCGCGAGACTCAAAAATTTGCAAAACCATCAGTCTTCTCTGCTTCTCCACTGGTACACGGTATCAATCACTCTGCAAAATCTCCATTTATGTCTTTTCAAGTGTAAATTTCAAAATTTTTCCCTTTTCCAATGAATCTCTTCCCGAAATCTGATTGAATGCATCTTCTTTCCATTGTTAACCCGTTTCACTCACAACCCT
Source organism: Hevea brasiliensis (assembly GCF_030052815.1). Taxonomy (NCBI): domain Eukaryota; kingdom Viridiplantae; phylum Streptophyta; class Magnoliopsida; order Malpighiales; family Euphorbiaceae; genus Hevea; species Hevea brasiliensis. The sequence continues at coordinate 1,091,872 of NC_079493.1, read as the reverse complement.
CTCAACCATTATTTCCCTTCGTCTTCTTTAAAATTTCCGAAACCCATTTGCTCTAAAACAAAGCTATCATTTCGCATTCATCAAGACAGAAAATCCCTAAATCCTTCCTATTCATTCCCCGATATCTCTCTCAATCTGCCGAAAGAAATCATTCAAATTGATTCTCATTGGGTTAAAATTTTTCAACGCATTCTCTGTTGTCGTCATCGATTCGTGTTCTCTCTACAAGTATTAGGAATTGATTTCGAAACATTAGTGGATACGTGTTTTACACTTTTTTTTGTTTATTTTGCTTTCGTCTCTCACTCTTGAAATTAGTTGATGGATTTTCTTATTTTGAGTATTCACATTACACCAAAATGTGCTATATGACAAAATCATGAATTTGTTGTTGTTGATTCTCAAAAACCTTAATATTTCTTACTATCAGTCCTAAAATTTTTGAATAATCATAACATTGTGTGAAAAAAAAATGTGTTGATATACTTCTTATGGTTATACGTTGGCTGCTCACATTGTTCATTTTGTGAACCTAGCTTTCTCTATCCCTACTGCCAACTTTTTCTGATTTGGTCATGGCACGGTCAAATGGAAAAGGCAAAGAAAAGGTCACCACACCCTCATCATCTTCAGATTCTACCAATGCCAGTGTCCCTGCATCACCTCCTCCACAAAGAGAAGTTCCTCTGGTCATTAGAAAATCAAAAGAAAAGTCCAAGAAGAGGACTAGTGAGCCTGTCTAGGAAAAAGATTCTAAGAAGAAAAAGACTTTAAAAGCTCCAATTGTGCTTATGGAAAGGGCCATTCATGAACCAAGGTACATTCACTGGCCTACTTTTAATGAAGTCTCTGTTCCTTTACAGCCTCTGTTTGAATATCAAAAATGGGGGAAATTATGCTCTAATACTGAGGGAATATATGTGGATTTAGTTCATGAATTCTATAGAAATTTAAGAGTTGATGATGCTAAAAGTGATGAATCTTTTAAGGTTAAAATGAAAGGAAAAGTTTATGAGGTGACAGTAGAAAGGTTAGCCAGAGCCCTAGGCATCCCTAACAGTGGGAATAGAATCTGTTCTCACAAAGAAGTATTTGCTGTTGGAGAGTTCAATAAAAGAGATTTTGAGGCAGAAGTATTTAAAGGAGAAGTGAAAGATAAGACTAGCATCACCCATGCTCACCAACACATCAAAATCCTTCATAGCTTCATCATTTATGTGCTGAATCCTAGAACTGGTAGTTCAAACTATTTAAGCACACTTGATCTCTGCATAATTTGGCATATTGTGAATGAAATTGAGTTTAATCTTGCCTACTTTATGCTGAAACAAATTATGAAATGGAAACCACCCTACAAACTACCCTATGCCCATCTTCTTAATGGCCTATTTAGAGACTTTGGGATACCCCTGGAAACTGATAAACTTAGAACAAATATGATCCCAATTACAAGTCTGCAGAAAGATGATGATGGCAGAAAACTAAGGTTTGAACAAGGTGTTAGTTCTAAGGATAGTGCAAGTGGTGCTTTTGATGTTGAAGAAATTCTGGAAAAAGTGAATAATTTAAGGCAATTTGTTGAGATTGAATTTGGAGAAATACAGAAATTTAGATCTTTTCAAACTGTTCTTATGAATGCACTTGATTCTAAGATTGATGGAACTTTGATGTTAATGTATAAAATTGTGGAAGAACTATTCAAAATCAAAGTTCATTGGGGTCTTTCAAGCACTGAAGCTGGAGAAACCAGTAAGGCTGCTGCTACTGGTTCTATTCCACAAACTGAAAAAGAAAAGGAAACAGAACAAGAAGAAGAAGAGGAAGAAGAAAAGGAAACAGAACAAGAAGAAGAGGAAGAAGAGAAGAGGAGGAAGAAGAAACTGAAAAAGAGGAAGAAGAATCCGATGATGGTAATGGAAAAGGAGGCAGCAAAGAAGGAAATAGAGATGACATGAGTGACTCTGCTTTTGAGCCGAAACCACAGACTCCTGCTCCTGCTACACTTGCAAAAGGAAAGGCAAAAACAGCTAAAGAGGAACAAAGAAGCAAGCAGAAAGAAGAAACTAGTAAACCATCTGGCAAAAAGGCTAAAACTGGCAAAAAGCCTACTGCGAAATCTGGTACTATTGCTGCATCTGAGTTAGTTGCTGGCCCTATTGTTCCCTTAACACTTGGAACTGCAATGGCTACTGAAATCCTTCAAACCTTAAGTGATAAACCTGTCAAGCCAAAAAGGGTGAAGATGGCCGCTCCAAAACAAATCAGAAGAAGCTCTAGGCTAAAAGGATAAATCCCCATACTGGATGTTTACTGATTTTATTTTGTCTGACAGTCTGTCTCTTAGTTTGCTACTCTGTTTTCTATTTTTAGTTTTCTGGACTTTAATTAGTTTGCTATATTATCTACTATTTTGACTATTTTGTTCACTACACTTAAACTGAATTTTGGTTTATACACATTTACATGTTTTCTCCCATATTCTTTTGATGCTGACAAAAAGGGGGAGAAATGAATGAGTGATCTTGTTGATATAGCTTGTGATTAATATATTGTTGATATAGCTTATGAAAATATATTGTGCATATTTAGTTAGTATTTTAGTCACACTTGCCTAAAACTCCTTGTGACAGAAAATGCTTATGAATATTTCATTGAAATTATTAAGGGGGAGTTATTTGTTAATATGTGTTGATATAGGCACATACATAGGGGGAGTTATTCCCACATATACATTCATACACATACTCACACTTGTCAATTCTTACACGGTGATTCAATTGAGTTTTTTCATCATCAAAAAGGAGGAGATTGTTGACCCCATGAGCTCAAAGGAGCATAGATTTTGATGATAACAAAACTCGACTAGAATCAAACTAACCTTGTTTTAAGTGTTGTGCTTCTCAAAGAACAAAGAAAAAGACTCAAGGAATTCATGATGGATTCGTGCTTTTAAAGAAAGGATGACATTTTAAGATAATGCAGGATAAATCAAATGAGATAAAGGAAGAAAATGTTACCTTCCAAAGCTGCATTGAAGATCAAATTTGAAGGTACATGTAGTATAAAAGTTAGTTTTAACTTTTAGGATTGCTTGTGAAAAGAATTGAGGAGTAGAAGCCAATGATACTTATTTTTAATCCCTCAATTATTTTCTTTTAAATATCATCAATGGCCTAAAAGCATTTAATTATGATTTGGTGAAAAGTTTTAAAGTTTTCAAAGTTATGCAGAAAAGTTTTCCTGGTATGCTAACTGGTTTGCTACTTGTTTTAGTATGCTAACTGATTTGCTACTTTTTCTGGTATGCTAACTGTCTCAACTCTGCACAACATCACAGAAAAAGACAAAATAACAGCTATTTTCTTGAAATTTGAAATTGTAATGTTCAAATGAGTTCTCAAACGGTCAGAAATGATCCAAAGCTATAAATACACTTACTCTTGGCCATTTTGCACTCAATGAAAGTCTCTCTACTGTTCCTAACCTTTTAAGATCATTAAATCTTTCATTCAAAGTGCTCAAATTGTTTTTATTGCTCATCATTGGCTTACCTACTTATCTCTTCTTTATAGATTCTGTTGTATTGAGTGAGATTGAGTTTTAAACACTTTCTTATCATTTATGAGAGGTCATTCAAGCACCTATTGAAGCTTGATTGTGAAAAGTGTTTGGGATAACACTTGGTAGAAGTGTGAAGCTACTTGTAAAAGCTTTGGTGAGAAGATTTGTAAAGGGCTTTTACCTCTTTCCTTTAAAAGAGAATATTAGTGAAGTGAAGACTCAAAGTGGGATCTTTGAGAGAGTGGATGTAGGCTAGTTGAGCCGAACCACTATAAAAATTCAGTGTTCAACTTTCTCAACCCTTACTCTTTACATTTATGCATTTTAACTTTCTGATTGAAGTGTTTTTGCTGAGATGAAAATTGATACTGTTTACTGTTAACTATGCTGCAAACTGAGATAATTGGTTTACTGTTAAATCTGCTGATATCTGATATAATTTGCTTGCTGTTATATCTGCTGTCAACTAATATATTCTATTTACTGCTCCGTTTGTTGTGTTGTGATTTTATTCAGATTACTGAAATTCTTACTGAATGCCAATATATCTTATTAGATCAGTATACTGAATGCTTATGAGCCAACTTTGTATCAACTTATCAATTGAGTAATATTGCACATATTTCACAGTAGAAAATTAGGTTGAACCAAGCTGCAATTTTTTAAAAGTTTTGAGCAAGAACCGAAAAATTATTTTTAAAGTCCAATTCACCCCCCTCTTGGACATATTTTGGGACATCACATATAAAACTCAGACATCTTGCATTGGAAGACTACTACAATAATAGCAGTCAATCTAGATAGACAATTTTTAACGTGTCTCAATTCTCATGTATTTTATGTTACAGAATGCAAAGAGAAGTTATTGAATGATCAATGCTCCCAAATGAGGAAACTGAAGTAGGCAGGTTAAAATTAGACAAATTACATAAGAAAGCAGTTTGATCTGCATTAAGGTAACTTCATATGGTCACAGCTTGAAGGAAATTGCAGAAAGAGTGTTAAATAGAGCCAGACTTGTAACAATTAACAAATAGTAGAAGGCAGAGGTAGTATATCTAAAAGAGCACTCACTGAAGGGATCTACTAGGACTTCTAAAATCTAATATGGAGGAGATTTTTATAATCTGAAACTAGGAAGTGTATAAGTTAAAGAAGTTATGTGGTAAGGAAAGCCTAAATGCCTTAAATCCATGCATAGTACTTGGTGAAATTTCATGTAAAAAATATCCAGCAATTTGGGTGCTTGCTAAAATCATGTGATGTCCCAAAATATGTCCAAGAGGGGGGTGAATTGGACTTAAAAAAATTTTTCAGTTCTTGCTCAAAATCTTTGAAAAATTGCAGCTTAGTTCAACCTAATTTTTCTACTGTGAAATGTGTGTGATACTGCTCCAATAATTAATTTATGCAGAGTTGGCTCATAAGCATTCAATATAATGATCTAACAGAATATATTGGCACTCAGTAAAAATTTCAGTAATCTGAATAAAATCACATCGCTGCAAACAGAGTAGTAAAGAGAATATATCAATTAACAGCAGATATAACAATAGGCAAATTATATCAGATATCAGCAGATTCAACAATAAACAGAATTTTTCTATTTGCAGTAGTGTTGACAGTAAACAGTATCAATTTTCAACTCAGCAAAAATACTTCAACTAGAAAATAAAAATGCATAAATTTAAAGAGTAAGGGTTGAGAAAATTGAACACTGAATTTTTATAGTGGTTCGGCCACAACTAGCCTACGTCCACTCTCTCAAAGATCCCACTTTGAGTCTTCACTCCACTGATCTTCTCTTTTAAAGGCAAGAGACAAATGCCCTTTACAAATCTTCACACCAAAGCTTTTACAAGTAGCTTCACACTTCTACCAAGTGTTATCCCAAACACTTTTCACAATCAAGCTTCAATAGGTGCTTGTATGACTTCTCATAAATGCTAAGAAGGTGTTTAAAACTCAATCTCACTCAATACAACAGAATCTATAAAGAAGAGATGAGTAGGTAAGCCAATAATGAGCAATGAAAATAATTTGAGCACTTTGAATGAAAGTTTTAATGATCTTAAAAGGTTAGGAACAGTAGAGAGACTTTCATTAAGTGCAAAATGGCCAAGGATATGTGTATTTATAGCTTTGAAATGTTTTTGACTGTTTGAGAACTCATTTGAACGTTACAATTTCAAATTTCAAGAAAATAGCCATTATTTTATCGTTTTCTGTGATGTTGTGCAGAGTTAAGACAGTTAGCATACCAGAACAAGTATCAAACCAGTTAGCATACCAGGAAAACTTTTCTGCATAACTTTAAAAACTTCAAAACTTTACACCAAATTATAATAAAATACTTTTAGGCCATTAATGATTCAAAAACAAGTTTTGAAAACTTAGAATAAGAATTTGAGAGATTAAAAATAAGTATCATTGGCTTATACTCCTCAAATCTTTTCATAAGCAATCCTAAAAGTGCAAACTTACTTCTATACTACATGTACCTTCAAATTTGATCTTCAATGCAGCTTGGAAGATAACCTTTTCTTTCTTCTTTGTCTTTAATTCATCTTGTGTTATCTTAGGATGTTAACCTTTCTTTAAAACACAAGTTCATCATCAACTCCAAGAATCTTTTTTTTTTTTATCCTTAAAGAAGCACAACACTTAAAACAAGGTTAGTTTAATTCTAGTTGAGTTTTGTTATTATCAAAATTTATGCTCCTTTGAGCTCATGGGGTCAACAATCTCCCCATTTTTGATGATAACAAAACTCAATTAAATCACTATGTAAGAATTGACAAGTGTGAGTATGTGTATGAATGTATATGTGGGTAACTCCCCTAATGTATATACCTATATCAACACATATTAACAAATAACTCCCCCTTAATAATTCCAATGAAATATTCATAAGCATTTTTAGTCACAAGGAGTTTTTAGGCAAGTATGACTAGAATATTAACTAAATATGCACAAGATATTTTCGCAAACAACCAAACAACATATAACATATTAATCACAAGATATATCAATAATGTCAATCATTCATTTCTCCCTTTTTTTGTCAGCATCAAAAGAACATGGGAGAAAACATGCACATATGTATAGACCAAATCTGTTTAAGTACAGTGAACTAAAATAGACAAAATCGTAGATAATATAGCAAACTAATTAATGTCCAGAAAGCTAAAAATAGCAAACAGAGTAGCAAACTAAGAGTCAAACTGTTAGACAAAATAAAATCAGTAAACATCCAGTAAGGTGATCTATCCTTTTAGCCTAGAGCTTCTTCTTATTTGTCTTGGATTAGCCATCTTCACCATTTTTGGCTTGACAGGTTTATCACTCAAAGTCTGAAGGATTTTAGCAGCCATTGCAGTTCCAGGTGTTAAAGGAACAATAGGGCCAGGAGCTAACTCAGATGCAGCAGCAGTACCGGATTCTGCAGTAGGCTTTTTGTTAGTTTTAGCCTTTTTGCCAGATGGTTTACCAGTTTCTTCTTTTTGCTTACTTCTTTGTTCTTCTTTAGCTGATTTCGCTTTTCCTTTAGCAGGAACAGCAAGAGCAGGAGTCTGTGGTTCCTGCTCAGAAGCAAAGTCACTCATGTCATCTCCATTTCATTCTTTGCTGCCTCCTTTCTCATCACTATCATTGCTAGAATCTTCATCATCTGATTCTTCTTCGTCTTCTTCTTGTTATGTTTCCTTTTCTTCTTCCTCTTTTTCTTCTTTTTCTTCTTCTTCCTCTTCTTCTTCCTCTTCTTCTTCCTCTTCTGTTTCCTTTTCTTTTTCCGTTTGTGGAACAGAATCAGTAGCAGTAGCCTTACTGGTTTCTCCAGCTTCAGTGCTTGAAAGACCCAAATGAACTTTGATTTTGGATAACTCATCCACAATTTTATACATCATCATCAAAGTTCCATCAATCTTAGAATCAAGTGCATTCATAAGAACATCTTGAAAAGATCTAAATTTTTGTATTTCTCCAAATTCAATCTCAACAAATTACCTTAAATTATTGACCTCTTCCAAAATTCCTTCAACGTTAAAAGCATCACTTGCACTACCCTTAGAACTAACACCTTGTTCAAACCTTAGTTTCCTGCCATCATCATCTTTCTGCAGACTTGTAATTGGGATCATATTTGTTCTAAGTTTCTCATTTTCCAAGAATATCCCAAAGCCTCTAAACAGGCCATTAAGAAGATGGGCATAGGGTAGTTTGTAAGGTGGTTTCCATTTCATGATTTGTTTCCGCATAAAGTTGGCAAGATTAAACTCAATTTCATTCACAATATGCCAAATTATGCAGAAATAAAGTGTGCTTAAATAGTTTGGACTACCAGTTCTAGGATTCAGCACATAAATGATGAAGCTGTAAAGGATTTTAATGTGTTGGTGAGCATGGGTGATGCTAGTTTTATCTTTCACTTCCCCTTTAATACTTCAGCTTCAAAATCTCTCTTATTAAACCCTCCAACATCAAAGACTTCTTTGTGAGAACAGATTTTATTCCCACTATTTGGGATGCCTAGGGCTCTTGCTAACCTTTCTACTGTCACCTCATAAACTTTTCCTTTTATTTTAACCTTAAAAGATTCATCACTTTCAGCATCATCAATTCTCAAATTTCTATAGAATTCTTGAACTAAATCCATATATATTCCCTCAATATAAGAGCATAATTTGTCCCATTTTTTATATTCAAATAGATACTGTAAAGAAACAGAGACTTCATTAAAAGCAGGCCGGTGAATGTACCTTGGTTCATGAATGGCCCTTTCCATAAACACAATTGGAGCTTTTGAAGTCTTTTTCTTCTTAGAACCTTTCTCTTAGACAGGCTCACTGGTCCTCTTCTTGGACTTTTCTTTTGTTTTTCCAATGACCAGAGGAGTTTCTTTCTGCGGAGGAGGTGATGAAGGGACACTGGCATTGGTAAAATCTGAAGATGATGAGGGTGTGGTGACCTTTTCTTTGCCTTTTCCTTTTGACCGTGCCATGACCAAATTAGAAAAAGTTGGCAGTAGGGATAGATAAAGCTAGGTTCACAAAATAATCAATGTGAGCAGCCAACGTATAACCATTAGAAGTATACCAACACATTTTTGACGCAATGTCATGTATTATTCAAAAATTTTAGGACTAACAGTAAGAAATATTAGGGTTTTTGAGAATTAACAACAAAAAATTCATGATTTTATTATATAGCGCATTTTGTTGTCATGAGAATACTCAATATAAGAAAACTCATCAACTAATTTCAAGAGTGAGAAACGAAAGCAAAACAAAAAAAATATAAAACACATTTCCAGTAAAGTTTCCAAATCAATACCTGATACTTGTAGAGAGAACACAAATCGATAAAGACAAGAGAGAATGCATTGAAAAATTCTAACCCAAAGAGAATCAATTTGAATGATTTCCTTCAGCAGAGTGAGAGAGATATCGGGGAATGAATAGGGATGATTTAGGGATTTTCTATTTTGAAGAATGCGGAATGAGAGCTTTGTTTTAGAGCAAATAGGTTTCGAAAATTTTAAAGAAGATGAAGGGAGATGATGGTTGAGAGGGTTGTGAGTGAAATGGGTTAACAATTGAGAAGGGATGCGTTCAATCAGATTTCGAGAAGAGATGCATCGGAAACGAGAAAAATTTTGAAATTTAAACTTGAAAAGACAGAAATGGAAGTTTTGCAGAGAGATTGATACCGTGTATCAGTGGAGAAGCAGAGAAGACTGATCCCACGCCATAAATTATGTTCATTAATATATGAAAAGTCTATTATGCCCTTTAAACACGTAATGAAACATAATTTTAAACAAAATGGGTATTTAAGTAATATGCCTTTTAAAAAATACAGAACAAGCGCTCAGAAAAGAAAAATAATCTTAGAATTTCAGTACAATCAAACCTGACTACCAGTTTGCCAACGAAGAATTAAGAGCAGTGGTAAAGCGCTTAGCAAACAAGAAATTTAGCAAATATATTAGTATGCCACTGTGATCAAATTCTGCAGAATACTGTTCACATCAGATCAGACCCAGAAATTTTTAAATTGCACCAGAAATTTCAGAACACATTCTTAACACCACAAATCAACATATATCACTTCATTTTCATATAGGAACACGAATATGCATCAAATGCTAAGCAAGAGCATCAATCATACCAAGTTCTCTTCTTATTTTGCAAAAAGTTTCCTCATTAAGTGGTTTTATAAAAATGTCAGCAAGTTATTTTTCATAAGGGACAAATTTAGTTTGAATATCACCATTTTGAACATAGTCCCTAATAAAATGATGTCTAATTTCAATATGCTTGCTTCTAGAGTGTTGGACAGGATTTTTTGACAAGTTTATAGCACTAGTGTTATCACATCTTATGGGAATGTGATCAAACTTAATTTCAAAATCTTCAAGCTGTTGCTTCATCCATAAAATTTGTGCAACACAACTTCCAACTGCAATATATTGCAACAGAAGTTTACTTTTTACTATGCCATAAAACTAATGCATGGCTTAGAAATTGACAAGTTCCAAAAGTGCTTTTTCTGTACAATCTACTACCAGCAAAATCTGAATCACTATAACCAATAAGATCAAATGATTCACATTTTGGATACCATAAACCAATGTTATGTGTGCCAATGAGGTACTTGAAAATTCTTTTAACAGCTACAAGATGAGATTCTTTTGGATATGATTGAAATCTTGCACATAAACATACACTAAAATGAATGTCTGGTCTAGATGCTGTCAAGTAGAGTAAAGAACCAATCATATCTCTATAGAACTTATTATCTATCTCCTTAACTTTTTCATCTTTCTCTAATTTGATTGTCGAGCTCATGGGAGTTCCAATACTTTTCATGTCTTCCATTTTGAATTTCTTTAGCATATCCCTTATGTACATTGACTAATTTATAAAAATTTCATCTTTCATTTGTTTGATTTGCAATCCAAGGAAGAAAGTAAGTTCACCCATCATACTCATTTCAAATTCACTTTTCATCATGTTAGAGAATTTCTTACAAAGAGAATGGTTAGTAGCACCAAAAATGATATCATCTACATAGATTTGCACAATGAGCATGTCTTTTCCTAGTTTCTTAATGGAAAGAGTAGTATCTACTTTTCCTCTTTTAAAATCATTTTGAAACAAAAATTTACTAAGTCTCTCATACCATGCTATAGGAGCTTGCTTTAAACCATAAAGAGCTTTAGTAAGCTTGTAAACTTGATTTGAAAAATGAGGGTCTTCAAAACCAAGAGGTTGAGCTACATAAACTTCTTCATCAATATATCCATTTAAGAATGTAATTTTAACATCCATTTGATAAAGCATGAAATTCTTAAAACATGCAAATGCACACAACATTCTAATAGCTTCAATTCTAGCATCCGGAGCAAAGGTTTCATCAAAATTAATACCTTCCTCTTAGTTATATCCTTGAGCTATAAGTCTAGCTGTATTTCTAATTACATGTCCTTTTTCATCCATCTTATTTCTAAATACCCATTTAGTTCCAATAATAGAATGCTTTTTAGGTTTATGAACTAGTGTTCACACTTTATTTCTTTCAAATTGATTTAGTTACTCTTGCATAGCAAGAAGCCAATTCTCATCATTTTGAGCATCATCATATGTTTTGGGTTCAAATTGAGAGACAAAAGCAACATTACCAAAATATCTTCTAAGTTGAGCTCTTGTCATCATTCTTTGTGATGGACTATCCAGAATGTCATATTTGGAATGATTTCTATGGTACCTCCATTCTTGTGGAATGTCTTGATGTTGAGATTCCTCAATTTGTAGTTCTTCCATATTTGGTTGGGAGTCTTCTTGAATTTCAACATTTGTGGAACAAGGAAGTTCTTCTTCTTTGTCATTTTGATCATCCTCTACTGGTTGTTTTGGATCAAGCTCATCTTTATTTGAATTCTTGGAATTTAGAATCTGTTCATTTTCATCATCACAAGAATCTTTTATTTGCAAGAAAGTGTTAGCATCATCAAAAAGTACATGCATTGATTCCTCCATTGTCAAGGTTTTCTATTAAAAATCCTATATGCTTTGCTATTTGTTGAATAACCAAGAAATATTCCTTCACAAGATTTAGTATCAAATTTCTTGAGATTGCTGTCTTTGTTATTCAAAATGTAATATTTGCAACCAAAGATATGAAAATATGCAATATTAGGTTTTCTTCCTTTCCAAAGCTCATAAGGAGTTTTCTTTAAAATAAGTCTAATGGAAACTCTGTTCAGAATGTAACATGCTATATTTACAGCTTCTGCCCAGAAATGTTTTGGTAAACTATTTTCATTCAGCATTGTTCTTGCCATTTCTTGCAAAGATCTATTTTTCCTTTCAATAACTCCATTTTGTTGTGGAGTTCTAGGAGCTGAAAAAGTATGATAAATACAATTTTGAGAACAGAAATTTTCAAACAAATTATTTTCAAATTCATTTCCATGATCACTCCTCAAAAATGTAATGCAATAGCCTTTTTCATTTTGAATTCTTTTGCAAAAAGATTCAAATACATCAAAAGTTTCATCTTTATGAGCAAGAAAGAAAGTTCATGTGAATCTTGAAAAATCATCAATAATTACAAATGTGTATGCCTTGCCTCCTAGACTTCTAGGTATGATTGGACCAAAAAGATCAAGATACAATAACTCCAATGGTCTAAATGTAGTTACAACATTTTTTGATTGAAAAGATGATTTTGTATGCTTACCAAGTGCACATGCTTTGCATTGAAATTCTTTTTCAAAACTTAACTTGTTAAATCAAGTATATAACTATTATCTATTCTAGCACCAGCAAACATAACATTATTTCCATGAATCTCACAGTGTATAGAAGTAAAAATGACTTCAAAACCATTATCACAAAGTTGATTAACACTTAAAAGATTATATTTCAAATCTTGTACTAATGCAACATTCTCAATGCAAGGATTTTTACCAATAGTCCCACATCCAATGATTTTATCTTTACTTTTATCATCAAATTTGACATAACCTTCTTCTTTCAAAGTAAGAGAGGAGAATTTGCCTTTATTTCCTGTCATGTGCCTAGAGCAGCCACTATCTATGTACCAGTATTCTGTTTCCAGCATACTCCTTAGGCAGACCTGAAATCAGTTAACTGTCCTTAGGTATCCAAACAACTTTGGGTCCTTGTATGTTAGTAATATTAGGTAGGGTTCCTTTAGACACCCACACTTTCTTTGCCTTTAAGGTTCCTTTCCTAATAGGACAAGCATTAATCATATGACTTTTATGATTGCAATAAAAGCATGTAATATTTGGTTGAGAGGAAGATGAAGCTTTAACAAAATAATGTTTGTCTTTTCCATATTTCATAAATCTATCATAACCAATTCCAAATTTTTCATTTATGGATCTTTGATTCTCAAGAAGTACATCAAGTATTTCTTTTCCTTTAGTAAATTTAGTTAAATCTCTTGTCAAAGTTTCAATTTTTGCTTCAAGAATTCTGTTTTTCTCAAGAAGTTGTTCACAAACTTCTTTTGAGCTTTGAAGCTCATCATTAACTTCTTTAAACAACTTCATTTGAGATTTGTAAAATTCATTTTTCTTTAAAATCATACTCAAAGAAATATTTTCTGATCTTAAAGCACAATTTTCATGTATCAAAATTTTGCATTTCTTTTTAAAAGATCTATATTTGTCATATGTCTTTACAAATGCAAATTCTAACTCATCAACATTAGAAGGTTCAAGATTTACCTCATTATCACTATCTTCAATGTATGAGCTTTCACTTTTTTCTTCAATTGCCATCATACAAGTGTTTGCAACATCTTTGTCACTTGTGTCATTATTTGATGAAGAGTCACTATCACTCCATGTTGCTGCCATTGCCTTTTTACTTTTATCCTTTCTAAACTTATTTTTCTTCTTCAATGTAGGACACTTTGGCTTACTGTGGCCTAGTTTGTTACACTCATAACAAACAATTTCACTTGAGTGATTTGGAGTCTTTGGAGCATATTTCTTTGTGAACTTCTTGTATTTGCTTCCATCTTTTCTAAATGCCTTTTTGAATCTTTTGACTATCATAGCCATATCTTCATCATCATCACTTGAAGCACTTGAGTCATCACTTGAACTAGCTTTGAAAGCAAAACTTTTCTTTTTCTCATCAACCTTTTTGGATATGAAGGGTATACCTTTCTTTTTCTTGTGATCACCTTCATTTTCATCTTTCTTATAGATCATCTAATGTGCAATGAGAAAACCAATTAGCTTATCATAGGTGTATTTTCTGAAATCTTTGGTGTCTTGAATAACAGTGGTCTTTGCTTCCCATGACTTTGAAAAAGATCTCAAAATTTTCTTTATAAGTTCTTGTTCCTCAAATTTCTTTCCAAGAGCCTTAAGAAGATTGACAAGATCTACGAATCTGATACTCATTTCAGCAATAGTTTCACCACTTTTCATCTCAAATAACTCATTTCAGCAATAGTTTCATCTCAAATAACTCATAATCATGGATGAGGAGGTTTGCCTTTAATTCTTTCACTACATTTGTTCCTTCATATGTGACTTCTAGTTTGTCACATATTTCTTTTGCAGTTTGACAACCTAAAATACGATTATACTCATTAATATCGAGAGTACAATGAAGAATGTTAATAGCTTTGGCATTTGTAGAAATTTTCTTTCAATCATTGTCATCAAATTCAACTTTAGCTTTAGGAATTTGCACAGTTCCTTCACTAGTTTTATAAGGAATATAAGGATCATCTTTAATTATTCTCCAAGCATTAATATCAACAGATTGTATAAAGTTTCTCATTCTAGTTTTCCAAAAAAAGTAATTTGTGCCATTGAAAAGTGGTGGTTTAGTGATTGAATAACCTTCTGCTAAGGGAGCAGGTATACCAGCTGAGTTACTGGATGAACCAACCATGTGTATGGATCACTCTAAGGTGTTTAATCCTTAAGCAAGAGAGACAAGCTCTAATACCAAATTGATGTCCCAAAATATGTCTAAGAGGGGGGTGAATTGGACTTAAAATAATTTTTCGGTTCTTGCTCAAAACCTTTGAAAAATTGCAGTTTAGTTCAACCTAATTTTTCTACTGTGAAATGTGTGTGATACTGCTCAAATAATTAATTTATGCAGAGTTGGCTCATAAGCATTCAGTATAATGATCTAACAGAATATATTGTCACTCAGTAAAAATTTCAGTAATTTGAATAAAATCACAGCACAGCAAATAGAGTAGTAAACAGAATATATCAGTTCACAGCAGATATAGCAGTAGGCAAATTATATCAGATATCAACAGATTCAACAATAAACAGAATTTTTCAATTTGCAGCAGTGTTGACAGTAAACAGTATCAATTTTCAACTCAGCAAAAATACTTCAACCAGAAAATAAAAATGCATAAATTTAAAAAGTAAGGGTTAAGAAAATTGAATATTGAATTTTTATAGTGGTTCGGCCACAACTAGCCTACATCCACTCTCTCAAAGATCCCACTTTGAGTCTTCACTCCACTAATCTTCTCTTTTAAAGGCAAGAGACAAAAGCCCTTTACAAATCTTCACACCAAAGCTTTTACAAGTAGCTTCACACTTCTACCAAGTATTATCCCAAACACTTTTCACAATCAAGCTTCAATAGGTGCTTGTATGACCTCTCATAAATGCTAAGATGGTGTTTAAAACTCAATCTCACTCAATGCAATAGAATCTATAAAGAAGAGATGAGTAGGCAAGCCAATAATGAGCAATGAAAATAATTTGAATACTTTGAATGAAAGCTTTAATGATCTTAAAAGGTTAGGAATAGTAGAGAGACTTTCATTAAGTGCAACATGGCCAAGGATAGGTGTATTTATAGCTTTAGAACGTTTCTGACCATTTGAGAACTCATTTGAACGTTACAATTTCAAATTTCAAGAAAATAGCCGTTATTTTGCCGTTTTCTGCGATGTTGTGCAGAGTTGAGATAGTTAGCATACCAGAACAAGTAGCAAACCAGTTAGCATACCAGGAAACTTTTCTGCATAACTTTGAAAACTTCAAAACTTTACACCAAATTATAATAAAATACTCAAGTTTTGAAAACTTAGGATAAGAATTTGAGGGATTAAAAATAAGTATCATTGGCATCTACTCCTGAAATCTTTTAACAAGTAATCCTAAAAGTTCAAACTTACTTCTATACTACATGTACCTTTAAATTTGATCTTCAATGCAGATTGGAATGTAACTTTTTCTTTCTTCTTTGTCTTTGATTCATCTTGTGTTATCTTAGAACGTCAACATTTCTTTAAAACACAAGTTCATCATCAACTTCATGAATCTTTTTCTTTATCCTTAAAGAAGCACAACACTTAAAATAAGGTTAATTTGATTCTAGTTGAGTTTTGTTATTATCAAAATCTATGCTCCTTTGAGCTCATGGAGTCAATATCATGAAACCTAAATTTTTGACTACTTAATTAAAACTTTTACAAATGTTGTACCTTTCACACATGCAAATCATGGAACCAAGGATCCATAAAGAAGTCCAAGAGGTTATCCATGTAAGTTTCCACAATTTTAATTTAAATATTAACACCTTACCTTCTCAAAACCTTGTGTTCCATCATGGTAAGGATCTGGGACTTCAGTCTCATCATGCTTCTTGCAGTAGGAGCACATTAACTCAACCTTCAAAAATAAAACAAACATACAAAACTTAACCAAAGAAACCCAAATTAAATTCACACCATACACCTCTAAAACATTTCCTAACCTTCTTGTGTGCATCATCTGGTAGTGTCTCTCTAAATCTCCACCTGTTAAAAGCCTCCACAATATCATCTGCACACAATATTAACAAGCACATGGCATAAATTCTTGAATATGAGTACAAATGGTTTAAAGAAGAAGCTAAATTCTTGAACATTACATAAATTTTCTTCTACCTCTATTTTGCTTGTCCATCGCAAGAATGATATCGAAATCCCTAAAATCAGAGGGTCTTATTGGCCTGGATATGGATGTTATCTCAACCCCACGCCTTTTAGAGGCTGCCTTCATTCTTGGGTCTGCTAGATTACCCTTTTATTAACCAAGAAAAATTGAAAAAAGGATCAGAAACAAATCCATCCAAATGCATCCTCTTCATCATATACCAGATAATTGCTTGATAATAAGCTCCTTCTCCTCCCGTTTCTTTTCCCTCAATGATCTCAACAGCGCAAAAAAAAAGGGTATCTTTTTCTATAAAACTTATCGATTGTTATATAATATAGAATTATAGATGTTCATACCTCGTGGTAATCAATGGTGCCGGCAGAGTCAATCTGGAACTTGGAGTCAAGGCCTCTCTTCTTGACAATGTCTCTGAATACACCCTCAGCAGCTATGAAGCACGGAAACGGCACCGAGTCACGTTTCCCAGTGTCAGAAACGTTTCCGACGAGGAAACGAACTGACACGGCTGGGAAACGTTTCCGGGCCATTTCCGAAAATATTGAAAATCGAAAACGCGTTTCCGCTGCAAGAAACTCGTTTCTTTAAAGAAAATTAAAAAAAAAATGGGTAGGTTAAAATCGATTACTTCACAGTTCACAACGTTCACCAACAGAAAAGAAAGAAGAAGAAAAAGAAAAAGAAAAGGAAAAGGAGTACCTTCAAGGCTTCAACGGCAGTCGGTACTCGGCAGCGTCGGGTAAGAATCGCAACACCACCTTTCTCTTCTTTTCTCTCTCATCTGCCATATTAACTCTTTTCTCTCTTATCAACAGAAGAGGAAGAAGAAGAAGAAGAAGCAGCAGCAGCAGCCGATTCTCCCTTCGTCGAAAGGTAAGTGGCGTTTCTCTTTTTTTTTTCCTTCCCGATTGTGAAATGAATGAGGGTAATTAGGTTTATATTGGGGTGGTTTTATTAATTTATTATTATTTAATTTATTATTTTCTTTATTATTAATTTATTATTTTCCTTTTCTAATTTTTTTGTAAAATAATTTTATCAAGCAATTTTTATTAATTAATTACAATTTTATTCCATTAATTAATCATAAATTTATCATATTTAATATCAATTTTTTTTCTCTAAATGTATATTCCATAATTAGATTTTTCTCAAACTAAATTTGAGGAGTTATCATAAATATTTTAAAAAAAAAAAGATAAAAAAAAAATTCCCAAATTCACTAAAAATTTTCAAGATTTGCCATATTTTTACAATCAACATTTTGAAGGAAATTAAGGACAAATGTAAATATATTTTTAAAGTTATTTTTAAAATTATAAAATTTCAAGTTTAAATTCTAATTAATGATAAATAAAAAAAATTCCAACATTCAAAATTTGTATTTTATATTAATATATTTTATATTTTTGTAATAGTTTATATATAATATGTTTAATATAATTTGTTTTAATGTATCGTTATATTATATATTAAAATTTTTCATAATATAGTCAATTTATTCAATTCTATTATTTAATTCTTTAATCATTTAATATATAATTTACATTGTGCTTTAATCCTTAGTATATAATTTGTTTAAATAATTTGTAAATTGTATAAAATTGCATTTTCTTTTTGTCATTTTGATAGGACAATATTTGAATGGATTCTTCAAACTCAAATTCTACCCAAGCAAATAGCACTAGTGGCACTTCTTCAAAAACTAGGGAGGAAGAATTTAATCCTTTGTGGAGATATGTAACTAAACTAGAGAAAACTAGAGAATGAGGGGGTAATTGTAAATGGATATGCAATTTTTGTGGACAAGAAAAGCAAGGGACTTATACTAGAGTGAGGGCTCATTTATTGAAAATCACTGGAAAAGGGATTGGTGTGTGTAAAAAAGTGATGAATGATAGTATTTCTGAAATGAGGAAACAGGAGGATGAGGCAACAAACAAAATTATTAATTCACAATCTAGGCGAGTTTCTTTGTCTATTAGTATAACTTCTGTTCCTTCATTGAATATAACTGAACCAAGTGTTTCAACAGCTTTGAAGAAAAGAAGAGTTAATGATTCTCCTCTTGGTAGAGCTTTTGACTTGCAAACTAGAGCTTAATTAGATGCAGAGATTGCTAGAATGTTCTACACTGGGGGTCTACCTTTTAATTTTGCTAGAAATCCTTATTATGTGAGTTCTTATTTTTTTGCTGCTAATCATGTTTTGGGTGGTTATGTGCCGCCTGGTTATAACAAATTGAGAACCACATTACTTCAGCAAGAAAAAGCAAATGTAGAGAGGCTGCTTGAACTAATTAAAAACACTTGGTTAGAAAAGGGTGTTAGTATTGTGAGTGATGGATGGAGTGATCCCCAGAGGAGGCCTTTGATTAATTTTATGGTTGTTTCTGAGTCTGGCCCCATGTTTATCAAATCTGTAGATTGTTCTGGTGAAGTGAAAGATAAGCAATTTATTGCTAATTTGCTAAAAGAAATAATTGATGAGGTGGGTCATCAAAAAGTAGTACAAGTCATTACTGATAATGCTTCAAATTGTAAATGTGCTGGAGAAATCATTGAGGGAATGTTTCCACATATTTATTGGACTCCTTGTGTTGTGCACACTCTTAATCTTGCTTTGAAGAATTTGGAAACTAATCAAGAAACTTATGATGTGTGTCACTGGATCACTGAAATCCATGGGGATGCTTTGCAAATCAAGAATTTTATAATGAATCATTCCATGAGGCTTGCAATTTATAATCGGTTTAGCCCTTTGAAATTGCTTTCAGTTGCTGACACTCGTTTTGCTTCTATTGTTGTGATGCTTAAAAGATTTAAACTTATTAGGCGTGCTTTAGAAGCAATGGTTATGAGTGATCAATGGGCACAATACCGAGAAGATGACCAAGGCAAAACTAGATTTGTTCGTGATAAAGTGGTAGATGAGGATTGGTGGGAAAAGGTTGATTACATCATTGCTTTTACTGGGCCCATTTATGACATGATCAGGTTTGTGACACAGACAAACCATGCCTTCATTTGGTTTATGAGTTGTGGGATTCTATGATTGAAAAGGTGAAGCAAGTTATTTTTTATCATGAAGGAAAGCAAGCAGATGGGTTTTCTCCTTTTTATTATGTGGTTCATCGAATTCTTGTTGATCGTTGGGCAAAGAGCAACACTCCCCTTCATTGTTTAGCCCATTCATTAAATCCAAGGTAAATTTCTAACTTACATACTCATCTTCTTGTTCTAATTTTTTTTTTCTGAATTTATTTTTCTTATTTTTGAAGATTTTATAGTGAAAAATGGCTTCAAGAGGGAGAAGGTAGAGTGCCTCCTCATATGGATGGAGAAGTATCAACTGAGAGAATTAAATGCTTTAGGAGGATTTTTTTTATAATGAAGATGAGCGAATTAGAGCAAATGATGAATTTGCAAATTTTTCTTTGAAAAGTGGACCTTTTGCTGATCCTGATTCTATTGGAAGTATGTATGTTACAGATCCTAGGAAATGGTGGGCATGTTTTGGTTCTAATGCACCTTTACTTCAAAGGTTGGCTTTTAAAGTGCTTGGATAACCTACTTCCTCCTCTTGTTGTGAAAGAAATTAGAGTATTTATTCCTTCATTCATTCATGCAGAATGAATAAATTAACTCCAAAACGTGCAGAGGACTTGATTTTTATCCATAATAATCTTCGTCTTCTGTCGAGAAACTCCTCCCAATATTATGATGAGAAGACAAAATTGTGAAATGTTGGTGGTGATCAATTTGGGAGTATGGAAGATGTGGGAGTTCTTGAATTTGCCAACCTTTCATTGGATGAACTAGAGTTAGAGTCTGTTTTGTTTGATGAAAATGCAACTACAAACATGGAGAAGGAGAATGAGAAAGACAGTGAAGTTGAGGAAATGTTATAAATTTCATTATCTTTTCTTTTTTAACATTTGAATGTGTTGTAGTTAATATTTATTTCTTATAAATATGAAACTTCTAAATATGTATTTTTATAGTTGAATTTAAATGTTGATTTGAACTTTATTTATTATTAAACATCTTTCATGATATATATATATATATATATATATATTTATTTATTTATAAATATACCCCTATATTTTTTATATTTACACGTTTCCCCACGTTTCCGTTTCCTATATTTTTTAAAATGCCATTTCCCCATGTCCGTTTCCGCGTTTCTCCGTGTCCGCGTTTCCATTTCCGTTTCCGTGCTACATAGCTCAGCAGCTGGGCTTCTACAAATGTTTCCTAAGCATACAAAGAGGACAGAGAATGGTTTGGTCTCAGTCTCAGTGGAGGATGCCATTAACGAGGCTTTGATTGCCAATCACCTAAACGGGTAAGAGAGTGACTCCACTTGTGGGTATTGTTTTTTTGTGATGATGGGAATTGGGAGTCCAGTTTCGGACAAGTGGATAGCTAAGAAATGGGACTTTTTGAGAGATGTGGCAAAGTTGTAAATTTAGAGATGTGGTTGGCAACCTGGTATTAGCACATTACAACGATGACAACGATGATGATGATGATGATGATGCCCTCACCATCCCTCCTGTGACTGTGGAGGTTTGGTGTCCTTGTTTGTGTTGTTGGATGGGTCTTAAACTGAAAGCGAAACTCAAATTCTTGCTATTTTTAGCCCGTTTGTTCTGCTCGGTATTTTATTAAATGGATGAAATCTCCATGTTTTTGATAAAAATAAACATGCCTGCCTCCAGAAATGGGATCAACATTTTCCAGGGGGAAAATATTCTCAGTTTCAGGTCAAAGAGAGTGCTATAATTTCCCAATTTCAGATTTTCAAATCTAAACTGGTGTTAAGGTATACATATATCTCATAATAAGTTGCCGCCAATTTTCAGAATTACATTTACACTATATGCTATAGATACATATCAGTTACAACAAGGATGAGAAATCTCATTTTTGAAAAAGAAAACCAAACATCTTCCTTTCCCACTCTAAAACATCTCAAACTCTGTATATTCTTCTGTACCCTTTGATTCCTTACATTTCGTGCTCTCCTTGTTCTGAGGAAAAGTAGCAGATGCGCCAATTCCAGAATCACCAAACTTCGGCATCTCTGGTGGTATTGCACATCGTATAAGCGCCCAATTAAGGCCTTCGAAGAAGGGGTGCTGTTTGATCTCTGCAGCTCCTTTTGCAGATCCTAATCGATTTTCAGGTTCCTTTATCAACAAACCTCTAATCAAATCACGCGCATGAAAACCGACTATAGGGCTACTTGGAAACTTGAGGGTTCGTGACACCACATTTGACAACGTTTCCTCATTTCCTGAACCTTTGAAGGGTGTCCTGCCATACAACAGCTCAAACAGGAAGATTCCAAATGTCCACCAATCAACAGCGCTGCCATGACCCTCGCCTTTGATGATCTCTGGAGCAAGGTATTCATGAGTTCCGACAAAGGAATTAGATCGGGCATTAGTTGGCTCCACTACCAGCTGTGGCAGGGGGTTGACCTGAGCAGCCAGGTCAGATTTTAACTTGCGAGATTTTGCAGCTACTGATAGAAGTCGAGGAGTGAAACATGAAACTTGCCATGCTGGGTGGAGACAGAAAGGGTCAATACAGCTAGCTTCAGAGCAAGGACTTGACATCTTTTTTGTGGGCTCTGCAACTGGTGAAGATGACTGAACCACAATTGGATTAACGGTACACCTTAGTGACAAGTCAAAATCTGAGAGCATGATGTGCCCATCTTCTCGCACCAGGATATTTTCTGGTTTTAAATCACGGTAAACAACTCCAAGCATGTGCAAGTACTCTAGAGCAAGAAGGACTTCAGCAACATAAAACCTGCACATGATTGCATCAATTGAATTAAAATGACAGAAAGCATATGTAAATTACACACGATCAATGGCAAAGTAAATGTCCTCTAATATGTTCGATTTTCTCCCATCAAAGAGATTTATTTATAAGGGATTTCTCCTTCACCAAGACTTGTCTACTCATTTTGCCAACAAAATATCCTTCTCCCTTTTCCCAAAAATAGTAACTATCACCACTACATCAACACAATTAGTGCTGGAATGACACTGGATAAATTCTTGCTAGCAATTCATTCCAACTTTTGATTGATCTAATCAAGACATCAGAAGCATACTATGCATAAAAAAGTTACACATCTATTGCAAACAACCACCTTTCAAAGAGAGACAACTCAGGAAGACAAAAGAACAATTCTTTGAGGGAGAGAGATAAACATGTTCACAAGAATCAGGCAATTAGTTCAATAAAATTTATTGCAAAGCCCAATACCAGCAAAAAATAACACCTCGAAAGAGACAAGTACCTTGCTGCTTGTTCAGAGAAACTTCTGCTAGGTTGCTTCTGCCTTAGCACATGTAGATCTCCACCTGGACAATACTCCATAACCAAGCATGAGAATCTATCGGACACAAAATGGGCAAACAATGTAGGGAGAAAAGGATGATCCAGAATCTGCAAAATCTCTCTTTCAGTTTCAGCCCTAGACATCTTCTTCCTGCTTGCCAAAAATTCATTGTCCATCACTTTCAAAGCAAACAGACAATTTGTACCAGTAAGCTCAGCAAGATAAACAGACCCAATATCCCCACAGCCAAGCTTCTTGATTAGCTTGAAGTGCTTCAAACCTAAGCTTCCATGCTGCCTCTGAAAATGACGAATGGCTTCCCACCTCAAGTCCTTAGCCATATGAGGCCTATTGCCACAACGACTAGACCCACTTAGATTGCTATCTTCACTAACACTTGTGCTACTACTATAATCACCAATGCTACTTTTTGAGCTTTGGGAGAACTCACCCTTTTCTCTTGACCTTGATCTTTCATCAACTTTAGTCAATATAGATTTATTTCTGTTACTGGAATTATTTGAGCCTTGTTTGCTTGAACTTGTGTCCTCAATGCCTGAATTGCATTCAACACTGCGATTTGTAGCACTGGATGCTGGAGAAGCTTTCACACTTTCTTCCCTTCCAATCTCTGGAGGACACTCGCAAATGTCTGAACAGCAAGTACTAGGACCCAGATCATTATTGACTTTTCCACCACACGGATTGGAAATGCTGGAGACAAGAGCTGAATCCTGCTTTACTTTCTTTTTCACAAAGCTCCTGTTCCTGAAGATTGGTTTCATAAATCGCGGACTATTACATGCAGGATTGTTTGCTGCAATACCAGGGTGGCAATTCGGCGGTAAAGATGAAGTATGTAAATGGTTTTTCTGCTCTGGCAATGATGTTTTCACTGATGCTAGAAAAGAGGCAGAAGTTTTTTTATCCGCATCTGGCAGTTTCTCGGTAGCATGACTGACAGATGAAAAATCAGAAAATTTAAGCCTTTCAACTTCTGTCCTTGGTATTTCACTACTACACCCTGTTTGCAAAGGAACGACCTGATCTAGTGAAGAATGAGCATTTTCATAAGATAACTCTTCTTTTTCCATTTGTGGGGATTCACACATCTTCTCAGTGGAAGCTGATGTGATTCTTTCTGGTACAAGGGATATTTCCACCAAATTACCACTACCTTCACTCAGGGGGAGGCCAGATCCATTTGCATCAACTACAACTGTCCTGTACAACCTTTTGATAGTTCCTGCTTCTGAGGCCCCTGAAGAACCCGATGGTCTCGATAATCGCTTCATGGCAGCCATCTCCGATGCCTGAGAGATGCATAATCCCCTCAATGCCTGCTTCAAACTCACTGGCTCAGAAATTCCAATTCCTGACATTTGTGGTGAACCAACTCTGATTGGTCTCTTCATTGCTTTCTTCCGTAAACTATCTTTACTGCTTTCATAGGATAGACCAAGACCCTTACCTGATGTTCTAACATCAATTGCTTCAAAAAGACGATTAATGTCATCCTCTATAGAATACCTATTTCCTGGTTTTGGAACAGAATGCTTTCCTGCTTTCTCATCAATTTTCAAATCAAAATCTAATTCTTCAGTTGCTTCAACAATTTCAGAAGTACTAGGTAAAGCATCCATCTCCATAAGATTCACTCAAATGCTAAAAGGAACTGATATCTCTTTCCAATATCACATTAACCCATTTCTGAAGAAGCTTTTCGAAGGTAACGTAGCACGGAAATCAGAAAGAACACAACATATCCTTTGAAATTCTGTTCAATCATATTGATTCCCAGAGTTGAATGGCCTGTTAAAATCCCAATACTAACCTCAAAAGGATGCATACAAATCCTGCCACAATCAACATGTTTTGGTTAAACACAAGCAATGAATCATAGAGGAAACTACTCATCCATATTCCAGTTAGAATTTGTAAGTTAAATATGACAATAGAAGTTCTTTTCCAATCAGTGGTGAAAGTTGAATCCCTGTCAAGGGACAATCAAAATTTACCAAGTTTTTTACTGCAACCTAAAAAGCTTCCTAATTTTTCAAGGCAATATTGAATTAAAAAGTATGTTTAACTATGTACTACAATTGGACACTTAGATAACTACAAAAGTTAAACATTTTTCAAATTCAATCAATCAGCAATCGCGCAATACAATCATTCAGAACAATTTAGCAATCTTTGACGAAGAATACAAGACATCCAACACAGTAATTACATTTATTTTTCTTATCTCTACCCTCATTGGCCATAATAAAGCAAATTGAACGCCCAACTGGCAAACGGGACAAGATTTCTAGATCTCTGATGTTTAATAAATTATGCTAGAAAAGAAAACTTTCAATAACAACATTACAACATTGGCCGTTATTTCAAAGTTCAAACCAGCAAAGCTTGTTTCAACGTCAAATCAAGCAAGAAGCAACCTGGTCTAATACCATGTCTTGTGCCTGAGCTGATTTTTCATTATTTTTCTTTATTGTAAATAAACGTCAGAAATTTATTTTAAAAAAAAAAAACTGAAAATGAAAAGGAAATATCAATAATTAAACGAAAAACAAGAAAAGCTGGAAATTGAAAGTTAAAAAAGTAGAGAGAAAGCTGAGATTACCTGAAACACGATCAGAGCCGTTGATCAAAACGGCAACGGAGTCCATGAGACGATCACCAGCAGCAGCAGAGACTCTAGACAGAGAGAGAACGGGCGGTGTTGAAGAAGGAAAAAGTAGAGGGAGAGAGGTAGGTGGTGAGTTAGGGTTAGGGCACGAGAGAGAGAGAGGAGGGAGAGTGAATGAAGAAAGAGAAAGAAAAGTGAGAAATGCAAATCACGAGAAGAGAAGGTGCGAGTAACTGGCCTCGTCGTCTACACTTGTACGCCTACTTGCTTTCTCTTTCACACAGCTACTGTTTGTTTCTCTGAAGGAGGGAAGGGAGCTAAGCTTCGTGTATTTTCTCTCTCGTCTATGTTTCGCCAAATGGTACGCTATGTTTCCGGTACTCGGCTGCTATTCTCTACATCGTTTCTATGCTAGTCCCCTCTTCTTTTTTTTTTTAATTTTCAATATTATTTAAAATTTATATAAAAAAAATCCAAATGTCAAATCTCAATCAAGAAACTCTCCCAATTTTTTAAATTTTTAAATTTTTTTAACTATTTTTAAGAAGTCTTATATTTTATTAAATATATTTATTATTAATTTT
This sequence comes from Hevea brasiliensis, assembly GCF_030052815.1. Classification (NCBI taxonomy): domain Eukaryota; kingdom Viridiplantae; phylum Streptophyta; class Magnoliopsida; order Malpighiales; family Euphorbiaceae; genus Hevea; species Hevea brasiliensis. The sequence goes on along the minus strand of NC_079493.1, from coordinate 1,065,756 downwards.
ACATAAAAATTTATAATATTACACTATGATATAATGTGATATAAAAAATATAATTTCTTGTTATTGATATAAAATTAATAATAAATAAATATATTAATAAATTTTAATAAATATAATATTACACTCATAAAAAATTAGTTTTGCATTAACATATTTAAAGATTTATTTTCAATATCAAATATAATAAAGTTAAGTATGACTATATATATATATGAAAAATATTTTTTAAAAAAATTTATAAAAATATTTTTTATTATTTGATTGTAATATTAAATTAATGATACGTGTTTATTTTATGTATATATAAATATTTTTATATTTTAATAAAATTATTAAATTTAAAAGAATATAAAATTACTTGTTTTTTTGAAAAATGAAATCATCTTTTTACAAAATGATTTAATTTTTCTTTTAATCAATAAAATATTTTCTATTAAGTAATTTTTCTAAATGTCTTAAATATAAAAAATATTTTTTAAAAAATATTTTTCATAAAACAAATACAATCTAAAGCTTAAAATATTATACTATAGGACATAAATTTGTCAATAATTTTTAACAAAATTGTATATATTTTCAATTGTTTTTATGAATTAGTACATCCTTTTAAGTTAACCACATTAAATTTTTTACTAGATTGATGAAAATACAGAGATATGAGTAAAAGCCTTTTGGTGGTTTTTCATGATTGTTGTCCCCAATATGTTTCTAAGGTAGAGCATTTTTCTCTTTCTTTAATTATTTATGTATGATAAGTAATTAAGGATCCACTCACCAATTGAAAATTAATGAGGCTCTATATGGGAGACTTAAAAAAAAATACTAAAATTGAAAAATATTATTTTAAATATTAAAAAATAACTCTAAAAAGTTATTCAATTATTTTAACATTATTATTATTAAAACATATTAAATTTAATTTTAAAATTAAATTTTAACACTTTTTAATAAAAATATTTAATGAATTATTTTCCTCAACAACTCTAATATTTATTTTATGAAAAATAATTTATACATAAAAAATATTAAAATATTATATATGAAATTTTTTTTAAATTGCTTCATAAAAATATTTTTTTATTATTTAATTGTAATATAAAAAAATTGATGTATATTAATGCATTTATATTTTAATAAAATTATCAAAATTAAAAAAATAACTTTTAAAAAAAAGAAAGTTATTTTTTATTATGCAAAATGATATTTTCTATATCCATTTTATGGTTTACAAAAGATTAATTTCTTCGAGTTCGTAGCTACCCTTCTCAATAATATATTTTCTAAGGGTCGAATCTGAATTCTCTTGTTACGAGCGCAGTAAGTTTTTCTAATAAGTGAAAGTCATTTTTCTGAAATGACTTAATTTTTCTTTTGATCTATAAAATATTTCATATTGATTTTTTTTTAGTGCTAAAATATGAAAAATATTTTTTTGTAAAATAAATGGAACCTAAATCAGTAATTTAGTATAAATATTTGTATATTTAAAATAAAATGTAATAAAACAAAGAAAAAAAAAACTCATAATATATATAAAAAGTAATGATTCAAATGGTAATTTACAGTACAATAAAAGGAAATCTAAAACATCTCTTTTGTTTAAAATGATTGCATGTTTTGAAACTTCTAATGACAGTGTAAATGTTTTGTAAAGTGAAATTAGGTAAATTGATTTTGATATTAGATGTAACACTCCACCTTCCACAATGGTCACAATTGCTGTCCTTCTAAGCCAGTGTTTGTGATTTTCTTTACCTAGATAGGTCTACTACCAGAACCAGTTAGTACCACCAGACCCTACACACATTACATTAATTAAGGGATGCTTATCATATGATTAACCTTTTTCATGGTTTATTAATTAACAAGACCCTTCACCAACCAAACAAATAGATTGTAACCAAATTTGGTTGCTTATTGCTCCTTGCATCATGTAAGCAAAGTAAATAATACTCACTCCGGCCATTTTTATTTATTATTTAAGAATTTTACACGATAATAAATGAAATAACTAAATTACTTAGATTATGATAAATTACTCTTTAATTTAATTAAATTATTCTTAATATCACGAATTAAGAGAGATATCAAATAATATATAAAGGACGCGTTGAGATGAGTTTTAGAAAATTGTACAAATAGTTTTGTTTTTAAAAAATATAAGTGTAAAATTGAAAAAAAAAAATTAATACTTCTGAATATTCTCATAATTATGAATAAAATAATTTAAAAAAAAAATGACAAATAAAAGTGCATGAAATAACAATAATGATAATAAAATTATTGTTAGAGTTGATGTTATTGGTTTATTGTTTCTTCCCATTATTAGAATTTTATTTTTTCTCTCCGGGATTTTTTTATTTATCTCAATATTTGAATGGTTATTTGACAATTCGAAATACAGCATGGATCATTGATTTTTTTTTTTATTGAAAACTCAGGTATTGGTAATGACATTTTATCAATAAAGTCTGATAGTTCGGTATATTCTTTCATTGACGTTTGATGGTTTAATAACTTTTGTGAACTACAAAAGTAACTAAATCCTAAAATGACAGTATTACAAAATAAAAAAGGATCAATTTATATTTAGATAGTTATTTTACTCTGTTCAGATCATCTATAAATAAAATATTTTAATTATTTATATTTATATTTTTTTCTCTTATAAGAATATTATAACATACTTATCCTTTTTTTATCTATAATTGTACTTAATTTATTTTTTTTATTAATAATTGCTAAATCTTATCTTCAAAAAATTAAATACTTTAAGCATAAAATTATTAAAATAAGATATTTTTTTTTCAAACTTATATATATATATATATATATATATATATATATATATATATATATATATATATATATATATATATATATATATATAAACCAAAGTTTTGCAGAAGAGGACTAACTTCATATTTCCCGCTCATAAAGTTTGACACCAATAAATATAAACAAAAAGTTGAACCATAAAGTGAATGACATGTGAATAAAAAAAAAGGGTTTTAGTACACGAGAAATTAGCATATATTGTCTCCTTTTCATGCCACATTAAGCCACAATAAAAAAATTACATTCAACTCAATGGATCTCTCCTCATCATCACTTGGAAAGAAAAAGGGTATTTGATTATCCCATTAATCATGATAACACCACAAAAAATAATCAACCCCAAGGATTAAAGAATTTGCCTTTTCTTCTTGGTGGTGGAGACTCTTGTTCCATTCACCTTCATCATGGATATTAAGAGTAAATTTCATCCCTCTTTGAATTTGTTTTGAACTCTTTAGGATCCCTTTTCACTCTTGCTTGCCCCATTTGCTAGTTACTTTTTGCTAATCTTCTAGTTAACCTATTAGTGGAATATGCTTTAAGAGTTCCTAGTTGCTTAGCATTAGCATCACTATATTTTGTTTGGGCCAATCTTAAGAGAAAAAGTGAAATTAGTTACTTAATAATATAATATAATTTAAATTATTTTTTTTAATAAATTTAAATATGCGTCAATTAAGATTATCAAAACCTATAATTTTAATGATAAATGTACATAATCTTTTATATTGAGATACATTTATCAATAAAATTATAGTTTATCATACCAATGGAATTTATTAAATAAACCTTAATGAGTACATAATTACACTCATTTTGTATAATTATTTTTTATATTTATAAAGTTTATATTTTGAAATTGCATTATGAATAAATCTCTAGAACCCATGTCAATTTTTTTTTAGAAAATAAACCAATATTAAATTAATTATTATATATTTAATTCAAATATATATATATATATATATATTGAGTTTGTATATATTGCTTTTAATAAATTTAAATATTTATTAAAAAATTACAAATAAATACATATTGAAAAAATTAAATGATAAACAAGATGGATATGGCATTACTTCTAGCATATTTATCATGAAGTCTCAAAGTATCTCTGATTTAAAAAAAAAAATGGTAATGACTTTAATAATTATGGAATAAAGAAACTCTATACCATATTAATTTCCCTTTTGTGCTATATATATATATATATATATATATGGGGTCATGTATTATATAGTGCTTGGTTGGATTTATGAATCGGGCCGAGATTTTATTGTATAGGCTTGGGTTTGGTCTAACTTGATAAATTGGATCTAAATGCTTCTTCATCAAATTTAGTCTAAATAAAAAAAATGAATAAATAAAATTGAGTGGCACATCATTACCGTTAATCCAAATTATTAAAGAGCTTAGGCCGACTTTAAGATAATATTTAGTGTTTTGATTTTATTTAAAATATTACTTTTTTTATTTGGTGGCATAATACTTATATTGGTATTTAAATATTAAGAAAAAATGATACTATTATTTTTATATTTAATAGTTAACCTAATAACTATTTTTATTGAACACTTTTACTTTAAATTACTATATAAATAATTAATTACTAACAGTAAATATTTAATAGCTAATTGCTAATAGTTATTAGAACGGTTAATAAATACTAAAATAATTAATATTACCAAACAGGTACTAAATATTTATTTAAAAATTTATACAAAATCAATGTAAGTGTAATAAATAAACAAATTTAAATACAAAAATATGATTTAATAGTTGTTAAACTCATTTTCATATACGATAAATCAAGATAGTAAATGGATTGATGAGGTTAGAAAAAGGTTTGAAGGTTATGATTTTTTTTTATTGATAAAAATATTAATATTTAATCAACTTAATATTTCAAAGTTTGAAATTCAATTTAAATTTAAATAAAAATTTTTAATATTAAATTTAATATAATATTTATACTCAAATTTAGATCAATATTGTACATGAGATTTTTCAAGCTTAATTGAAATATCATTAAAATTTTTAAATGGTTCCAAGTTTAAACTTAAATACATTTAAAGAGTTCAAATTAGTATTTCATCATTCTTATTTAAATTTAATATATATAAATTTAGAACATTGAAAAGTTATTGGATGAATCCAATAAATGTGCTAATAGGGATGATAAAAATCAGTGAAAATTATCCTATCATGATTTAAGTCTGATTATTATTCTTAATACAAAAATAGGTTTTAAATTCGATTAAAATTCATCATAAATTATATATTCAAACTGATTTCAAAACCGATTATTATTATTTGAATAATTTATATAGTTATATAAAGTACATTTTAATAACTAATTTCATAAAATATTTAAATTATATGGATATATAACGGATTCGAGTAAAATTCAAACCCCACATAAATATTATTTTTCAAACTCAAATTTGTGTCAAAATCAATTATATACTACCACAATAAACTCATCTTCATATGATTCAATTCGAGTGGAGTGTCCAAGATATTTGATTGGTTGCCATTCCTATATTATACTTTCATATTAAAACTTCTCTAAAATACCATATTAGTATAGAGAATTTTCAATTCAAATTTATATTATGAATATGTCTTTAATTCTCGAACATGTACATCTAATTCTAATCTAAATGTATCTAATGTTATCATATTATACAATCTAATATGGTATACCACCATATAATTCTCATGCATACTCTTTTTCATCACCAAATTTTTAATTTAAATATCAAAATGAAACTCCTAATACTAAGCCAAAAGCTCTCTAAATTCTTATTTAATCATAGGTGATTTTCAATTTTAGTATATCATATTTTGAAATCAGCCTATCATTACTATCTAAGTGTTTTTTTTTTTTTTTTTTAATTATTACTATCTAAAAAGTATATTTATTGCATTATTGGTAACTACTAGACTTAGAATCTGTTTGGTACTCCCTCCGTTCTATTGTAATTGATGATTTAGAATTTTTTGTCCCATTTTAATATTATTTTAGAAATTAAGAAAATATTAATTTTTTTTAGATTTTACATTTATCTATTATTATTTCTAGTACATTTATCTCTTTTAACACTTTTCTATATTTTAATAATATTATAAGGATACTTTAGTTAATTATTAGAATTTTTTTATTATAAAAATAATGTTAGGTAATCATTTCCTTAATTCTTATATAAAAATCGTAAAAAACAATTGAAATGTAATAGAGGGAGCATCATTGTTAGAATTACTGTTGTTAAAAAATTATTTTTTTTTTAAATATATAAGTTAAAAATATTAATAAATAATATAAAATTAATTTTGATAAATTTTAATTATAAAAAATAATAAAATAATTATTTTTTAATAATATTTAAAATAATATTTAAAAAAAAGGGTTTGTACCATCTAATCTTACCAAACAAGCACTTAATATATTCATTGGAATAAGTAGACTTTTTAAGGCCATGTGGGCTTGAGGTCTCACTTGATGAATTAAGCTTGAGATGAAGGACATGCCACTTAATATAATGTCTTCCAACTCATAAGGAAAGAATTGCATATGTTAGGTTTAATAGAAAAAATTTAAGTATAAATTCCATTCAAACCACAAGTATAAATTCTCTCAACCCTCCCAAGATTCCATATTTGTCAAATTTCCCCCCTCTTTAAAAAAAAAAAATAAAATTAATTGATAGTCCTAATGATCCTTAATTACAAACTAATTGTGAAGATATGCAAATTTTTGGCTTGTTATGTTGTGGGTTATTTTCTTTTATAGGAAATAAAGAGATAAGGAGAAAATGACAATGAATGAATGATGTATTTTTCTTCTTCTTTTTATTTAATTTTAATTTGTATATTGTTTAATGGTAGAAAAACTAGCTAAGTGTATATATGCATGAGAAAGACTAGTAGATTATTACAATCAATTTCTTTATTTGACATGGACTAATCATTCCTTTTAATCCACAATTATTTATTGTCCTCACATCCTTGTAATTACTACACTTTTGCTTAATGTGAACATTAATTAATGGTGATGGTAGCAAATTATAAATCATGATTTTGTTATTAGTCACTAATTGTTTGTTGGGTTGTAGCGATTTTTAAATTCGAATTTTCTCCATTTCTCATCATAAAAGTGAAAAATCTTATAGTAGGTAAATAATTAAAAAAACTTAAACTTACAGATTTTTTTTTAATTTAGACCTAATTTATGATGAACTCAAAATATAAGATATATAGTGAGACTCATTTATTAAACATATGAGTATTACATTTTTATATTTTAAATTTATGATTGACTCAGTTTAGGCTAATGAAAAAAAAGGCTAATATGAGTTATCTAATTGATTAATAACATAATAAATCATATTGTAATATAAGAGAATGAAAATTTTGTAAATTACAATTCAACTAAGTAATATTTGATTTTCTTTCTATTTATGTTTAATAATATAAAAGGAAATGAAATTTGAAAAAAAAAAATTCCATGAAGAAGTGCTTTATATTCTTCATTTTGGCAAGCAAAGATACCATCCTCCTAGGATTTGGGAAGCTCTCTACTAAAATAAAAATTTAAAGATTCTAATAATTCAGCAAGCTCAACCATTGGCAATACTAATGATTTATATTTGATGTTTGCATGTGAAGATTTGAGGGTTTGGAAATAATAATATAACAAAGAGATTTTTACCAAAGTTGGGAGTTTTGGCCTGAAGTTGGCCCTTTTTCTTATCTTGTTTCATCTTCTTTCCCTAGGGTAGGAAATTCTTTCTTTTTATCTAAAAAAAAAGAAATTAATTAAAAAAAAATAAAAGTTTATATTTTTTCAAATTGATCCTTTTTTATTTTACAAATTTTAGTCTAAATTATTAATATTAATGATAATTTTAAGCCATTTAATAACTTAAAATTGAAGTAAATATAAACTTGCAAAATTATTTTAAAAATAAAAATAATATAATTCCACTAATAATAATAATTTATTTGTGTTTTTGAAAAATTTTAAAAAATAATAAATTTTAGTTTGATATCTGAATATTTTATAAATTTTTATATAATTAATTTTAATAAAAATTTAAATTCAAGATTTCACAACGATTTTCATACTATTGAATTATAATTTTAAAGTCTCAAATTTTAATCCAATAAAAAAATTAAATAAAAACAACAATATCAAACAAGAATCAAATATTAGACATAATCCTCTTGATTAGATCCCATAATCTCCACATAATTAGGGGAAGTCTGTCTCCTCATTAACGGCCCACCATTTCACCCATTTTTCGGCCCATACCCGGCCCATTTTCCCTCCCTGCTCCCCCTTCAAAAATTAAATCTTACGCCTTCTCCTCACTGCGTCTCTCTCTCTCTCTCTCTCTCTCTCTCTCTAAATTGTTCAATGGAGCCATGGCTTGACGACTTGGCCGACGACCTACAAAGCCTGAGTTTTGCCTCCACCGCTACTACCACTATTACAGCCACCACCCTCCACCGTAGCACAAGCTCCGGGTCCTCGTCCGCCACACTCACTCCAGCTCCCTCCACTCACACCTCCTTCTCTTCTAAGTCCGCGAAACACCAGCAGTCCCTCTCTCTTTCTGATCTCCGCTTCTCCGTTCGCCTCGGCTCCGGGGACATTGGCTCCGTTTACCTGGCCGAGTTGAGGAAACCTGAGTCTGCTGTGACAACGACTGATTCTTCTCTTTTCGCGGCGAAGGTTATGGATAAGAAGGAGTTGGTGAGTAGGAGCAAGGAAGGCAGGGCTAGGACCGAGAAGGAAATTTTGGAAATGTTGGATCATCCTTTCTTGCCCGCGCTTTACGCGAGTATTGAGTCACAGAGATGGCTCTGTTTGCTTACTGAGTTCTGTCCCGGTGGCGACGTTCACGTCCTCCGCCAACGTCAGCCACTAAAACGGTTCGAGGAAACCGCCGTCAGGTGCGCACGTTAGCCATTCGTCCAATTTATTTCGAAAACAAATTATTTTCTTTTTTTTTTTTTAACAAATGTTTTGGGTGATGTGCGTAACGATGAACAACAGATAGGAGAGAAACACCGACGTCGAGAGTGAAAGTGGGGCCCACCGCCTGGGGGAAGCCACGGCGTCTGTCAGGTGTGGACCCACGCAATTGGTCATTATCTCGATTGAAATAGAATATACAGTGCGACTGACTTGCACCGGATCATTTCTCTTTGGGGAGGGGAGGGGCCAAAGGGGGTGATCATGTGCGGTAGTGTGGTATAGTTATGTAGTTAAGGTTTGACCTTTTTTTTTTGTTTTTTTTATGCTAGTTAAATATTTTTTACAGGAGTGTTAATACATCTAATAAGGAAGATCATAAAATAATATTGGTAGACGTTTTAATTTTAAATTGAATGAATGGGTAAGAATAACTCATAAAAATAATGTAGGGTCTTGATTTCGCTAATATTTCTTTAATAACACTGCTTTATTAATGGTGGTGGTGCCTGGTGATAGTGGTGGTTATTGGCTTCTAGCTCAAACAATGCTGTGCCTACTGCCAATCTGCCATTTCCAATTTTATAGGGAAAACAGTCCAGTGAGCGATGAATGTTACTGCAATTGGTAGATTTGAATTTTAATAGTAATTGATTCCAACCACTTTAATAATCGACCAATTTTGGATACGAAGTCAGAAATGCATGAATTTTTCACTTAACCCTGTGCATGGAGAAAAGTAATTTATACGGTGTACAGTACGTTACTGTTGATTGAGTGTAATTGGGTTGGGGCCTATTTGCTTTTAATATATATGAAAACACACTTATTGATTTTATATCTTACTGGCTTGTATCTTTTAGAAGTGGTAGGTGAAGCAAGTTCAATTTCAAGATGTTAAACGTTTATGCTTGAATGAAGCTGCTTGTTGGATCCATATACAAAGCTAAAACTTATTTACTAAATGAATGAATTTGTATGTATTATATTGGATGTGCATGGTCCAGAAATATTTCCTGATTTTATTATTATTATTATTAATTATTGTTTATAGAACCATTATTTAGGAATTCAATTTTTTTATTATTCAGGAAATTTCTTTTTTTTAGGCTGTATTTCCGGGCATTCTTTTGGAAATTGTTTTGTACCTCTGGCTGGTGACCTGTGGCCCCAAATTCATCTCATATCTTTTTGGCCTTTATTAACTTACACCATCAGTTTATTGCTCCTCCTTTTTCCAATTGAGAAACAGACACCCTCACCTTATCCACTTGGGTCAATTTATGTTTCTTTGGAGCCTTTTTCCTTTGTCAGTAAAGAATATAAAGCAGACACACGAGAGATTAGTGAAAGTTTTAAGATAACAAAGTTTACTTCCAATAGTTAATGCACAATTTATAACGACTTGTTTTCTAATTTGTCATTAATTAGATTCAACCTAAAAAACCAGGTGTAAAGAAAAAGCTAGTACGAAAATCCGAATATGCACACACCAGAGGATACAAGTTCAGACACTTTATTTGCTTTACTTCTCCACCTCTCATGTCAAGATATGTTTTTTTACACCTTTTTCCCATGTCTTCTTGTTATATTTGATCTGCTGTGCCATATTATATAGATAATGATTTAGTGAGGCTTCGAGTATAAAAACACACACACAAAAAATGGTTGCCTTAGTTTAATCATGTAATGGGGGGAAAAAACGCAAACCCACGTTGCCAATGAACAAATATCAATTGCAGTAGGTCCCTTTGCCCCATGTTTAGGACTCTTGCAGCATCTCAATTATTTTCTTGCTCAAATACATCATTACATTTGCACCAAAATATTCCGAACACCCCACTGGACCCTCACTCACTGAGCTGTTTTTGCTAATCATAAGTAGGTTTAATTAAACAAATGACAATGTCTATGATTGGAATTTATTAGTCAATTAGTACTCATTCTTAGTGTTAATCTTGCGGTTCTTTTTTTTTTTTCTTACAGGTTTTATGCATCAGAAGTAGTGGTAGCTTTGGAGTATCTTCACATGATGGGGATTGTTTACCGTGATCTTAAGCCAGAAAACGTTTTGGTTCGATCAGACGGTCATATAATGCTCACTGATTTTGACCTCTCGTTAAAATGTGATGATTCTACATCAACCCCGCAGATCATCTCTAACCAAAACCCACCAACTGCAGTACTAAAATATGATTACCCCATTGACCAGCCTCCTTTCACTTCATCTTCCTGCATTATCCCTAACTGTATAGTTCCAGCTGTATCTTGCTTCCATCCAAGACGTAAACGCAAAAAGAAGACAGGCCACAAAGGTGGACCTGAGTTTGTGGCTGAACCCATTGATGTCAGATCCATGTCATTCGTCGGGACCCATGAGTACTTGGCACCGGAGATTGTCTCCGGTGAAGGCCATGGTAGTCCTGTGGATTGGTGGACACTAGGGATATTTATGTTTGAACTATTTTATGGGGTCACACCCTTCAGGGGTGTGGACCATGAGTTAACCTTAGCTAATATTGTAGCTAGAGCTCTGGAGTTCCCCAAAGAACCTGCCATACCTGCAACAGCAAAGGACCTGATTTCACAACTATTAGTTAAGGATCCTGGCAGAAGACTGGGTTCCACCATGGGGGCATCTGCTATTAAGCACCATCCTTTCTTTCAAGGTGTGAATTGGGCGTTATTGAGATGTACACGCCCACCTTATGTTCCTCCTCCATTTACCAAAGAAACTGTATCAGATGAAAGTTGTCCTGAGACACCCGTGGAATATTATTAGTAAAAGAAAATTTCAAATATAATTAATAAATTAAGCAGCCTAACTATACGTAATTTGCTTCAGTTGCAGCATTTATTTAGTAAAAGATGAAATATTTTGTAGGTGATTAGAAGCTTGTTTTTGTCTATTAGCCAGTGATGTTAGCAATTATAAAGAATAAGTTGGTTTGAGTATCTTAATTTCATGTGAAGATAACAGTATTTTATAAATTTGATGGTCAATGGTGGCGTTGGAACGCTGGATCCCGACAATATGTTGATAAAAGAAGGAAATTGACTTGGGAGGGGAAGCCGGTGGCGCACCGCGTGCTAGGCTGTCCATTGTCCACCAATGGCGGGGGGCCCTGAGGGGCATGGGCAATTGAGCATGACATGACGATAAGGGAATTGCTGCTTGTTTGTTTGTTGTGTGTGTTTGGAATTGGACGTGATTGTGAATGCTAACCCCCCACCCATGTCACTGGTTTCCGGCTTAGTTTTTTATGACTTCCTTTAGTTGATAACTAAAAAAAAAAAAAAAAAAAAAATTAAATATTTATTTTAAATTTCATAATTAAATTAATACAATTAAATTAATTTTATAAAAAATTAATTTAATTAATCATAAGTATAAAAATAATCAATGAGTTGATTTAATTATTTTTTTAAATATAATTATAGTTTTAAATTATTTAATTATTATTTATCTTTTGTAATAATAAAATAAATATTATGATATAGTAAATTAATAATTATATATTTATTTTAATAATAAATAAATAATATAATAAATTAATAATTATATATTTATTATAATAGTTATTTTACATATAAATAATAATAAATATATATATATAATTTTATCAAATATTTAATATAAATTATGCATATAAGTTATGTCACTTATTAGCTACTAACAACTGTAACGATAATAGCTATATCTAAAAGTTAAATTAAAGTTAATTATTAAATATATAGGAGTACTAAAAAATAATATTTTTTTATATATAATAAAATAAATTTAAATAAAAATATGAGATTTTATTTTTAGAGGGAGAGAGTATAGGTGTATCAAGTGTATATAATAATATCTTGTTAAATAAAATAGGTCCTAAAATATATAATATAATTATATAATATATATTTTATAATTATTATATTTTAATTAATATTGTAATTATAATGATTAATTTAATTATTATGATTTATTATTAAATAAAATTTAGTTAATAATTAATAAAAATTAGATTTTTCAATCATATAAGTAATTAAATATGATAAATAAAACTTACAAATTTAATAAATTAATTAATTAAATATAAATTGAGTTTATAAATTTAACAAATAAATTAAATAAAATGTAAACATTTTTTTAAGCAAAATTTTTAACGACTTTAAATACTCAAACTCACATAAAAATGTTTAAGAAAAAAAAAAAAATCCTCACATAAAAAACAAGGTCAGGAGAGAAGCATGCCTGAATCCAAATCTCAAAGCTGAAATTTCCAATCCCGCTTAAAATTCAACCTTTCTCTCCGAACCCTAGAAAGTAGAAATCAGCGACAATGGAGGGAACCGAAAACGGAAACGGGAACACGAATGCGAACTCGGCACCGCCGGAGAGCGAGGAAGAGCCCGTTATTGGACCCGGCCCCGCTCCAAAGGCTCGAGCCAAGCGTCCTCTTCAGTTTGAGCAAGCTTACCTCGATGCCCTTCCATCTGCAAATATGTATGCAATCTCACTTTTTGTCTATTTCCAGCTTCTACATTTGAGTGTATTTTAGGGTTTTCCGTTTTAGACTTTCATTAGGGTTTTATGGATTATTAAATTTGGCTTTGTTTGATATTCTGCTTCTGATAGAATAATTCTTATTTTCTCTCTCTTTGTTTTTCTAAATTTGATATATTGTTGTGTTCAGTTTTAAACTCTACACCGGTAAGTTTTTATTTATAATAGTTGTAGCTTATTTGGTTTTGCAGCAGCAGGGCTCAACTTGAAAGCGCCCTGATTTACTTTTAGATTGTAATCTGTTTGCTTAAGGTGGATAGTAGTGCAAATTACCAAATCGGTGTGTGTTATCTTGATTGGATGGCAGAGTTTGTGGGATGCTATATTATTATGGTGGGGGAGTTTCAAAAGTTTGGTAAAACCTGTGAATGGTGCTTCAAAATAAAAATTATGTCTGTTTACAAGTGTTAATATTTAAAATCCACATATCATATTGATCTGGATTTTTGTTAAATCTGCTTTGTGAGCTTCTGTTCAGAGCACAATTACTTTTTGTTGTTAACCTAAGCAAAATTTTGGTTGGATTGGAAGTTGTGTGCTCTACACCTCTGTAAATTTGAAGTGCTTTGTGCATCCTATTAGGAAAAGTTGCTAATAAGTGGATAAGTAGTTGAAAAGTTGTATATGTAGAAGATATTTTCTGATCCATAATTTTTGTTTACAGGTATGAGAGAAGTTATATGCATCGAGATGTGGTTACCCATGTTGCAGTGTCTGCAGCAGATTTTTTCATAACTGGAAGTCTTGATGGTATGGTATCTCACAACTATTGCATATGTTTTTCAGATCTTGTTATGCTTTACTTTGCACTTCCTTTTTCATTTATTTATAGTTATTCATGTACTTAGATCCTTGATAGGGTAATGTGGGAATTCTATTGTCTGTGGCTGTCCAGTATGCTCTGACCATATTTCAAATGGTTGAAATTTATTTTTAAGGATTTTGTCATAGTGGAGGCTTTTCTTGGGCTTTTCTAATATTGTTGTGGTTTGTGAGCACTTTTCATTGTTACTAAAACAAACCTGAAATTAGATTTTTAATGGATTAATTTTTTGGATAAAATTAATTACATGACTCCCATTGTGTGTCTATGAAATCACTAATTTTTCGCTTCTCTCTAACTTGTTATATGCTATATATATAAATATATCCATTTTTTTTATTTGATAATGTTATCCACATCATTCAAAATTATTGCCTTGTCTTTCGATATATGTATTTTCCTAAAACCACTGATCAAGTGTACCAAAAAAGTTGAATCCCCATGAATATGATGAGGATCTTCCTCTTCTTCTTAGCAAGTCAATCAGGTGATGGATATTTTAGTGTGCTATGTCAGAAATAGAATCTTTGTTTGAAATCATTCTACCTCATGACCTTAGCTGCTAACTTTTCATGAGGTAGCAATTTGATATTGATGGTGGAGTTTAGAAGACTACTGCATGAATAATTTCTTTGTCTGATAAGATTTTTTTTTTTTTTTGGTTGGGCTCTAACTGGGGTTTGAATTTGAGACTTCACAGCTTTGGAGACGACTCTAATACCAATAAACCAAAGCTCATTGGTATCTAATAAGGATTTTTAGTTGCAGTGGCTAATTTCAATAGATAGTGTGCAACACTGCACTCAGAACTCATTTTTTGTCAGAAGACTGATGCTTTTTAAGGATATAGGCCTGTAGTAGATTGCTCTAAAAATTGGATTGTTCTTCTTGCTTTTGGTTGGGCATATGATGGAATTGTTTTAGATTATTGTTATTGCTGATGACTTACTTTGATTACTTAACATTTTATCATCATTAATCTTAATCAGGGCATTTGAAATTTTGGAAGAAAAAAGCTGTTGGCATTGAGTTTGCAAAACATTTTAGATCCCACCTTGGTCCTATAGAAGGTTTAGCGGTAAGCTCTTCCTCCTTTCTTGAAGTGTATATCGTGTAATATAGTTTTGAATTGATCTTTGCTTTATTTTACCTTTTGAACCTTGAAGAAAGATCCGATAATGTATGTATATTGGACCTTTTGAGGCAATTATAGATCTTAGGAGTCAATTCTGATTGGTCAATAAAAATGTATTTCAGTGCTATTTCTTAATTTAGTCAATCCATATTGGAAAAAATAAATATGCTACAGTTATTTGTCAATATGCTGTGAATTTCACGCTGGTTCACTCTCCTTGGTTTGTATACTTATGTTTGATGATTTGGATGTTGATCTGCCTTTTGGTTTGTAGTATGTTAATTTGTTCACTAATGTTTTCTTATAGAGGTAGCATTTGATTGCCTCTTCTGTGTTTATTTAGTTGATTCTCCTTTGCTATTTGTTGTTATTACAGTCATCAACCATGACTTTGTTCAGCCATGCAGGTTAGTGTGGATGGTCTACTTTGTTGCACAATTTCCAGTGATCAATCTGTGAAGTTATATGATGTTGTCAATTATGACATGATGGTCATGATTCGGCTACCATTCATCCCTGGTACTGTTGAGTGGGTATACAAACAAGGTGATGTCAGAGCTAGGCTTGCCATTAGTGATCGAAACTCCTCATATGTATACATATATGATGCAAGAGCAGGTTCAAATGAACCTATCATCTCAAAAGAGGTACAAGCTACTCCACTATTTTCATGATTTTCCAATGCTTTCTCTCTTTTTTCCTTTTGTTTGCAATGCAAGATGTTTACCCACCCTCTTTCAACTTATCTTTTTCTAGATACACTTGGGGCCAATTAAAGTTATGAAATACAATCCTGTATTTGACACTGTGATATCTGCTGATTCAAAGGGAATCATTGAATATTGGAGTCCTACAACACTTCAGTTTCCAGATAACGAGTATGCCTTTAATATTTCAGGCTTTTTTGTAGTCTGTTTTGTGATTCCTATGTGGCTAATATATTGCTTGGAGTACTGTTTACTTTTTAATGTTGAGAAATTTATTTTTGGATGCATGCATGTGTTTTCTGGTGCCTTCTGATTGCCATGAATGCCTAACAATTCTCTATTATCTGATACATGTAGGGTGAGTTTTAGGCTGAAAAGTGATACCAATCTATTTGAAATTGTGAAATGCAAGACAATTGTTTCCACCATGGAGGTAATACACTAGATCTTATGGAAGTGTGAAGTAGGCTTGACTTAGATGCACCATTATCCATACAATTTTTTCTGACTGCTCAATCTTTTAATTGGTTCACTGTAAAAGCTTGATTTGAAAGACAGTAAGGGAAAAAACCTCTAAACATTACAATGTTTGTTATCAGGTGAGTCCAGATGGTAAGCAATTTTCTATTACGTCACCTGATCGTAGGATACGTGTATTTTGGTTCAGAACAGGTAAACTGAGACGGGTTTATGATGAATCTCTTGAGGTAATAACAATTTTGATTAGACCTCCTGGAAGTTATTTGCTTTTGGAGTCAATAGTCTGTTACAATAATCATGCATCTTTGTGGATAGGTAGCTCAAGATCTTCAGAGAAGTGATGCCCCCTTGTACAGGTTGGAAGCTATTGATTTTGGGCGAAGAATGGCTGTTGAGAAAGAAATTGAAAAAACAGAAACTGCGCCGCAGACAAATGCTGTTTTTGATGAAAGTTCTAATTTTCTGATATATGCAACTCTCCTTGGGATAAAAGTAAGGATACTTACATTAGATTTTACAATAAACTAACAATAAAATATTTGATTGCACCACATTTATATAGCCAGCAATATTTACATTTGGTTGTGTAGCCCTATACTTCTTGACAAGTTATTCGTTCTTCTTTCTTTGGGGTGCTAATTTTTGCTTTTTGCACCACATTTCTATTGCCTGTAATGAGCATAACCTTTAGTTGTATGTGTAATTTTTTACTTCCTAACATGATAATCATTCTCCCTCTTTTCTTTGGGTCTTGTGTACTTGTAGGTAGTAAATTTACATACCAATAAAGTTGCCCGTATTCTTGGAAAGGTGGAGAATAATGACAGATTTTTGCAAATTGCCTTGTATCAAGGTGATCGAAGTAGTAAGAAAGTTAGAAAAATTCCTGCAGCTGCAGCAAATGCCAATGAGAGTAAAGAGCCTTTAACAGATCCCACTCTCTTGTGTTGTGCTTTCAAGAAACATAGGATTTATTTGTTCAGGTAATAGTACATGTACAACATCTCTAGTTATGTAAAACTTTGTCTAAAATTTGTGTTTTTCATAACAGCATTCGCTGGTAATGCCATTATGGGTGGCACTGACTGGTTAAGTTTTGTATATGGCTGATAATTAGAAAGCAAATCTTATTATAATGTGAAAAACAATTAGACTTGTATAAGTGGGAATACATATAATCATTTGTAATGTCCTTGCTAAAGAAGTGAGATATGACATTTGAGTGCGAGTATGAATCATTTATAATGTCCTTGGTAAAAAGAATAAGACAAGACTAATAATTTTTATTGCTAAGAGCCTGATTTGAAATTATGTTTTCCTAGAAAAGTTTGAATTTTAGACCATTTATATCTTTACTATGAAAGGAGAAAATATTTGTATATATCACTTGCGCCTTTTGCTGTGAAAAGAAAAATGCCTCATCCTCGATATTCTATTTTTTTTTATCAAATGACATTTCTTATTCTACTATAAATAGTTATGAAAACATGAATATACTATGGAAAGGGGATATGGTATTTGTAATACAAGTTTTTCCTCAATAATCATTAACCATGAAGAAAAAATGAGTTTAATACAAGTTTTTCCTCAATAATCGTTAACCATGAAGAAAAAATGAGTTTAGTTTTGCCTTTTCCTGTTTTTCCTATAGAAGTTTTATGAATCACAAATACAGTGATGTAACCTGTGTGAAATGTCAAACATCGGGTTAATTTGATTTGTGTATCCGGACATGATTTGTTTATTTGTAAATTACATTTTGTTTTTGTTATGCATTTAGATAGGCCTCTTGACCTTTGATTTATGGATTATGTTGTGTCACGAAATGGACTGTTTTTGTGCAATTTTTTATGGTCAATTTAGCCGGAGAGAACCAGAGGAACCTGAGGATTCAACTAAGGGAAGAGACGTGTTCAATGAAAAACCTCCTGCAGATGAACTTTTGGCTGTATCAGATATAGGAAAAGCAGTCACCACATCTCTTCCTGACAATGTGGTGAGTTCTCTTTATAATTGCCTCATGTGCAGTGCAGTTAGGACTGTATATAACTGTCTTTTCGCTACCAATTACCAAATTAACTGAAACTTTTATTTGTTCATCGATTATGTGTGCATGAGTGTGTGTGTGATTGCAAATGCATGGTTGTGATAGTATTGGAAATTTGGAATTTGCCTTGAATACTTTGTTTGGTTTGCTTCCAAAGTCGGCATGATGGGAGAGATTATGTGGTTTTTTTTTTTTTTTTTTTAAATTATTTTGCTTTCAACATCAATAAGTTACTTGGAGAAACTATAGAGCTTGTTCTTGGTTTTCAAAATCATAGGATTCAGAATAAGCAGCAGTTGGCAGTTGCTTGCGAGTTTATTCATGGTATGTGGCAGTTGATATAACGTCTGAAGAAAATTATTAGTACAGCTATATGGAAATAGTAAATGTGCCTAGATAGTAGTTTTTACATTCCTTTTTTAGTACTGGCAAACTACTCATGTTTTCCCTTGTCTTCTTTTCTCATTGAACAATCTGTTTTAGGTCTCTTTACTTGCTGATTCTGTGACAAAATTATTGTGCAATCAGTTCTGATCATGCTGTTTGGTATATTCTAGGTCTTGTTCCTGTCTCTTGTACGACTCAATTTAAAAAAAAAAATCTGCATTGCTTTTGGGGACTGATGTCATTGTGCATTTTGTTTTAACTTGTATTCTGTATGCATATGCTTCTAGTTACACAGTTTGTATGTTCTCTTATCTATTCTAATCTCTACTGCTTCTTTCTAGATTCTACATACCACAATGGGTGACATTCACATGAGACTGTACCCAGAAGAATGTCCAAAAACAGTGGAGAATTTTACGACACACTGTAGAAATGGCTATTATGATAATCTTATCTTTCATCGTGTCATCAAGGGTTTCATGATACAGACTGGAGATCCTTTAGGGGATGGCACTGGTGGGCAATCTATTTGGGGAAGGGAGTTTGAGGATGAGTTTCATAAAAGGTAGTCTTGTTAGTTCTATTATGTTATTATTTTTATCTGCTTTTGAGCCTTCTAGTCAGTAATTCTATCAAAATTTTGTATAAGTTACTATGCTGCTTTTAGACTTTCAGTGGTTTGCTATGTACTTCCAGTGCTATTTTATAAACACCTTCCATGTGTATGAACTACTAACTGGTTGAAATGTTCATCTCTGCAGTTTACGACATGACAGGCCTTTCACAGTGTCAATGGCCAATGCTGGCACAAACACCAATGGCTCTCAGTTCTTTATCACCACAGTTGCCACACCATGGCTGGACAATAAGCACACAGTTTTTGGTAGAGTCGCAAAGGGAATGGATGTTGTCCAGGTAATGTTGAATCCTTTTTTATCCACCCACTGTATCTTTCTTCTTTGCTATTGTGTGTGTGTGTGTGTGTGTGTGTGAGAGAGAGAGAGAGAGAGAGAGAGAGAGAGAGGAGAGGAAGGTGGAAATTCCTTACTTTTCATGTCTTAATTTTACAAGATGAAATAAGCATGCCATGTGTTGTTATACAAGTCTTATTTTCCTGTAACCCATTAAATATATATTGCACTGCAATTGGAATTGACATACGTAGTTGGCAGGCAATTGAGAAGGTGAAGACAGACAAGGCAGACAAGCCATACCAAGATGTAAAAATCCTTAATGTGACTGTTCCCAAGTCTTAGTAGACAGATTCCCAAGTCATAGGGGGAATCTGTCTTGATATTGTTGGTGGCATTTCTCGGAATTACTAGTCAAGTATGCCAATATCTCTCGTGTTTCTTTTCTCATTCCCTTCTCTCTCTCTCTCTCTCTCTCTCTCTCTCTCTCTCCTTTTCCCACCTTCATTTGTTTGCTTAATAACTGTGTTGCTTTACCAGGTTTTTCATGTTTACTGAAAAGAACGAGGAGGAAGATTGCCATTTTTATTCTATAGCCTGGGATTGCCATTTACCGAGGAGTTGTTGCCCTTCTTGGGCTTTTCTTACCCTTCCTGAGTTTAATGATTATGTATGAGTGGTTGTTGTACACAAGTGTTGGTCAGACCTTAATGATATTGCTAATGAGTGTCCATTTAATAAAGATTTTACTTTATTGTATTTTCACTCCATTGATTGCTTTAGTAATGTGTTCTGAGTCATGGTAAACAATTTTGAAGATAAAGTGAATAAACATTGGAGTTGTATCATGGAACACCGGCTATATAAATGGTACTGATTTATTTCTTCTGATTTTGGCTTCTGTTATCCGCACATAACGTCAATTCTTGTTAGAACATAGCTAAAATAATTGTGAAATTGAAATTAATATCCGAATCTGAATGAAACTCTGGCAGGTCTAATTTAAAGAATTGTACTTTCTTTTTTACACGCTAGTTTATCTATAACTGAAAAAGGAAGTTATTTGTATTGAACATAACACATTTCTGTATTAGAAGAGAGAGAGCATTGTGATTGTCAATTTAATATAGTCTCATATTTATCACTGAATCAAGCCACATCGATTGCTTGAAAATTGATCATGACAATGGTTTCAGTAGGAAGAGATAAGCTGAATAGTTTTGGTTTAATAATTTATTTTTTCTTAAAAGATTGCTAAATTAATACCAATGAAACTGAAATTAAACTCGAAGTGAAATCAATCAAACCCTCTAGTTGGATTCAAGATCTTTGATTCTATAAATTAGCTCATAACTGAATTGAACTCTTTTAATTTGATTCAAATTCAATTTTAATACAATTCTGAACCTCAATCAAACCATGATCAGGCCTTCTTTCCTGATCTTTCTTTCTACTAAACTACAACTACATCCAATCAATTACAAGGATCATTTTGACAGCCAGCTACATCTTGCAAACCCTACCTTTGCATCACATTATTTTTAATAGGCACATTTGCTTTTAATTCGAATTTAAACTCGAAAATATAACTTTAATATCATTAAATTAAAGTATTAAATTAAAGTTTATTTGTGTTCACAAGTTTTGCCCAGAGAAGCAAAGATTTTGTTGACTTTGGTTTCATCAGAAATCTAATAAAATATTTTCATTATCATTGAATTTAATCTATGGTAGTGCCAAAGTCAAGGCACCCCAAACAAGTTGTGCAGCAAACAAATGCTCACCAAATATTCTTGAAGCTATAATATATATATATATATATATATATATATATATATATATATATATATATATATATATATATATATATAATTCAAAATCATTTTACTTGACTTTTTAAATTATGAGTTGATTGCTTGTTCCCATTTTAGTACTGTAATTAAACATTAAACTTCTGCTTCCATTGACAATCAATACATTGCATTTTCAGCCATCTAAGAAAAACAAAAGATGCTACCATTTCATCTTCAAATAGACATTCCAACGATAATTAAAGTTTGAAATTTTCATCAAAATGTTCCAAGTTCAAACATTCTTTAAAAAAATTATCCGTTTCTCAATTTATTAAAAAAAAAAAATACAAACTTTCATTTAAGCATTTAAACCGTTGATTTATATGAATTTCAATATTTAATATAGATACAGAATTCACATAGATCAATGATTCGATATGTGAATTTTTTTTTAATAATTTTAATAAAAATTGACAGACCTAATAATTTTAATAAATGAAAAAATTTAATGTAATCATTATATGCATAATAACGATGTAGTTGACAATAGTAAGTACTAAATAATTATTCTTAACTCTTAAAAAAAATTGTTATTTTTGTTGTCCTTGCAAGCTTTGCATATTCCTCCACATCCTCTCTATTCTTAATAAACGTGATATGCACTAACTATTATAGTAGGAAAACAGCGATAGGGCATCAACCTACCAAACTCACAAGCTTCAACTTTTCATTTTCTATTACAAAATAAATCAGATTCATAGTGGGAAACCACTAATTCCATGTTGAAAAAAATACGTGCCAATTATTTTGGATTAGGTTTTATTAATGCTTAGGATGTAATCATCACTGAATAACATATAATCTTTGTCAAAAAAAAATGATTGAGGAGACCTCTATATAAGGAGTTTGCTTCTATGTTAACCACTCAAAACACACAAAACCATCACTTCTCTCATTAAGGATGGGAACCCAAAGACCTCCGGGACATTTGTTTTCAATTATTCATGTTGTAGTTTTATGTCTTATAGCCACCGAAGTGGCGGCTGATAAGCCTTATGTTTATGTTTCTCCTTCCCCGCCATACTATTATAAGTCTCTCCCTTCACCTTCTCCATCACCTCCTCATTCTTATTATTATAAGTCTCCACCCCCACCATCTCCTTCACCACCTCCTCCGTACCATTACACGTCACCTCCTCCTCCAAAGAAATCTCCACCTCTTCCATACTACTACAAGTCCCCACCTCCGCCATCTCCCTCGCCACTACCACCATACCACTACACATCACCTCCTCCTCCAAGGAACTCTCCACCCCCTCCATACTACTACAAGTCCCCACCTCCGCCATCTCCCTCGCCACCACCACCATACCACTACACATCACTTCCTCCTCCAAATAACTCTCCACCCCCTCCATACTACTACAAGTCCCCACCTCCGCCATCTCCCTCGCCACCTCCTCCGTACCACTACACATCACCTCCTCCTCCAAAGAAATCTCCACCTCCTCCATACTACTACAAGTCTCCACCTCCGCCATCTCCCTCGCCACCACCTCCGTACCACTACACATCACCTCCTCCTCCAAAGAAATCTCCACCTCCTCCATACTACTACAAGTCCCCACCTCCGCCATCTCCCTCGCCACCACCTCCGTACCACTACACATCACCTCCTCCTCCAAAGAACTCTCCACCCCCTCCATACTCCTATAAGTCCCCACCTCCGCCATCTCCCTCGCCACCACCTCCATACCACTACACATCACCTCCTCCTCCAAAGAACTCTCCACCCCCTCCATACTACTACAAGTCCCCACCTCCGCCATCTCCCTCGCCACCACCTCCTTACCACTACACATCACCTCCTCCTCCAAAGAACTCTCCACCCCCTCCATACTACTACAAGTCCCCACCTCCTCCTCCAAAGAACTCTCCACCCCCTCCATACTACTACAAGTCCCCACCTCCGCCATCTCCCTCGCCACCACCACCATACCGCTACACATCACCTCCTCCTCCAAAGAACTCTCCACCCCCTCCATACTCCTACAAGTCCCCACCTCCGCCATCTCCCTCGCCACCACCTCCATACCACTACACATCACCTCCTCCTCCAAAGAACTCTCCACCCCCTCCATACTCCTACAAGTCCCCACCTCCGCCATCTCCCTCGCCACCTCCTCCATACCACTACACATCACCTCCTCCTCCAAAGATCTCTCCACCCCCTCCATACTCCTACAAGTCCCCACCTCCGCCATCTCCCTCACCACCACCACCATACCACTACACATCACCTCCTCCTCCAAGGAACTCTCCACCCCCTCCATACTACTACAAGTCCCCACCTCCGCCATCTCCCTCGCCACCACCTCCATACCACTACACATCACCTCCTCCTCCAAAGAACTCTCCACCCCCTCCATACTACTACAAGTCCCCACCTCCGCCATCTCCCTCGCCACCACCACCATACCACTACACATCACCTCCTCCTCCAAAGAACTCTCCGCCCCCTCCATACTACTACAAGTCCCCACCTCCTCCTCCAAATAACTCTCCACCCCCTCCATACTACTACAAGTCCCCACCTCCGCCATCTCCCTCGCCACCACCTCCATACCACTACACATCACCTCCTCCTCCAAAGAACTCTCCACCCCCTCCATACTCCTACAAGTCCCCACCTCCGCCATCTCCCTCGCCACCACCTCCTCCTCCTCCAAAGATCTCTCCACCCCCTCCATACTCCTACAAGTCCCCACCTCCGCCATCTCCCTCGCCGCCTCCTCCATACCACTACACATCACCTCCTCCTCCAAGGAACTCTCCACCCCCTCCATACTCCTACAAGTCCCCACCTCCGCCATCTCCCTCGCCGCCTCCTCCATACCACTACACATCACCTCCTCCTCCAAAGAACTCTCCACCCCCTCCATACTACTACAAGTCCCCACCTCCGCCATCTCCCTCGCCACCACCACCATCCCACTACACATCACCTCCTCCTCCAAAGAACTCTCCACCCCCTCCATACTACTACAAGTCCCCACCTCCGCCATCTCCCTCGCCACCACCTCCATCCCACTACACATCACCTCCTCCTCCAAAGAACTCTCCACCCCCTCCATATTACTACAAGTCCCCACCTTCGCCATCTCCCTCGCCACCACCACCATATCATTATACATCACCTCCTCCTCCATTAAAATTTTCATCTCCTCCATACTATTATAAGTCTTCACCTCCACCATCTCCATCACCGCCACCCCCAACTCATTCTCCTCTTCCATATTACTACACATCTCCACCACCTCCAAAGCATTACTAATTAAACCCATCTTTAAATTGATTTGGAATATCCACAAAATAAGTTCTTTGTATTATTATTGAAGTGATGATTTTCCATTATTATTATTATTATCTGTAATAAAAGAACCTTTATGTAAAATAAGGATTTTAAACAAAGATCCTCATAGAAGTGCTAATTGTATCATTTCTTTGTATGAAACTTTTCTTTGAGATATAACATTTGTATGAGCATTTATATAACTATTTTGATACTTGTGAATGAAGCATTGATGTTTTTATATACTTTTGTGGTATAGAAATGGGATTGAATCACATCAATCCCAAAACTCTAAAGCATAAGGCTCGTGAATCATTTTAAGGATATGTTTGGTATACAGTTAAAAAATTGAAAATTAAGTATTACTTATATAAGTTTTAATTCTTAAAGAGGTTAATTGTTAACCTAACTCTCTCAAAGTTAACATTGAACCCCTAAAGAGAAAATAAATATTAATTATATTAAAAATTAACTTACTCTCTTTGAGGATTCACATAACATTAATAGCGAGTTAAAAGTTACAAGGGCAATAACTATTTCTTATTAACATCGTACCAAACACGATAAGAGTTTTGTTTGTCATTTGCTCTTATCATATATTAATATACACACACAAAAAGAATTAGTATAACTAGTATATTCTGAAGAAGCAAAACAGGTCACTCTTTGACTTGTGCACATATTATTCATTTACATTGCTTGAATTTAATTAATATATATATTTTTAAAATCTATCTTTATAAAAATAATTAAAAAATCTAATTCCAATGCTAGGAAAGATGAAAAGTCCTTTAAACTACGCCTTAGCCCACTTCATCATCTTGGAAAGTTGGTTTCAATTTACATGATGTCATGTGATCAATTTAGTAATAAGAGTAATTACCCACTGGCCTCATTAGATCGCGAAGGACCTGCCATTTATTAAGAAGATCATCATTCAAAGACGATACCATATGTCGTCGATACATAAACTTAGGAAGTTGGTGAAACGTTGACGATTAAAAAAGGTTAAACTTAGCTAGAAATCCCAGAATTTGTACAAGTTTTGAGATTAAACATTATAATAATTAATCAAGACAGGCAATTTGAGGCAGCCCTGTAACAAATACTTTCTCCTCCATAGTAGAACTTGCTGCTGAAAAACCATTCACTTCAAATTTCAATCGGGTTTGCCACTAATTATCTCTCGTGAGATAAGTAACGATTCAGGAAGTCAAGACAGTAGGAAATTTCAGGGGGTACGCCCAACCCACTTCTCTGCGAGGCTCAATTTATAGCTCAAAAGCAACAAACTAATTTCCAAATTCAGCAATTATTGCTGACATTTGCTGAATTATGGCCTATTACAAGAATTAAGTAACTAGGGAATGATGCACCAGATTACCCATTTCCTCCTTGTTAGTAAGCACCCATTTTAAGCATATTGTCAAAACTGACAAAAAGTTCCATCGTATAATAGTTATTTAAAGCATTGATCTCAATTAGCCACAACCCACAAGCTTTTATAAAACATAACATTTGCAAACAGGTTCTTTAGAGAGAAGGGCAAACAATTCAATAATGGAAATCCCGGAATTAACAATTATATGTGAAATATCTGATCTCCGTCATCTAACTCAAAATTCCAGAATGCAAACAACTTCTAATATCATATCCAACTACAGACCAAAAAACTTTTAATTTTTAACTAGAATACTAGCTTGAAGATAAAAGGAAGCCTTGATACAAATGAAACCAGTAATCATTTAGTCAAAGAGGCTGAAACCCATATCCTGCAGAAAAATTGAGGAAAAAGTAAGGTAACATAAACAATAAGGTAAAAGGAATTCACTGGGCAGTGTCAGCACAGTAAATATTCAATTCAGTACCTATCAAAAACAGCAATTTCACAAATAAGTTTACCTCATCAGACTCCTCTTTCTCCTCGACCTTCTCTTCCTTTTTGGCCTCAGCAGCAGGAGCTGCAGCACCACCTCCAGCAGCAGGGGCAGCAGCAGCAGCAACAGCAACACCACCACCAGAAGGCACTGAAGCCAATTTCTCCCTACCAGCAGCAATCAACTCTGTAGGGTCCTTTCCTTTAACTTGAGACAGCAACAGCTCAATCTTATCATCATCAGCATCAGCTCCAACTGCAACTCCAAAATAAACATCAAACACAATCAATTTTTTTTTTAAACAATAAAGAGACCTTTCATTCACCAACAACCTCAAAAAGCCTTAATTTTTTCCACGAAATCATAATCATATGTGCATACACACATTAAAAATTCAGCAATACTCTACAGGCTAGCCACTGCAAATTGCAGTAGGATGAATTCCTTTGCAGAAACATAAAGCTGATAAGATATTTGGTTTAACACTACTCATCTTAAAAAACAAATTAACAGCTACAACTATCACCAACACAATAAGTAATTGTCAAGCACACAACAATACAACATACACAAGTATATCTTACAAGGTAGCAGCACAAATTCTCCAATAAGTGCAACACAAATTAGGATAATAAGTCCACTAAACAATAGCAATTAGTACATTACCTTTTATTTCAACAAGCAATTTAATACAATTACAACAGAAACAGCACCATATAAATTATTCTAATATTATTAAATATCAAGTTCACATAACAAAAAAATGTGTCAATTATTAAAAGAATTTGACAATTAACCAAGAAATGCTCAGCATTATAACTCAATTAGCCAATTTAAAATACAATATCTATCATCAGAAAGCCACCATAATAGCAAAAGCTAGACGAAAAGCCCCAAATAATAGATAGTTTTCTCATGAACATGTTGCTAGAAAACTAAAATATATTAAAATAAATGACGGCTATTAAAATGTACTCTCAACTCAACTCAATTAAGCATTTATCCAAAAAAAATTATTGGGGTCGGCTACGATTAAAATGTATTCATCAAGTAAAATCTCACTGATGCGTAGCCTATAAATATAAAAGTTGAAAATAAGTTCCGTCCTTGAAATAAAAATCCATTGATGATGAGGATAGTGAGAAATAGAAAGTACTGGATGCGAGGATTTCCTTCAAGTCCTCGGCTGAGGGGCTGGTGTTGCCTCCCAAGACGGCGAGCAAATATGCAGCAACAAACTTCATTTCTGCCAAAACAGAATGTCATTCGTATTAACATCAGTATCGCTAAAATGTATAAAAAGAAATTACAGAAGGAGTAATGAAGGGAAGAAGGATAGAGATGTGTATTACTTTGAGATTTGGATCGGCTCTCTTTGGAAGATGCAGAGAACTAGAGAAGCTGCAACTAGGTTTTCTGCAAGGAAGACACATGGGATTGCTATGTGAGGAATATATAAGGCTAGGGTTTTTGTCTCTGAGTCGGATTGGAAGTCATGATTAGATCGTGTCCGTTAATTTTCAGATTCCAGAATTGTCCCCGGTGTTGTAGGATATCGAGTTTGGTTGCAGCGATAGCTAAATCACTGAGGCCTTGTTTATCTATTTCATATTGAATAATATTTTTAAAATTGATTTGTATTTGTATTTTTATTTATCATATTTAAATTTTATATAATAATTAAAAATTAACTAAATAACTTTATTTTATAAAAATATATTAATAATTAATTAAATTAACCTTTCTCACTTAATTACTTATTATTTAAATATTTATTATATTTAATGAAAATAAAAAGTAAAATTAAAAAAAAATAATTAATGCCCTTTAATTTTCTAAATATAACAAACAACAAAAAAAATTCTTTCATAAATTATTCCAACTAACAATAAATTAAAATTTTAAACATAAATTTTAAATAAAATTAAATATTAAAATAACAATTTAAATAATTTTATTTAAATTAATTAAACGAGTTCAACTAGCAAATATTCAAGATATTGAATTTATAACCTACCAAAATCCATGATGAGTATAAATTTTCAAGTTCAAACCCATTTAAATTTATTTAAAAATTAGCTAATAATATTATAAAGATCCGACCAAGTTAGTACCTACCAAAATCCTACTGATCTTAGTAGCGTACCTTAGTTCTTGACTAATTTATTAAATTCTCTTCTTTTATTTTATATTCAACTCAACTAAACTTTTATTCAAAAAATTTAGGGTCAGTTATATGGATTCATTTTTTTCACTTTAAACGATTTTGAATTAATCCTCGTAAATGTATAATGCTTCTAAGTCATGTTGTACTACTTTCCTCAAAGTCAATTTAGGTTTATCCATTTTTTTATTTTTATTCTCTAACATAATGTGCTATACTTGTCTAACTGGAATCTTCATATGTCTACGCTTCACATGACCAAATCACCTCAATCTCTTTTCTCTCAACTTATCCTCAATTGGCACTACTCCTATATTTTCTCTAATACTCTTATTACAGATTTTATCTAGTCTAGTATAGTCACTCATCCACTTTAACATTCTCATATCCGCAACTCTTATCTTAGACGCATACGACTCTTTCAGTACCTAACACTCACTACCATATAACATAGCCGGTTGTATGACTGTATGGTAAAATTTTCCTTTCAACTTATTGAAAATCTTGCGATCACATAAAAATCCCATGACACGTCTCCACTTCAACTATTCGGCTCTAGTCCTATGACTAACATTCTTCTCATATTCTTCATCTATTTTAAGGATTGAGCCGAGATATTTAAAGTGATTACTTTGAGAATCTCCATTTATATTATATTAATAAAAAATAAATTACACCAAAAAAAATTTTGCATCATATATATGGAATATAACATTTTATTTTAAAAAATAATCAATCAATTAAATTGTTAAATAATATAGTAAAAACTAACAAGTATTACTATTGCAAGTGAGGAAATAATTTGTTGTAAAAATCATTTTTGAAAAATAAATTATATAGGTAATATATAAAATTCCAATTATTATTTATAGATAATTTATTTTTACAAAATTATTTACAAAGAAGTGAATCTCATATTATTTTGCTTACATAAAATTCTATGAATCTATTTATGCCCAAATTTAATTTTAAAAACAAACGAATTGGTTGTATTGAAAATTCGAGAAATTCAGTGGGCATTAGTGTCATTACAAAAAAAATAAAGGGGCAAATCATTTGCGCGGGAAAGCATTCAATTCCCCACCTTGGTCGCGCGGCATTTCAATCACTATCAGATCACAACTTCACAAGTAAAAATTCCCCTCACACAGTTCATCTAAATTTCTGTCCCTTCACTCATTATCTATCAAAAATTCACAAAATGAACGGAGATAGCCACCGGCGGAACCGCCGGGATTTCGGGCGGAGCTCGAAGAAGCAGAAGCTGATGCGCAACGCCGAAGAAGAGCTTGATTTGAAGTTCGGATTCGATCTTTTTACAGAGGGAGATAAACGCCTCGGTTGGCTTCTCACTTTTGCATCCGTAAGTCGAATCGAAATTCTCTTCTTTTTTTCAGCCCCAAATTGTAGACCTCCGTCGGTAATTTTTTTTTTCCGTGCTTAACAATCTGTTTGGGCTGTCAAGGAAGGGAACTGCTATTATTACTATTACTATTACTATTATTATTATTATTATTATTATTATTATTATTATTATTATTATTAGTAATTTTAATTTTGAAGTTTGAATTTGCAGTCATCTTGGGAGGATCAAGAAACGCGCAAAATGCACAGTTGTGTTGATCTCTATTTTGTTTCTCAGGTAAGTGCTTGAATTTTTTTTTTTATGTTACATTATGTTATTTTTCTTCATGAAATTGCTTAAGAAAAGCTATTTTCAAATTTAATTACAGGATGGCTCCACTTTCAAGTCCAAGTTCAAATTTCGTCCTTATTTCTATGCCTCCACAAAGGTCTTCAGACATTTTCCTTTTCCTGCCTCTGTGTTTGCAGTGTGTTTTCCGTTGGTTTTGCAGGTTGATTTTACTTAGTAGCTGCCATAGATAGTAATCGTTGTTGCTGTTTATGTTGTATATCATAGGACAAAATGGAAATGGATGTCGAGGCTTATTTGCGGCGACGATATGAAAGTCAAATTGCTGACATTGAGATTGTGGAGAAGGAGGACCTAGATCTTGTAGGTCATTTTATGTTATTTGTCACTGGCTTTATGCATCTACCGGTCCTTTTGAGCATTACAAGTTTCTTTTTATTTTTTGGTTTGGTTTGGTTCCTTTTTTTTTTTTAATTTATTATGTTGTTATCTTTTTCATAAGAAGTTAAATTGTATGAGCGTGTCTGAGCAAGAAAGATTTAATTCTATGATTTCAAATGATGGGTTTGAAGATGATTTTAGTTTAAATTGCTTGAATATTATTTTTTTATTCAGCTTTAATGTTTTGTTCTTTTCTATGCTATTGACCTTCGATTTAACTTTTATGCGCCATTTTATCAAGTTGATTTATTCTGATGGCTTTACATGCTCATTGACAGAAAAACCATTTGTCCGGTTTGCACAAACTATATTTAAAAATATCTTTTTCTACTGTTCAACAACTAATGGATGTGAAGAAAGATCTATTGCATGTTGTTGAAAGAAACCAGGAAAAGTTTGATGCTGCTGAAGCATATGAGTCCATATTAACAGGAAAAAGGTAACTATTGTTAGTCTTCCTTCACATTCTGTATGCATGATGCAACATTTGGCTTCAAGTTCTAATAGGACCCCTTTTTTCAGGGGAAAGCTGCATTATTTTCACAATGCACTTCTTGTTCAATTGTAAACTTGACTATTTGCATCTTAATTTTAGTATATATCTGATACTCATATTATTGTGATAACTGATTAGCAGAGAACAAAGACCTCAAGATCTTCTAGATTGTATAGTTGATCTCCGGGAGTATGATGTTCCATACCATGTTCGTTTTGCTATAGACAATGGTGATTTCTTATGCATTTCTGTTGGTTTTGAAACTGTTTTACTATACATTGCATGCAAAGTTAAATGAATTGCATAGTTATTGGATGATGACATGAAATTCCACTACGCAGATATCCGATGTGGGCAATGGTATGATGTTAGTGTATCCAATAGAGGCATTCTACTTGAAAAGAGGACTGATCTTCTGCAACGTGCTGAAGTTCGTGTATGCGCATTTGATATTGAAACTACCAAGCTTCCTTTGAAGTTTCCAGATGCTGATTATGATCTAATAATGATGATATCATACATGGTTGATGGGCAAGGGTACTTGATTATTAACAGAGAGGTACATATGATGAGTTTGCTTTTTTAGCGATCCATTTCTTGTTAAGTTTGTGGTTTTACACGTAATAAGTCTTTGACAAGTGTAATTGCTCATGGGCTACCCATTAAATCAACAGGATTAAATAATGTGCATGCTGGTATGTTGAATTTGATAAAGTCCTTTACTGAATTGCTTCACTAGACTTAATCTTTTCGTAGAATCTCTTATGAAAAGAATGATTCTGGGGAAGTCTAAAGTCTCTTGTGTTTGCTTTACATTATTTCCAAAACTTTTTTGGAAGATAAAAAAAATATTCTTGCCTGTTGTTCAATTATGAAGGTGTATTGGTTTATGTCTGGAAATTTTATTCACAACCAGGATGTGCTGGTTTGTGGTGAGTCTTGAGTCCTAACTGAGGGGAGCTTGGTTCAGGATGCTTCTATACTGTGTTTCTGTATTATATGCTCTCATTCAAAGGAGGGTTTGCATTATGAGAGAGCTTAGAGGAAGCAGGTTGATCTTTAATTCCATAGACAACCATTATGAGGTTTTACAATCAGTTTTATGACCATTTTGTGTGACTTTATTGCCAAAGCTTGAAAGTTAAACAAGAAGCAAAAGGGATAATATTTTGATATTCTATTTTCTAAAAGAGATTTTCTTTTTTTTTTTTTTATGAATAATAATGTAAAACAGCAAGGTGCAATTTATATAATTTGTGAGGAATTTTGGTTGGTATTAGGTCAAAGGGAAATATGTTTTCACTTACAGGAATGAAACAATAAATCTGAAAAATATGCTTACCAGTAGAAATTGTCAACTTCAAAGGTCCAGGCTAGATTGCTATGGAGGTTGCATGTCACCATTGAATAAATGGCATTCATTTAAGTAGATGTTTATACGCAGCACGGTAGTGTGTTTTTGGGCCATTCGCCATGGGGAAGAACAAAGTATATTAAGGTCATAACTATAACAAAACCAGATAGTTGACTTCAAATAAAATTTAGAGGATTTTCAAAATGAATTTTACTATTGCTTTTTGTAACGAAATTGACATTTTCCTTGAGGATTTTCATGAGGCAGTGTGGGAAGGAAAAAAATGGTAGAATATGATGTTTAACCATGACATTGATTGATTTTGTGAAGCAAGAGAAGTTAATCAGTTTATAGAGAATAGAAATGCTTGTTTTCCCTAAAGCAAAAAAAAAAAAAAATCTCTATCTCCCTCTCAGAAGCTCTATCTGTGTATTCATATATCCATTTTTGTCTCTTATCTCCTCTTCCAATCTCCATTCTATTTATTTAAACCCTTAACATTAGTTTACATGTTAATCAAATTGTTGCACTTAAGTTCAGTGTGTAGGAGAAGATATAGAGGATTTAGAGTATACTCCAAAACCAGAATTTGAAGGGTGCTTCAAAGTCACCAATGTGCAAAATGAGGTATTGAAGATTTATCAATCTTTGCATGAGATATTTTTGGGATGCTGATGCATATATTTATCTTGGTTTATGATTTTGTGCTACTTGCAGGTAGAACTTCTTAGACAGTGGTTTGCTCACATGCAAGAGGTGAAACCTGGTATTTATGTTACGTACAATGGTGATTATTTTGATTGGCCATTTCTGGAAAGCAGAGCAGCTTATCATGGGTTGAAGATGAGTGATGTATGCAGCCTGTTCCTGTTGCATACTTGCATTCACTTACAAACTCTTATAAGTTTGGACTTATGGCTCTTTGTATTATTAAAACATTACTATTTAAACAAATTCAGTCAAATACTGTTGCATTTTTCATTGTAAGAAGTGTAAATATCTATGTTGTTTTTGTTTCTTCTTCTTCTTCTTCCCCCCCTTTTTTTTTTGCCTTATCCACTTATTTTTCCTCTAGGATAGTCATTTAAATTACTAACATATCTCTTGCTATATAAATATGATATGCAATACTGAAAATTTATAATTTGAAACATCAGATAATGTACATATTACTACAATTTTTTAGGCTTTCAGCTACCACTGGTTCTCATAAAGCCTTTTGTTTTTAAATTTGTTGGGTGGTGGGAATGGGTGGGATAAGGGCTTAAGGAGAAGAAAAACCTAATAAATTTTCAGCTTTTTTTTTTTAATTTTATTATTTCTTTTATGGCGCATAATTTACTTCCCCCTTAGTCAATCGCTGGGATAATAAAGAGTATGGTTCATACAACTGAAATTGCTGTTGGCTTTCTGTTTTATGTTGGGTAATTCAGTATTGTTTTTCAAAGAAAATTTTGTTTTCCATTTAATCTTGATTTCATGTGGCACGCCTTAGTGCTATAGCAAACTTGAATTTATTAATCTTGGAAAGTATTATAATTAGGTTTCTTATCTTTGATAACTGTCAAACTTTTTATCTGAGTATAAGACTGGTGAATTTTCATTTTACTGTACAGGGGATAATGCCATCAATTCATTGCATTTCAAGCATTTGTCACATATTTAAATTATTGCTGCTTTGTTTCTGTTTCGAGTTTACAGGAGGTTGGCTTTTCATGTGACAAGAATCAAGGGGAGTGTCGTGCTAAATTTGCTTGCCATTTGGATTGTTTTGCATGGGTCAAACGTGATAGTTATTTGCCTCAGGGGAGTCATGGTCTTAAGGTGCAACCTTCCCCCTTGGGTTCTTCCTTTATTGGCTTTTAGTTTATGTTTGTCAGAGAAACTATATTTTAAAATTAAATTTCTTGTTTTCATTCTAGTAACCATGCCGTTGTCGGACTTTTTGATTTATTTTTTTTGGTTATTACTCTATAATGAGCAAACAAATTATTGTTGTACTAACAATTCCAAATATGAAGATGGTTGCTAGTATATGCCAGTCATCAGTGATACTCTTAATTTTCTTTTGAACAACTTTGTTCATTGTATAGATACAACCCTATAGACAGGCTGCCATAATTTGAATTTGGAATTATTCAAATTTTTTGTTCACTCAATTTGTTGAACTTTGTCGCTCCAAAATTTTAGGTAGGCATTTACAATTTTCATGTTTCCCTTTTTCCATCAATTGAAGTACCAGAATTTTCTGAAAGAAATGATTGTAGTGGTTTGTGTATGTTGATCTCTGAAGAAACGTATCATGCATCCATTGGGTGAATGAAGTCTTTCAGATAGGATGATCGCTGATAATTTTAGAACTTAGAAACACAACACCTTTATATTGTAGTTCTGTTGGATGAAGTTTGCAATCCAACTTTATGCAAACGTACTATATAACCTTTGCTCTTTAGGCAATGGATGCAGGACTTAAATCTTTGATTATTCTTGTGCAATTTTCATGAATTATAGAGTTGCTATTAAGCTCAATTTCGTCTTTCTGTACCATGTAAATTGATCTATTTTCTTTTTCTTGATATTTCAGGCTGTTACAAAGGCAAAATTAGGTTATGATCCATTGGAGGTGAATCCAGAAGACATGGTTCGCTTTGCTAAAGAAAATCCACA
This sequence comes from Hevea brasiliensis, assembly GCF_030052815.1. Taxonomy (NCBI): domain Eukaryota; kingdom Viridiplantae; phylum Streptophyta; class Magnoliopsida; order Malpighiales; family Euphorbiaceae; genus Hevea; species Hevea brasiliensis. The sequence continues at coordinate 1,030,104 of NC_079493.1, read as the reverse complement.
GGTACTCAATAAGAAGTTTTCTACTATTGTAGCTCTCTTTTGTCAATAATGAGCATTGAGCAATGTCACTTTTTACTCCATCTGCATTTTTAGCATTGATTACAGTTTAGATATATATTTTTAATAACTAAATATTGAATTTGTTTTATGTGCATTCTCTATATTGGAACATTTCTGATACTGTTTTTGTTTCTGCAAAAATAATGACAGATGATGGCCTCCTATTCAGTTTCTGATGCTGTTGCAACTTATTTTTTGTACATGACCTATGTTCATCCTTTCATTTTTTCCCTTGCAACTATAATTCCTATGTCACCTGATGAGGTTTTGCGCAAAGGCAGTGGAACACTTTGTGAAATGCTTCTTATGGTGCAGGTGGGCTAGTGTACGCATTTTGCAGAAACTTTGGCTATCTCTTGTTTTGCCTTTTCCCTGCAATTTTTTTTATTTTTACTTCGTATTTTCTTACAGTCCTACAAGGCAAATGTTATCTGCCCTAACAAACACCAATCTGACCCTGAGAAGTTCTATAAGAACCACCTTCTTGAGAGCGAGACATATATTGGTGGCCATGTGGAGTGCCTTGAAAGTGGTGTTTTCAGATCTGATCTACCTACTAGTTTTAAGCTTGATCCATCAGCATATGATGTAAGTGTTTCCTTCCGAGCAATTGGTGCAACAATGTGAACTGCATAGATAAGCTTGTAACCATTACTTTCATGTTTTGGTATAGATCTATTTGGTAGCTCATATTTTTGTGCACATATAACCCTCTTCAACATTTACAATTCACTTACATTTGGAAAATTTCCAAATGCCACCCTTTGTAGTAGTACTCAGATTAACATAACCATGTTTGCAAATAAACTATTTGGTGTCATTATCATGTGGTAAATAAACCCTTCATAGCATGATGGACTTACCTGTCTAATGCAAATATAAAACGATTGCCAATGAAGGGAATTTGGCTTCTTAATCAAACTTTTTGTTCATGAACAATGAACCTGATTCTAGCTGTGAAGGCAATAGGCTTCTTTGGTAATTGGAACAACTTCATAGGTGGCTAGTCCTTATAGATTGATTTATTGGCCTTCCATGTAGGACTTTCTTTTCCCTCACCAAACATTCATTTTTATATTTCTTCCTGCAATTAGGGGAGGCATTGCGAAATCCAAGGTGACTTAGTTTCTTGCATGTTGTCATTGTTCAAAGTGAGCTTTTGTCTTGTTTTGACATTGTTGAGAACGATAAATTTGGAGGAAAAATAATCTTTCTTCTTGTATATTAACCATATACATGGTTCCCTATTTATATAGGGTGAGTTACAAACACAAAAGGAAACTAAATAAAGAATTAGCTAATTATAGGGATTCTAATTACATAAGTTTCCTATAATTACTGATACACCTAATAATTACAAGGATTCTAACACTCCCCTTGAAGTTAGTTCATGGATATTACACATGCCCAACTTGCAAACTAAAGTGTGAAAAACTTTGCTGCTGAGACCCTTGGTGAACACATTAGCTAGTTGCTTTTTTGAAGCTATATACTCAATAGTTAATGAGCCATCTACTACCTTTTCTTTTATGAAGTGTCGACCAATTTCTGTGTTTGGTTCTATCATGCTGAACAGGATTGTAGACGATATTAATAGCAGCCTTATTATCACAAAACAAGGATGAGCTATTTGTTTATGACAACTTTAATTCTTTCATCAACTTTTGCAACCATAGTAGTTCACAAACTCCCTGTGCCATGGCTCTATACTCAGCTTCCGCACTTGATCTAGCAGTTACACTCTGTTTCTTGCTTTTCCAAGTAACAAGATTTCCTCCAACAAATGTACAATATCCCGAGGTTGACCTTTTGTCATTAAGAGAACTAGCCCAATCTGCATCTGTAAAAACTTCTATCTGTAAATGACCATTCTTAGAGAAAAGTAGACTTTTCCCAGGCGTAGACTTCGGATATCTGATAATACGCAACACAACCTCCCAATGAGATATCCGAGGGTCGTGCATATACTGGCTTACTAGGCTTACTGCATAGGCTATATCTGGCCTAGCATGTGAGAGATAAATTAACCTCCTAACCATCCTTTGATATCTCCTCATGTCAACTAATTCACCAACACCAGCTTGTAACTTATGGTTGGTTTCAATAGGAGTGTCTATGGGTTTACACCCTAACATGCTAGTTTCTTTTAACAAATCCAGGATATATTTTCTTTGGGAGATAAAAACCCTTTATCATATCTAGCAGCTTCAATTCCAAGAAAATACCGCAGTTTTCCCAAATCCTTAACTTCAAACTCTTGGGCGAAGAGAGTTTTCAATTGAACAATTTCCTCCCTGTCATCTCCTGTCACAACTATATCATCCACATAGACAATAAGTAAAGTGATCTTAACTCTAAAATGTCTTATGAATGAGGTATGATCAGCATTGCTTTGATGATAGCCAAAGGAAATCATTGCTTTACTGAATCTATCAAACCACGCCCTTGGTGACTGTTTCAAATCATACAAGGCTTTCTTCAACCTACAAACCTTCCCTTTACTCTTAACATCATCAAAACCTGAAGGAATTTCCATATACACTTTTTCTTCCAGATCTCCATGTAAAAAGGCATTTTTGACATCAAACTGTTGAAGATCCCACTCAAGGTTGGCTGCACAGGATAGCAACACTTTGATGGTATTCATCTTTGCAACAGGTGCAAATGTCTCTTCATAATAAACTCCATAGGTCTGTGTATAGCCCTTTGCTACTAGTCTGGCCTTATATCTTTCAATTGATCCATTTGCCCTGTGTTTTACTGTGAACACTCATTTACATCCCACTGGTTTCTTTTCTAATGAAGAGTCAACAAGATCCCATGTTCCATTTTTTGCCAAAGCTTTCATCTCTTCAACCATGGCTGCCTTCCACTTTGGATCAAGGTATGCCTCCTTTCAATCCTGTGGTACAGATACAGAAGAAACAGACAATACAAAGGCTCTATAGAAGGGAGACAAAGAGTCAGGACACAAATTTGGACATAGGATATTTAATACAAGATCTAACTCCTTTTTTGATAGCAATGGAAATATCAAGATCATTAGTAGAAGAATTAGGGCCAAAGTCTGAATTATTAAGAATCAAAGGAAACTCACCTTCTTCTGAATGTTCATGAATTGAATCTAGGACATCAGGTTGATCAGTGGTATCATGCTCAACCCCTGTATCATCGTCAACACTCATATTTACCTTGTTTCGTCGAGTATACCTTAGCAAATCCTCTCTATCCAATCTCCATGAGGTTTTTGGTTTGGATGTTTGGTCTTGGTTAGGAGCATCACTAATAGGTAATGAAAAAGGTAGGGAAATATCAGAAGATACCTTTCCTTCCTGTGCTCCCCGTGAAGAGGTAACTATGTGGAAAAATATGGTTCAAACTCTCTAAAAGTAACATCCATGCTTACAAAGTATTTTCTTGATGGTGGATGATAACACTTATATCCCTTTTTGGTTCTTGAATAACCAACAAATACACATCTAAGAGCTTTAGGCTCTAATTTGCCCACATTATTCTAATGAACAAAACAAATACACCCAAAGATTTTTGGAGGAGTATAAGAATTGGTACCCTGTAGAACCTCTAAAGGACTCTTAAAGTTCAATGTTTTCGGGGGCATTCTATTGATTAGATATGTTGCTGACAAGACAACATTACCCCAATATGGTTTAGGAACACTCATAGTGAACATAAGAGACCTAGCTACCTCAAGAAAATGTCTATTCTTTCTTTCAGACACCCTATTTTGTTCACTAGTGTTAAGACAACTAGTTTGATGCAATATACCAAAAGACTCCATATAGGCACTAAAAGCAATATTAACATATTCTGTCCCATTATCTGTTCTGAAAATTTTAACCTTTGCATCAAATTGAGTGCAAATCATTTTATGAAATTGTTGAAAACAAGTAAATACCTCACTTTTTGCTTTCATCAAATATACCCAAGTTAATCTGGTGCAACAATCAATAAAGGTAACAAACCATCGACAACCAGATAAAGAAACAGTTTGGGTAGGTCCCCACACATTAGAATGAATAGTCTCAAAAGGAACCAAGCTTTTATTATTAATTGAAAGATAAAAATGTCTTGTGTGTTTAGCAAGTTCACAAGCATTACAAACAAGTAATTCAGATTTGCACTTTTTAAACAAAACATGATATAACTGTTCTAAAACTTGAAAAGAAGGATGTCTTATACGTCTATGCCACTAAATAATCTCATCATTAGTAGTCATAGAGTGTCCTAGCAAAGCTTGGTCTGGAACCCCACATTTGTCATCTAGAAAATACAGGCCATCTTGCATTCTACCATTGCTAATCGTCCGTCCCATTTTCAGTTCCTAAAAAACATAGTATGTAGGAAAAAAATTCAATTTTGCAATTAAGGGCTTGAGTAAGAGCACTGACAGACAACAAATTTATAGGAAAACTAGGAACATGAAGAATTGAAGTAAGGTTAAGTGTAGGAGTACAAGCAACAGAACCTGTACCGGAAATAGTAGTTAAAGGTCTGTCTGTTATACAGACTTTTTCTTTTCCTGAGCATGGAAAGTAAGTCAAAAATTTGTTTGAAAAGCCTGTCATATATTTGTTTGCTCCTGAATTTATGACCCAAAAAGATTTATCAAGATTGGCAAGAAGAGATATTCCTGACTTGACAAAGTTAAAGGAAGCAACAGTGATTGATTTGAACTCCAATTGTGACAACAAACGTTTTCAGGGTCTGAATTTCTGAACTTGAAAAACTCCTATTATTAGAAATTTCTTCAAATGATTCCATTATCTCAGAAACATGTGCTTGAGGTTTGGAAGAACCCATCCTTTTTCCTCCATGCCCTTTAGTTGGACGACCATGTAATTTTCAGCAATATTCCTTTGTATGTTTTGACTTGCCACAATAATCACAGTGTAGATGATCCTTATTGGATGCTTGTGATTGTTCTTTAGAGGAAGCAGCTATTAGTCCTGCTTTGTCAACTAGTAAAGAATAAACCATAGCATTTCTGTGACTCTCCTCTTGCTGTACATAGGAGTAAGTTTTAAGGAAGGTATGGGCTCCTTACCAAGAACCTGAATTCGTACTTGATCATACTCCATATTTAGTCTAGCAAAAAAATCATAGATCTGTTCTTTCTCAATCAAATTTTGAAATTTAACAGCTTCTGCAGGACATGTAGCTTGAAAGTCCTAATAGTAATCTAGTTCCTGCTGCAAACCGGTCAATTCAGCATAATACTGAGCAATAGTCATCTTACCTTGTTTCATACCATGAACCTTGTTTCTCAATTCATAAATCTGTGCATCATTCCCAACTTGAGAATAGGTTTGGAAAACAACATTCCAAATGGTAGCTGCACTATCCAATAGCAAATACCCACGAGCTATATGTGGTTGCATAGAACTGATGAGCCATAACATGATAAGAGAATTTTCTGACTCCCACTGACTGCAGGTTGAAGTCGAAGTATATGGTTTTTTCTTATCTCCGGTAAGATACCCCTGTAGTCCTCTAGCTTGAATGAACAAAAGACAAAACCTTGACCAAGCAAGATAGTTGGTTCCATCAAATTTCACAGGACTAATTTGCATAGAGGGATTGTCACTTACAAAATTAATTTTTGAATCTACCATCTTTCCATCAGCCATATTTAACAAAGAACAAGGGAAATTACACAACAAGGAGTGATGGGTTGAACAGAGTTGCAGTACAGGGGCGAGGTTGCCGGAAAGAGATTCGGTCGGAAAAAGTCCTCGGAAAGAGCTCCACCCCCTAGTCCGTGTGTGAGACGCTGGGGACAAACAAGGCGCGTGTATTCACTCGCGTGGTCGGATGGCTGTGATTCCTCCGGGAAGGTGCCGTTTGAGGGGGGTGGTGATGTCCAATTCCCGTCGTAGGCGGCGCTCCAAGTACTGACCTTTATAAAACCCTAGACTCGATACTGTTCGGAGAAATTTATGCCAAAAAAATTTTGCTCTGCTCTGGTACCATGTTGAGAATGATAAATTTGGAGGAAAACTAATCTTTCTTCTTGTATATTAACCATAAACATGGTTCCCTATTTATATAGGGTGAGTTACAAACACAAAAGAAAACTAAATAAAGAATTAGCTAATTACAGGGATTCTAATTACATAAGTTTTCTATAATTACTGATACACCTAATAATTACAAGGATTCTAACAGAAATGCAATGCATTGGAAGTTTTTTCATGTTCCATTTAAATTCAACTATTAGTTGCAAAGCTGCATTTGTCATTCTTTCTACCCCTTTTTTGGGTTCTTATACTGGTATTCTATAAACCACATTTAATAAGATTTCTTAATAATAACTACTTTATGTTAATGATAATATTCTTAATTGCAGTGACTTAATGTCAATGTTATAACTTCCATTTCACTAATGTTGGAACACTTTGATTTCTAGCAATTGATTGGAAACCTTGATCGAGATCTTCAATATGCCATAAGAGTAGAGGGTAAGATGGACTTGGATTCAGTCTCCAATTATGATGAAGTGAAGAATGCCATCATGGAAAAGGTGCTGATAATACTTCCCTTGTTGATGCTAATATCAAGAGGGAATAAGTGGTTCTTAATGTCTTCCTTCTTATGCAGCTTGTAAAGTTGAGAGATGAACCCACGCGTGAGGAGTGCCCCCTCATTTATCATTTAGATGTGGCTGCAATGTACCCAAACATTATTTTGACAAACAGGCTTCAGGTATGATGATCAATGAATTGCTTTGTGGATAGTAGTTTCTTATAAAACTTTAATTTTGTTTTATGTTTCAATTTAATTAATATAGTGTTAGTTAGAATCTGGAGATAGACACAAATTATGAAAGTTTTTGCTAAAGTTAAAAAAATGAAACATTAAGGCTTAGTGTCCTACACTCACTGCTTGTGGTTACCTGGAACCAAAGTTTTTGTTTTTGAGGTATTTGTGGGAAGGCTGAGTGTTCCCTGAGAATTTGGAGAGTTTTTGGAAGTGAAATATAGAGGTTTTGGCCAAAGAAATTAAGTGCAGAGCTTACATGATTATGCTCTGTTTATAGTTGGAGTTAGGTTGCTGCAGAATACTTGCAGTACATTGTCATAACTGTCACAGTAAAATATTTTGTCTGCTAGCAGCTGCATACTTTTGTTTTTTTCTTCCAGTATCCTTTCAAAAAATAATCCTTGCAATCAACATGTATTGAGGTTTCTTTTTAAATTTCAGCCTCCCTCTATAGTTACAGAAGAGATTTGTACTGCATGTGACTTCAACCGCCCAGATAAAACTTGTCTTCGAAAGCTTGAATGGGTTTGGCGTGGAGAGATCTTTATGGCAAAGAAAAGGTTCTTTCTCTTTTTTATCCATCATCTTTCTCGACTATTCTCTGGCTCTATTAGTGATTGACTGATACTTGCATATTTTGCATGCACATGACTATCAATTCAGTGACTATTATCATTTGAAGAAGCAAATTGAGTCTGAGTTTGTTGATGGTACTGATGGTCAGTTGTCAAAGTCTTTTCTTGACCTCTCTAAGATGGACCAACAATCAAAGCTGAAAGAGCGTCTAAAGAAATACTGTCAGAAGGTAAATTTCTACCTCTAGTAAAAAATTTACCCAAGCAAAGCCTGTCTTACTCTGTTTTGGCACCTTCTCTAGGCATATAAACGGGTGCTTGATAAACCTGTCACTGAACTTCGAGAAGCAGGGATCTGCATGCGTGAAAATCCATTTTATGTTGACACTGTTCGCAGGTATGCAATTTTTATTTTGTTGTATTATAAGTTTCATGCTAAAATTTCAGCTAAATAGTTATTTATGTGCCGTGAGCTCTTCATGATTTTTCATGTTATTTACTTCGGAAACTAAACCTTATTTTTATTAGGATATGCTTGTAAAATAGAGAGATTAAATTATAGATGGAACTTTATTTATGATATTTTTTTGTTATTATACTAAATCCTATTTCTTCAAACTGGATCAAGCTTTCGGGATAGAAGATATGAATATAAAGGACTTAATAAGGTTTGGAAGGGGAAGTTGTCAGAAGCCAAGGCTAGTGGAAATTCCATTAAGATCCAGGAAGCACAGGTATGAATGTTATTCATTTTATTGAGTGTTTTTAAAGTAGAGAAGTTTTCATGATTACAGAACTTGTTTCTGATACAAATTGCCTTTGCTCATGCTTGCAGGACATGGTTGTGCTTTATGATTCATTGCAACTTGCACACAAATGTATACTTAATTCCTTCTATGGATATGTCATGCGCAAGTGAGTTGTTGAAGTCCATTTCTTCTGATCCCCAATAACATCAACTTATTGTACTTGGCTGTCTAAACGCATCCTTGTCCTTTTCAAAATGTGCTCCTATTCCAGGGGTGCAAGATGGTACTCAATGGAAATGGCTGGGGTAGTTACTTATACAGGAGCAAAAATAATTCAGAATGCTCGCTTGCTTGTTGAAAAAATTGGAAAACCACTTGAATTGGACACGGATGGTATATGGTGTGTGCTCCCTGGATCTTTTCCAGAGAACTTTACCTTTAAAACAAAGTAAGATACTGCTCTTCATGGCTTACAATTCTGTATATTAATTAACAGTGGTGGCTGAATCTTCATTGTTTTTATGCCATTTATTTCATTTGTCGGATATTAGTCCATTAATTCCCGGAGAAAAAGTATATGCTAACTTTCATTTGGGAAATGTGTATTTCAGGGACTTAAAGAAAAAATTAACAATCTCATATCCCTGTGTTATGCTTAATGTTGATGTTGCAAGAAACAATACAAATGAGCAATACCAGGTCATTTTTCTTTATCTGTACTTTTTGACGTCTCAATGATGTGCTTTGAGTTGTTATGTTGTGACAGATAGGTTATTGTCTTCTCTTTTCCTTTTGATTGGAACTACACTGATTGTTTAAGATGCTTTGTTTTTAAACAGACGCTTGTTGATCCTGTAAATAAAACATATGCAACTCATAGTGAATGCTCAATTGAATTTGAAGTTGATGGCCCATACAAGGTAACATGGAATAGCACATAATTATTGCATTAAAAACTTTTTTTTTCTCTGTATTCCATTATTTATTTATTTTTTTACCATGTAGGCAATGATTCTTCCAGCTTCTAAAGAGGAAGGAATTTTAATTAAGAAGCGATATGCTGTCTTCAATGATGATGGAACATTGGCTGAGCTTAAAGGTTTTGAAATCAAGCGTAGAGGTGAGCTGAAGCTGATCAAAGTTTTCCAGGTATGAGTTACCCCTTTAGTATTCCAATTATGCTTCTATCTTGAGCCTTTTAATATCCTCTTTCTATTGTTCTTTTTTTCCTTCTGATTATTTCTGTTCCTAGGCTGAATGTTTCAACACATGTTTTCTAGGCTGAATGTTTCAACACATGGCATTATGTTTAATACATTGGTTGCAACTCTTGACACATTCCTATAACAAGTGAAATTGTACATAGCAAAGTCACACGTGATTGTTGGTGGTAAATGTCTATTAAAGCCTATGTTGCTTGGGTTAAAAATTTACTGTGTTAAATAAACGTGGGCTCTTTTATAAAACTGATGGTGCCTCTAGCACATGAAAATACTCAAATTGCCTAATTTCATGTTGTCTAAAAGCAAAAGATAAGATAGCAGCTTTGGAGGGACAACTAGGGAGATTCAGGAGATATGCTAGGTTGTGGTTCTATGGAGTGTTTGGTTGGAGTGAAATTCAAGCTAATTTTCAAGAATGCCATGCAAGTACTTAGGTCTAAGATAGTGTATGTCATGCAACTTCTAGTTTCTCAACTTTTGGTATTCTTAGATGGGTTTCTCAAGCAAAGTATGCAACTTTATTGGATATATTGTCAATTATTTTCTATTTTATTAGCCAAATTATAATAATAATCCAAACTTTTCGAATTTTTGCATTATAATCCAAACATTTAAATCTTGGCACAATTGTCCAAAATTTTCAAATTCATGAAAATTTTATCCAAATTTTAAGGACAATTGTGCCAAGATTTAAACGTTTCAATTAGAATGCAAAAACATGAAAAATGTTTGAGTTATTATTGTAATTTGGCAATTTTCTTATTGTTTTCTTATGTAGGAAACTGTAGAAAGAGATGATTCTCATTAATTTCAATTAATCTGTACATGGGTATATATATACAATTGATTTCTATAATTGTGTTCTACTAATTAGGAAGAAATCCTAAATAAGAAATCCTAAATAGGAATACTCAACTCAACTCAACTCAACTAAGCCTTTATCCCAAAAATTTGGGGTCGGCTATATGGATTCGCTTTTTCCACTCTGAACGATTTTGAGTTAAATCCTCAGAAATGTGTAATGCTTCTAAGTCATGCTGTACTACTCTCCTCCAAGTCAATTTAGGTCTACCATTTTTTTTCTTTCTATCCTCTAGCCTAATGTGCTCTACTTGTCTAACTGGAGCCTCCGTATGTCTACGCTTCACATGACCAAACCACCTCAATCTCCCTTCTCTCAACTTATCTTCAATTGGCACCACTCCTACCTTTTCTCTAATACTTTCATTACGGACTTTATCTAGTCTAGTATGGCCACTCATCCACCTTAACATTCTCATCTCTGCAACTCTTATCTTAGATGCATACGACTCTTTCAAAGGCCCAACACTCACTACCATATAGCATAGCCTATGGTCATGCGGTAAAATTTTCCTTTTAATTTATTGGGAATCTTACGATCACATAGAACTCCCGTGGCACGTCTCCACTTCAACCATCCAGCTTTAATCCTATGACTAACATCCTCCTCACATCCCCCATCTACTTGAAGGACTGAGCCTAGATATTTAAAGTGATTACTTTGGGACAGTGCCACTCCATTCAAACTAACTCCTTCCCTATCACCAGTTTGGCCTTCACTGAACTTGCAATGCATGTATTCTGTCTTCGTTCTACTTAACTTAAAACCCTTTGACTCTAGAGTACTTCTCCAAAGTTCTAGCTTCCTATTGACTCCTTCTCGTGTCTCATCTATCAGAACAATATCATCCGCAAACATCATGCACCAAGGAATACTCTCTTGTATATGTTTCATCAGTTCATCTAAAACTAATGTAAAAAGGTAAGGGCTTATGGCTGATCCTTGGTGTAATCCAATTGAAATTGGAAAATCTCTTGTGTCCCCTCCCACTGTGCGCACAATAGTAGTTGCTCCTTCATACATATCTTTCAATACTTGTATGTATCTAATAGATACCCTCTTTTGTTCTAACGCATTCCATAAGACCTCTCTTGGAACACTATCATAAGCCTTCTCCAAATCAATAAAAACCATGTGTAGATCTTTCTTCCCATCTCTATATTTCTCCATCAAGCTTCTAATGAGAAAGATCGCTTCCATAGTTGAACGACCAGGCATGAAACCAAATTGATTGAGAGAGATAGAAGTATCATGACGTAGTCGATGCTCCACAACTCTCTCCCACAACTTCATAGTATGGCTCATGAGTTTAATTCCCCTATAGTTTGAGCAACTCTGTATGTCTCCCTTATTTTTAAAAATAGGTACTAAAATACTCTTCCTCCATTCATCAGGCATTTTCTTTGAGTTTAGAATCTTATTAAATAATTTAGTTAACCATGCCACTCCCAAATCTCCCAAATACTTCCACACTTCAATTGGTATTTCATAGGGTCCACAGTCTTTACCTACTTTCATTCTCTTAAGTGCTTCCTTTACTTCTAAAGATCTAATCCTTCTAGTATAATTTACATTCTTTTCTATTGTTCTATAATCTATATTCACGCTATTTCCATTTTGACTATTATTAAAGAGATCATTAAAATAATTTCTCCATCTTTCTTTAATGTCCTCATCTTTCACCAACACTTTTCCTTCTTTATCCTTAATGCACCTAACTTGATTGAGATCTTGACATTTCCTTTCTCTACTCCTTGCTAATCTATAAATATCTTTCTCCCTTCTTTAGTTCCAAGTTTCTCATATAACTTTTCAAAGGCGTGCTCTTGCTTGGCTAATCGCCTTTTGCCTCTTTCTTTGCTATCTTGTACTGTTCATATGCCTCATTATTATCACATTTAGGTAATTTCTTATACCATTCCCTTTTTCTCTTCACTGCCTTTTGTACTTCCTCATTCCACCACCATCTCTCTTTTGAGGGTGGTCCATGTCCTTTAGACTCCCCAAGTACTTTTCTAGCTACTTCTCTAATCTTTGATGCCATCTGTATCCACATATCATTGGCCTCCATATCTAGCTTCCATACTTCGGACTCAAGAAGCTCATTTTTGAACTTCACTTGCTTTACTCCTTTGAACTCCCACCACTTTGTTCGAGCTACACTATTTCTTATGACCTTACTTGAATTGTTCCTAAACTTGACATCCAAGACCACCAACCTATGTTGACTTGTTAAAGCCTCTCCTGGAATGACCTTGCAATCCTTGCATAGAGCTCTATTTGTCTTCCTGGTTAAGAGGAAGTCGATTTGGCTTCTATGTTGCCCACTTTTGAAAGTCACTAAATGTGACTCTCTTTTTATAAAGTAGGTATTTGCTAGTATTAGGTCGTATGCCATATAGCAAAATCCAGGATACTTTTTCCCTCCTCATTTCGACTGCCAAAACCAAAACCTCCATGAACATTCTCATAACCTTGCCTATCACTTCCTACATGTCCATTCAAATCTCCACCAATGAAAACATTTTCTTCATTCGGTATGCTTTGCATTAAATCATCCATATCTTCCCAAAACCTTTGTTTACTCTCATTGTCTAATCCTATTTGTGGGGCATAAGCACTAACTATATTTATTGTTTCTCCGTCTAGTACTGGCTTTACTAGTATAATTCTATCTCCTACTCTTTTCACAGCTACTACTGCGTCTTTCAATGTCCTGTCTATGATTATACCCACTCCGTTCTTGTTTCTCTCCTTTCCGGTAAACCACATAACATAGTGATTGACTTTCCATAACACTCCCCCTCAAGTTGGAGCATAGATGTTAATCATGCCCAACCTGTTACAAATGTAGTCAATCCTAGCTCCATTCAGAGCTTTTGTGAAAATATCTCCTAACTGCTCTCCAGTTTTGATGTGTCCTGTTGAGATGATCTGTTGTTGAATCTTTTCACGAATAAAGTGACAATCAATCTCAATATGTTTGGTCCGCTCATGAAACACCGGATTAGAAGCAATATGAAGAGTAGCTTGATTATCACACCATAATTTCGCAGGCAGGGAAGTCTTAAAACCTGTCTCATCTAGTAATTGAAGTATCCACATTACCTCACATACTGATTGTGCCATGGCTCTGTATTCAGATTCAACACTATATCGAGAAACTACACTCTGCTTCTTGCTTCTCCAAGACACCAAATTTCCTCCAATAAAAACGCAATATCCAGTAGTTGACCTCCTGTCAACCTTAGATCCAGCTTTCGGCATCTGAAAAACATTCAACATTCAAATGCCCATGATTACATATAGCAAACCTCTTCCCTGAGCGCCTTCGGATAACACAAGATTTGTTCCAAGGCTTCCCAATGAGCAACGCTTGGGAAGACATAAACTGACTTACCACACTAACGGCATAAGCAATGTCAGGACGAGTGACTGTAATGTAGTTCAATTTTCCTACCAATCTCCTGTATCTCTCTGGATCTTCAAACAACTCACTATCCCCTGCTAACAATTGTAAAGTTGGAGTCATTGGTGCGCTATAAGGCTTAGCACCTAATTTTCCTGTCTCTGTCAATAGATCGAGGACATATTTTCTTTGAGACAAGAAAATACATTTCTTACTTCTCATAACTTCGATACCCAAGAAATACTTTAATAATCCCAAGTCTTTGGTCTGAAACTGAGTTTGGAGGAAGGTTTTAAGAGATGAAATACCTGCAGAGTCACTCCCAGTGATGACAATGTCATCCACATAGACTACCAAGAGAATTAGACCAGCCTCAGATTGCCTATAAAATACTGAGTGATCACACTTACTCTTTTGCTTACTAAATTCCTGTACTGCTTCACTGAATCTCCCAAACCATGCCCTAGGACTTTGTTTCAAGCCATAAAGAGACTTCCGAAGCCTACAAACTTTACCCAACTCCCCCTGAGCAACAAATTCAGGTGGTTGCTCCATATACACCTCCTCCTAAAGATCACCATGAAGGAAAGCATTCTTAATATCCAATTGATGCAGGGGCTAATCATATGTAGCTGCTAAAGAGATAAACAAGCGAATAGAAGTAAGTTTAGCTACAGGAGAAAAAGTATCAGAGTAATCAACCCCATATGTCTGAGCATATCCTTTTGCTACAAGGCGTGCTTTTAACCTAGCCACAAAACCATCAGGATTTACCTTTACTGTATATACCCATTTGCAACTAATAGCTTTCTTACCAGTGGGCAAAGACAATAGTTCCCATGTACCATTAGCATCTAAAGCCTCCATTTCCTCTTTCATAGCATCACACCAGCCAGGATGAGACAGTGCCTCATCAACAGTATTAGGGATAGGAACAGAGTTTAAAGAAGTAACAAAACACCGAGAATAAGAAGACAATTGATTATAAGAAACAAAAGAAGAGATAGGGTAAGTACATGAACGTTTACCTTTACGAAGAGCAATGGATAAGTCTGGATCAGAATCATGATCAGTATGAGGTACAGGATCTCTCAACGAAGTAGCTGGTGGAGGATCTGAGTCAGGAATCTCCAATCTCCTGGAATAAACATGAACAATGGGAGGTCGAGTAGGTCTAGAGACAGAAGGAATAGGCTGTGGGAGAGGACTAGACATTGGTTGTACAGTATATATTAAGAGATCATCCTCCTCCCCCTGACTCTCATACATAGATGATGGAGGAAAAAATGGAGTGGACTCAAAAAATGTGACATCTGCAGAAACAAGATAACGATTAAGAGTAGGAGAGAAACAACGATACCCTTTTTGGAGCCGAGAGTACCCAAGGAAGACACATTTGAGAGATTTTGGATCCAATTTAGTAACCTGTGGACGAACATCACGCACAAAACAGGTACAACAAAAAATACGGGGTTCAATAGGGAACAAAGATTTTGTAGGAAACAAAGTAGTATAAGGAATATCCCCATTAAGGACAGAAGACGGCATACGATTGATCAAAAAACATGCCGTAGAAACTGCATCCGCCCAAAAGTGCTTGGGTACTTTCATCTGAAAAAGAAGAGCACGAGTTACCTCAAGAAGATGACGATTTTTTCTTTCGGCCACGCCATTTTAGGATGGGGTATCCACACAGAAAGACTGATGAAGAATGCCATTTTGTGTCATATAAGGCTGAAATTGTGCTGAAAAGTATTCTTTGGCATTGTCACTTCTTAATATGCGCACAGAAATATTAAATTGAGTTTTGATTTCATTACAAAAGGTACAAAAGATAGAAAACAACTGTAACGATTCTTCATTAAATATAACCAGTAACACGAGAGTAATCATCAACAAAAGTAACAAAATAACGAAATCCTTTAGATGTAATGAACAAGGACCCCAAACATCAGAATGAACTAACTCAAAAGGAGATGAAGCCCGTTTATTGACTCTAGACACAGAAGGCAAACGATGATGTTTTGCAAACTGACACGACTCACATTCTAGTACTGATAAAGACTGAAATTGAGGACACAGCTTCTTCATGGTAGACAAAGAAGGATGACCCAATCTACAATGAGCTTCAAGAGGTGTTAAGGTACTGGAGCAAACAAGCGATCGCGGTACATGATTTTCCAGAATGTAGAGACCACCTGACTCCCGTCCTCTACCAATAATCTGCTTCGTCGTAAGATCCTGAAACAAACACTGGTCAGGAAAAAAGGAAACAGAACAATTTAAGGTACGAATAAATTTACTAATAGAAAGTAGATTAAAAGAGAATTTTGGTAGACACAAAACAGAAGACAAAGAAATTGACGAAGTCGGGTTCTCAGTTCCAGAACCCATGACACAAGAAGTAGAACCATCAGCTAAAGTAATGAGGAAGTGAGATTAGACTCAAAGCGGATAGAAGACTAGAATTACTGTCATGTGATCTCATGCACTAATCAATAACCCATTTGGATGAAGAAGACACAAGGCATGTAGTGGATTTACGACTCGTGATCGCGATGTGAGAACGTAGGCTTTAGAGATGCACGATCTTTGGAAAATTGTGCAAAATCCTCTGCAGATACCTAAATAGTTTTCTCGGAGGAAGATCAGAGAATTCTCTCGCCATATTTGTCATATGTGATCGCTGATTTTTTCTCTGAAGTTGCGGACAATTATATTTTGTATGGCCAGGCTCATGGCAATAATAACAAATGACTCCTCTTGAGTCCTGATTAGAACTAGCCTCTCCATTACGCCGATTACTTTTGTTGTCTGTAATTCCTCATTTACTTCCTCTTCTATTACCCTGTTGTCCATTTGGATTACGGCTAATAAGAGCACTACTGGCAGGCTGTGAAGATTGAGTACTCTCTGTACGAAGGACCCGTGTGAACGTTTCATGCAAAGAGGAAATCTCAGAACTGGAGAGGATCTGAGATTTAGCAGTCTTATACTCTGAAGGAAGGCCTGCAAGAAAACTCATAACAGTCGGTTGCTACCGTTGAGCCTGCTGAACTTTCACATCAGGACTAAAAGGCAACAATATATTAAGTTCCTCATATACCCGTTTAAAATCCATAAAATAAGCCGTGAGAGACTTATCCTCTTTCTCAGCACGGTAGAATGCCTTACAAACATCATAAATACGGGAGATATTCCCTTTACGAATCTGAGAAAATCTAAGTAATCCATCAATTCCTTAACAAATTCACAGTGATTAATTAAACTAATTACCTCACTATGAATCGAGTTCCGAAGCTGCAAAAACAACCGAGCATCCTCTCTTAGCCAAGTTTGTCGTGTATCATCAGTGGGTGGATCTTTAGTAAGGTGATCATCCTTATCAATGCTACGCAAATAGACCCTAACAGTCTTACTCCACTCTAAGTAATTCGAACCATTAAGTTTGTGTTCCGTGATCTTAGTCATCACCGGAATCACATCAGAAATAACATTCTTATTGTCTTCCATTTGTTGAGACAAAGAAAACTAACCGAAACGCTAATCCAAAGTGCTTATAGCAGCAAAATAACCCAAAATCACAAATCAAGCAAATACCAAAATAGGATCTGAGAGCCAAACCTCAGAAGTCCTTTAATGGTTATACTGGATCAGGCAACAGCACACAGTGGTGGAATGAGGGGGTTGAGACGACGCCAACGATGTTGATCGGGGTTGAAACGGCCGGTCGACAGCCAAGGTCTCTCCTGAGCTGGGTAGTGAGAACAAATAGTCACCCTAGATTGATGACCTGCTCTGATACCATGTAGAAAGAGATGATTCTCATTAATTTCAATTAATCTGTACATGGGTATATATATACAATTGATTCCTATAATTGTGTTCTACTAATTAGGAAGAAATCCTAAATAGGAATACAGAATACAAAATATACAGAGAAATAATATAGTGATTGACTTTCCATAACATAGTGATTGACTTTCCATAACAGAAACCTTTTCCTCCTTTTCTACTCTTCTTCCAATTATTTCCTTTAATTAAGAAAAGGGATAGGGCGGTCCCAATGAGTGATCATCTCATCAGAAGAAACTTTAGTTGAGTTTCTATAAGAAAAGGAAACGTTAGTGAGATATATGTTTGTGAGGTCTGTGATTCTTTATCTTATTCCGTAATTATAATTTTTGTTGTTGATTAATACTTGTCACTGGTTGATTTTATCTTTTTTAATTAATTGACTAAAGGATTTCCTGGCAATCAAATCTTTTATCAGATATAAAATTTCAATTTAGATTTTTCTTCCTAGTCTTTTAAATAAATTTATATTCTTGTCAACTTTTTTTCTCTTTATGTGTGCCACATATGCATACTAACATTTGCATGTGTGTGTTCATGTTTTTGCCCTTTTCTCTTAAAGCATGACTGGGTTTTGTTTTCTGAGAGGAGAGATATTAATGCCATAAAGTTATATATGCTTATAATATTTTTTTGTTGTTCCATGGTCGAAATTGTTCCCAAACATAGCTTGGTGATGATGCTACCATCTTGATGCCTGCCATTGTAGTTATATATATATATTTGTTTTTGTTTCCAGGCTGAGCTTTTTGACAAGTTCCTGCATGGATCAACCTTAGAGGAATGCTATTCAGCTGTAGCTGCTGTAGCCAACCACTGGCTTGATCTTCTTGATGTATGTAAAAAATAATTTAATTATTTTCACAACCAAACTTCCCTTTTTTGAAGCAACACTGTGAGATTTTCTGATGACTTCCTTTTCCTATCTATCTTACATCTCTTCTAAAAGACACAAACCAAGGTTATTTGTGATTATCTGAAGATTAAGGGTGAACTATGGGAATGTTTATGGTTTTATTTTCTCATTTTATTCTCAGAATCAAGGAAAGGATATTGCTGACAGTGAGTTGCTTGATTATATATCTGAATCAAGCACAATGAGCAAGTCTCTGGTAGACTATGGTCAACAGAAGTCATGTGCAGTGACCACTGCAAGGCGTCTCTCAGATTTTCTTGGTGATACAATGGTTAAAGATAAAGGATTGCGTTGTCAATATATAGTTGCATGTGAACCAAGTGTAAGTTCTTTGTTTTATCTTACTGATGAATACATTATTGATTATTGATGTGTGTGCATTTACATCAAAGAATCTTATATACTCCAAGCTCCATCTTACAGTCACATTGGTCTGAAGTAAAGGTTACAGTTAGGGAAGTGTTTGAATATGGAATATGGATCTGAACATATGCATGGAAAAAGACAAGTGTATATCTTGGAATTGGTAGGATTAACTCCCATTACTTGCACTTCTTTCTATGCTTGTGGTTATCAAGTGGTACATTGTACATCCTGTAGAGTTTGTCATTTATTGGGCCCCAATATGTATACTTTGGTTTAAAAACCTTTATGCTCTGAGTTGTTATATTGCATGGTTTTATATGTCTAATGAAAGTGCAGGAAGGTTACATGTGGCCACCATGTTTCTCACCATTAATCTTTGTGAGATGTGTACATGTGTCATCAGATGGTATAACTGCGGACACTTGTAACATTTCAGTAGGCTTGTGAATTACATTAGCTGCATATTCTTTTTCTTCTCTCTCCCTCGTTTGATATGTTGGTACTTGTGGATCAGGATTTTTTTTAAATTTTTTTTATTTTTATATGTAAAAGAAGCATTATAGAATAAAGGATTAGAGTTAAAGTCAACTAGTTTATGATCACTTCAAGCTACTAAGAGTAGAAAATTGATGAATTGAATTCTGCATTTTGATGTATACAAAATAATAAGATCAAACAGTAAGTTTTTTCATTTTTTTTCCTTACTCAAGCATAGAAAAGAATGAGAGGGAGATGTGTTGAAAGAGATAGCATAATGATATTTTGTGGTCTAAACATTTGAATGAGGCAAGTCAATGGAAATGAATTCAATTTTCAAGCATATGATGAATGTAATAATTGTAATTCATTGAACTGGTTGCAATTTAATTGAGTTCACTTATAATGCTCCAAGTACACTATCAGTGATATGGCTCGTATCCCTCTTGTGTGTCAATCTCCTTAAAATTCTCATATTGTTGCTGTTATATCTGGGGTACTGATTTCTAATATTTTAAATTTTTTTTTTTAACCTTGATGATTTTGCTGTGGATCATTGCAATTATGATGTGAGCAGGGAACACCTGTGAGTGAGCGTGCTGTTCCTGTTGCAATATTTGAAACTGATGCTGGTAAAATCTTATCCAGATTTTCATTTGATTTTTTTTTATCTTATTTTATTTTTATATTCTATCAATAAATTCTCATTTTGCAGAAATAATGAAGTTCTATTTACGGAAATGGTGCAAGACTTCATCAGATGTAGGTATTAGATCCATCATTGATTGGTCCTATTACAAGCAACGGCTAAGTTCAGCCATTCAGAAGATTATTACAATTCCTGCTGCAATGCAGAAGGTTCGATTCCTTGTTCATTTTTATCAATTGACTGATCTATTTTCTTTTAGCCTTCTGGAAATGACTTGAACATTTGGCAGGTTGCAAACCCTGTCCCTAGGGTTCTTCATCCTGATTGGCTGCATAAAAAGGTTCGTGAAAAGGAGGATAAATACCGTCAAAGAAAATTGGTTGATATCTTCAGCTTATCCAACCTGGATGAGTCGTTAAGGAGGACTAGCGATTCTGTTACTACTGATCATATGATGAATGAGGAGAATGTTGGGGATTTGGAAGACTTCCTAAATAAAAGCAGTTCTAAAAATAGGCCTAGACCAATTGTTCGTCTTTATGCAATCAACAATGAAAAATGTTCACAAAAGGCAACTGGGAGAATGGATTCCTCACAACAGCAAATTGATAATGGTGAAAGCATGCAACTGTTGCAACGAAATGCATCCTCCACTGAAAATATTGACAGAAATGTAGATTATCAGGGGTGGCTTGAATTAAAGAAAAGAAAGTGGAAAGATAATCTGGACACAAGGAAGAGGCAAAGGTATGTTTTTCTTTGTTACACACATGAAAAGCCCACTTTTAAGGCTTGTTTTCTTCCATTAAAATAAGATTTGGTTGGAGGCCAATAGATCCTTAATCTTTTTCACGCTTTGTTTTCTTTCTTAGATTAGAGATGAAGGGAACTAATCTAAATATCCATATCATAGATGCCAAATCATAGTTTTGATTAAGAGGCAGGAAATAGTAGTTGTGGTGTGAATGTGGTAGGATTTATTGATTTAGTTGTCTGGTTTTGAACATACATTCATATATCTATTTAAGCATTCAGTTCTTATTGGAGGACGTAAAAGCTCTGCAAATGACCTAAAAAAGTTTGTTCAATTGTTGTTGGCTCTGTGAATAATAAAAACCTTTAATTCTCTCTTTGAATTAAGGTCATCTTTTTCCCTCATCAAAGTGAACATGCTTGTTAATATAATATTATTTTCTCATGCTAATTTGGCATCTTCCAAAGAAAGATAGCCACCACACTTTTTTTTTTTTGTGTTCTTCTCTATTAATGTGAGATTTATTGTGAGTGTGCCTGCATGCACTCATTTTTCTAAATGGTGTATGTGCTGTTGTAACATTTGATAGGTTGGGCAGTTTGAGGAATTCAAATCATGCTAATGGTGCTTCTGAGCCTTTAGGCAGCCCAATAAATCATAAAAAAGCTCAGCACAGGACAGGTGTTGGTTCATATTTTACAACACATGAAATTTCCCTAACACGATGCCACTGGCAGGTACACAATTTTCTTTTATTGAAGACACTTGGCTGCAATAAGTGCGCTGTTTAATTTTATCTTATGGTTCAGATAATTCAGCTGCTTCCAAGTTCACATTATGGACAATTTTTTGCATGGGTTGTTGTTGAAGGAATCATGCTTAAGATCCCTATAACAGTTCCCCGAGTATTTTACCTCAACTCTAAAGCACCTATGACAGAAAGATTTCCTGGTAGGCGTGTGAACAAGACTCTTCCTCATGGAAGGCCTAGCTATAACTTGGTTGAGGTATCTCTTGTGTTACACTTCTTTTGGTTAAATTTCTGGTCCAGCTACTTTTAAAATTTCCCCCTCATTTTCTACTCTTTTTTGGCTATGATTTCTTAATAGGTTTCTATAGATGAAGATAAATTCAGAAAAGAAAGCAAAAAACTTGCAGCTCTTCTTTCAGATCCAGAAGTTGAGGTCAGCATATTTATAATTCGCATGTTTTACTTAACCTGCAAATGGTTCTCACCTTAATGCCTGTCATTCATGTGTCACATTCTGAGTTGAGGTAACTCTTTGACATGTCACCCAAATAAAATTATTCCTGGTGGAAATACATTTAGGATGTTAAAGTGATGAACCTAAAACATGCATCTGGATCTGTGGTTATCCTGTTTATTGTTCATTATTTTCTCTTACTTGAGCATTCTACTTCTGTTGCCTCATAGTTCTTTTATATTTCTATTACCGCCATGAATGTTTTTAAATTTACTTTTGTTAGCACACACACACACATTCAAGTTATTAAACAAGTACATTGGTGTGCCACATATTTATCTTAAAACCTAGGTTGACTGAGTGTTCTAAATTTCTTCTTAGATAAAATTTTTGTGATGTTGTATTATATATATATATATATATATATATATATATATATATATATATATATATATCACCAATCATCTTATTTTTTATTTCTAATGTTAGCAACATTACCAAATACCTTAATTCTGTTTGTCTTTTGACTTTCAGATTTGATGACTGGATTGTCCTCCTGAAAAAAAAAAAATTCTTTGTTGTATTCATGGATGTCTACATTCTCTAATTTGCAATATTTCATTTAACACATGCTTGCCAAATTGCATTTCTACCTCCTAACGTTATTTTTACTATTTCTGGTCTGGCAATCATTTTCTTTTTTGTACTAATTATTTAGTGGATGCTCAATCATTTGCCACAGCTTTTGAGCTTTTCTGAAACCATGCAGAATTTTATAGCAAGTAAGAAAGGGGAAAATGAAAAACAAAAACAAAGAAGATTTACAAAGTTTATGATACAGGGTTTATAACATTGAAATTTGAACTTTTCTGTAAGGTAAACTTGTATTATGATATGGTATCAGTATCAGTTTTTTTTTTAGATGAATTAATTTTGGTTTACTTCAAATTCAAATTTTAATTAGGGTATATATGAGACGAAGGTTCCATCAGAGTTTAGCGCCATACTCCAGATTGGTTGTGTCTGTAAAGTGGATAAAACAGCTACGAAACGGAGCTCCCAGGATGGCTGGAGTCTGAGTGAACTGCACATGAAGACAACAACAGAATGTACTTATTTGGAGCAATCAGTCTCCTTCTTTTACCTATATCATAGGTAATCCCTAATACCAAATAAGGGTATTGGTTTATTTTTCTGTAAGTACTTAAAGGATTGCTCAAAGCCATTTTCTACCCTGCTCATTGTTCTTGCATTGAAGCCAAAGACTAATTCTGATATTGTTGATTTTAAATTACAGCATCTCTGAAGGACGTGCTATATTTGTTGTGTATTTGCCTGTATTAAGGACTATATCTGTTGTGGTGGTCAATCCTTATCAAAACAAGGATTTATCACCATCTTTTCTTGAAAGGCAGTTTCGTGAAGCCTGCAATGCATTGTCCATTGAACCACCTCCTCCCACGAATGGTATTGTTTTCAAGGTATTCTTTTCCCACCTGGCATAAGCTTTGTAACCTTTCTTCTGCAATAGCTCTTACCTTTTATTTTTCTTAATTATTCTATATATATAACAGGTAGCTTATGTTGGACATGTCAAGGATGCTGAGAGGACTTTACAGGGAAGAATAAGCGAACTCAGGTTTTACCCCATGTTGATTCTCTTTATAGCAATAGCACCTGGTAGATGAGTTTAATATTGCGACAAATGCATAAATTGCAAAATGGATAATTGTCATGAATGTCTTTGTTTATAATATTTGTGGCAACTTTTTGGAAGATACTCTAAAATGTTCTGTAATAAACGTTCAACGTAGTCTTTGGAGAGGATTTTTCCATAGTTTTTAGATATTTCTGTTAGTTTGAAATGGGAAGAGTTTGGTGGTGAAGAAGTGAAGGAGCGGAAGCATGAAATTGTTACATTAGAGCATTGAATTTAAAAATTTTCTTTTAGGGTTTCATGCATCATGCCACATCTCTTATATGCCTAATTAGTTTCAATACTCAATTGCATATTAAAACACTTTTAATATGTATTAGGATCTATGTTTGCCATTTAAGATTGTGAATTAACAAATTAATTCATTTAAACCCCAGTTTAAAATATGAGTTAGAGCACTAACCACTTTGATGCACTATTGATTTAATTTTCACCTTTAGGTAGCACCTAGGACCCCTAGTGTTGTCCCTTTAGCTTGTCTATACCAAGATCACCAATGGGCAGCCCCTTCTTTTGCTTCTCAAGCCTTGCCAACCATTTATAAATTGGGGTTTTGCCTTTAGAGAGGCTGTAGATGTGTACAAGCCACTAGAAATAATTTCTAGCAATTTTAATTCAAAGGAATTTGGGCAATTCTCTTTGAATTGATGAGAAAAGAAGAAGAGGAAAGGGAGAGCTTTTGTACCGCTACTTATATGAGAGAATAAGAGTGAGTGTTTCTTCTTTTCTTTTCCCTTTTATAATTAGGTCATCACTTAAACCCTTTGCCACATGTCACCACCACATTGCATCTTAATTTTAATTGACTTAATTACATTAAGTCAAATGTCAAAGCTAGACTTAATCTTGATTTTGATCACCTTGCATGATAGGAAGACAAATGGCAAGCTTATATGGTGCCATGTGTCACCATCTCATGGTGCTACATGTCACCAGGTGAAATGACCAAATTACCCTTATGTTGTAATTTTGAGTTCTCAACCCAAAATCATTATTTCTCCTCTTCTATTCAATTTATATCAAATATAAATTAATTAATTAATCTTCATTAATTAATTTCTCACAATTAAATTCATATTTAAACATTTTAAATATAAATTTAACTTATACTATACATCCAATAACCTAAGTTTGGCTTCAAGTCATGCTAGGGACTTTGCAATCTTATTGCAAACCAAACCTAGTTAATTAATCAATTAAACTCTTTAATTAATCAATTAAATCACATTTAATTTAGTGATTAACTTGTGTATGTGTGTGACTCACTAGGCTCATTACTAATTGGCAATGAGATATGATATTAACTCTTAATATAATCAGAACTCTTTTTTACTATAAATGATTTCTCTAAATCATTTTAGGCATCTCATAGACCATGGTTGACACTTAGCATAGCATGCCATAGCCACCCAATCAGCAATAAGGAATACCTTAAATGAACCTATAATCATATGTTACCGTATACTAGAATCTCTCTCTTACAAAATCCCAATTCGAGCTGGAGTCATGGTTTATGTCAAACTCCATTTGCTATGAACATTATGTTCTCTTTTAATTCCACTTCTTGATTAATTATATTTTCTTATCAGAAATTCTTTTCTGACTAAATCTGTCCTGGCCAGGAACTTGAAACATCAAGAACAATTAAATGAACATAGGATTTTATCCATAATTACTTAGGGTAACAGATTCCATCTTGATCAACAGCTATCTCCATATATAACTAGTAGGAGCCAACACATGCCCATATACCCATACATAGTACAAGTATGAAAGCAGTATCAAACTCAAACCACCTATATACAAAATAACTGTGTTATCTCAGGTCTAAAGATTATATGCACTGATATGATATATGACAATGTATTGACAAGAGTAAACTCCATGTGCTTATCATATGTGTCACTGGTTCGGCCTACTTATCATGTATAAGTGCCTATCATGTTTGTTATATGGCATGAGACTCACCATTCCATCTTATTTATATCTCATATAAATACCTTGACAACAAACATGATTACAATATTTCTGGATAAGTCATGTCCTTATTGTGAAGTATCCTCGATTGTGAACCAATTTATTATACTTTGTGCTAGAAATACTGTCACTCATATTCTTAACAACTTAAGAATAGAATTTTTAACAAAATATTAATGGACATTTTCTATTACACATAAATATATTATGTAAACGGAAAAGTGAAATTGCCATTTATTGATTAAAATGTTTGCAAGATACATAGAAAATGATATGCTCTAGGGCATACTACTAACAAGAAGATGATAAAGTTTTGTGGCATTGTGCTTTTTTTTTTTGTGATTTTATGGATTATTGCGATGGCTTCTTTTATGGAGTATTACAATGGCTTCTATGTGGGCTTATGCTTTTGGAGCTTCTAGAGGAGTACCTTTAATTATCTTCCAGCTTGATTGGAGAGCGCTATTCTTTAGTCTTATTTTTATGTTTCACTGGTTGTTTTATGTTGGTTAGGATTGGAGGACATATAATCCTTCGTGTTTATTGGTTTTTATAAATGAAATTGTTCAACATAGGGAAAACTTAATGGATTCTCATGATTTCAAAATGATTTATAGGTTAATATGGAAAATTATCATATATCAATGCTTATGTGGTATAATAACATGCATAAGCAATGATTTTTCTTTTTGCTTGTTTTAGTTTTTCCAACTTACAATAACTATCATTTGAATAATAACTATACTTTTCTATTCAAATGAGAAGCCTTTCATTTCATTCTCTTCTGGTTATATTGTTTTTGCATTGGTTTTTATTAGATTTGTGACTCAAAATCCTAGTGGGATTTGGAGAGAGATATTTTTTCTAATTTGAATGGAAGAAATATTGCTCAAGAGGAATATTCCCTATATAGAGTAGAACTCTTATTTTATTGTTATTCCTAAATTGAGTGGGATTCCTAATCAGATTAGGATTAAGAGAATTAACATTATAAATAAGAGAATAGTGGAAAAGTTATTTGGCTTCACCCATGGAGAGTGGCTTTGCCCATTGAAGAAAGTGGCTTTCAGCTCATGGTATTAGGTTCTCGCTCATTGTAGAGAGCGATTTTGCCAATTGCTGAGGATTTGGCTCTGTCCATTGATGAGAGGTTCTTGCCCATTGCAGTTCTATGAAGGGAAAGAGGATTTGGCCTAAGGAGGAGAAAGAGCATAATCAAAGAGGAAGGGATTATAGCCTATTATAATTGAAGACACTCTTTGTAGTTGAAGACACTCTTCATGGTGTAGTAGTTAAAGTAGTAAATAAATATATTAGGTTATATCTAGAGGAGATTGAGAGTACTAATTAATATATTTATTATGATTACTTTGATGTGAGGGTGCTCTTTGATGTAATTGGATTAACTAGTATAGCTTTGAGTTTGTAATGATGATTTACTATTGATGATAGTGGAATGTGACATGCCCGTGGATGTAGCTCTATGTTGAGGGTAAACTATGTAAATATTATTGTTTTGTGTGTTTACTTTGTTTCTTTATAGTTTACACGTTTTCGCGGTAAACAATAGTTTTCATAAGTAATATTAATTTGCCTGAATCCTTTATTGACAGAGAAAAAAATCGTGGACCTACAATTGCTGTTATTGAATGCCCAAATTCTCATTTGATGAAGTCAGGCATACCAGCTCTTGATAATTTCCCTTGTGTGAGCATACCATCCAATGTTCGTGACAGTCAATATCAGGTAATAGATTTCCAAATCTTCCACTGCTTTACATGCATATGGTCAAATTCTAATAGAGGTTGGATAAAAGAAAATTTAATCAAGAAAGAAAGGAGAATTTAAGGTGAAGAATAACATATGCATCTAAAGCTTAATTTATTCATCCTAAAGCTTAAGTC
Source organism: Hevea brasiliensis (assembly GCF_030052815.1). Taxonomy (NCBI): domain Eukaryota; kingdom Viridiplantae; phylum Streptophyta; class Magnoliopsida; order Malpighiales; family Euphorbiaceae; genus Hevea; species Hevea brasiliensis. The sequence goes on along the minus strand of NC_079493.1, from coordinate 1,002,626 downwards.
TTATGCTCCATATCATGTAGGTTCTTGGGTGGCAACAAGCAGCTGCAAAAATTGGAATGCAACGTTCTGCTGCATCATCTCAGTGGTTGAATGAAAGGATTTCTCTCTCAAGATATGCCCATGTAATTTGTGTGCTTATTTATGTCTAGAGAATTAGTGCCATCCATTTGTGTTGTATTTTGTAGATATGATGTTCTTCAAATCTGATGTGACAGGTACCTTTGGGAAATTTTGAACTTGACTGGCTTATTTTTACAGCAGATGTCTTCTTCTCGAGAGCACTGCATGATCAGCAACAGGTACTCTAATGGCTTACAATTCATTTGTAAAGATTCTATTTTCCTTATTTACTTGTTTAGTTAGTGGCAAAAGTTGAAGGCTGTTGCAACTGTGGTCATTTCTTCTCAAAGATCTCGTCTTTTGAGTGTTTAATTTTTTTTTGCCATTCCAACTTACAATGTTGACTCTTGTAGTTACTTTGGATATCTGATGATGGTGTTCCTGATCTAGGAGGCATTACTGATGAATCTGCATGTTTTGTAGATGAGGTTAGTTTCTAGCAGATGCATATAAACATGGGAAAGCAGCCGCATTTATTGATGGCCTGACATCTTTTTACTTTCATTTTTTTTTTCTAGCTGTAGCAAAGAAAGTGGAATTCATTTGTTCAAATCTATGGCTGTCATTTTCTTTGTAATATCTATTGCTTATGCCTTTTGTTTTAAAGAATTTTACTCTCTTATTTCAAAATAGGTCCATCAACCTCTTCTTACATACCCTGGAGCTTATAGAAAAGTTTCTGTGGAGTTAAAGGTTTGAATAAAGATGTTCTCTCTCTCTCTCTCTTAATTCCTTTTAAGAAAATCTCTTTCTTTTCTTCTTCTTTTGGGTTTCAATTGAGTTGATTTTATTCATGCATGCTTAAATTGTTGTCATACAGATTCATCACCTTGCTGTAAATGCTCTGCTGAAAAGCAACCAAGTGAATGAAATGGAAGGAGGTGCTTTGTTAGGATTTGAGCAGGACATGAATTCTAGTTCACATATTTATGATGAACAATATGGCTTTGATGAGGTTACATCATCTGCACCTGCATTACGTGCCCTGAAACAGCTGATTCAGAGATGCCTTGCAGATGCAGTTTCTTCTGGAAATGTCTTTGCTGATGCATTATTACAACATCTTTATCGATGGCTTTGCAGGTTCTGGTATCAAAGCTTGTTACGTTTGAATCTTGTTCATAACTCTAGTAATCACTATTTACCTTTTATATTGCAGCCCTCAATCAAAGCTTCATGACCCAGCTCTTCATCGCATACTCCACAAGGTAAATGCTATTGTAGACAAGAATCCTTTGTCATTATTGAATGTTTTGTGATGACATTTGAGCTGCAAATCTTTTCTGTTATAACATAGTATTTTTCTTTCTTTTCCTGGATAACTTTTCTAAAAAAATTGTATTAATCATTATAACAAGGATTTGTGCATGAGATTCTCAACCACAGAAAAGCATATTTTATTCTTGGTGAAATATGAGAATTCTTTGTAATTTTGTATTTTTTTACTTCTCTGGATCTTTTGGTTGATGATTTTCTAGTTGTTTTATATATAGGTCATGCAAAAGGTGTTTGCTTTGCTGCTGGCTGAATTTCGCAATTTAGGTGCCACAATCATATTTGCAAATTTTTCAAAAGTTATCATAGACACTGGAAAGCTCAGTCTATCTGCTGCAAAAGCTTACTGTGATAGCTTGCTCAAAACTTTGCAATCTAGGTTTGTCTGGTCCAAGGAGCTAGTAGATAAATTGTCCTTCTCCTTCCATTTTATGATTCTTTTTCTTTGCTGATTGTAGAGAGCTGTTTGAGTGGATTGAGCTTGAGCCACTGCAGTTCTGGAATTCCTTGCTTTTCATGGATCAGGTTTGGTCACTCCATTCTGGCATTCCTTATTAAAAAAATTGCACTATGTGGTGTTATTGTACTGTCTGTTATTTCTTTATTTTTCTATTGTTTCTCTTGAGTAGTTTTTTTTTTCTTTTTTTTTTTTTCACATCACCACGCCAGAGTGACAGATGTACATCCTTTCCCTCCATCTCTCTCTTCCTAAAAAATAGATGAAAACTAATACTAAGTAATGAATTGTTAATAAATGAATGTAGCATGCATATTGAAGGAAGACATAATCTAAAATTTTGATTTAGCATTTGGAACAAATGAATTTAATAAAATTTCTGAAATTCATTTCCAATTCCATTGCTATCATGTTTGGAATCTCTAAAAAGTGTACACTAGAATTCCACATTTTAATTCTATAGAATTCAGTACATTTGGAACAATTAGTGTCACAGTTGATGGAGTTTGCAAGTGAGTTATTGCACTTAAAAACTCTCTTGTAATTCTCAATTTTAGATCTAAATTCTATCTAGCCACAATTGCTACTTCATGATCTTTCTTTTGAAGAAGACATGAGCTTCAATTGCATTGCACAGGTTGTTTTGCATCGGAAATCTTGCCAGATGCGTAAAAAATTTTTGGGAGTTCTGCATCTCATTTGTTAATCACATGGCTCTGCCTGACTGCCTTTCTTGTGGTTTAATATTGTGACTAAAATTATGATTTAGCAACCCTTTGTTCGATAAATTTTATAAAATTGAAGCAGATATATCTATATGAGAATTGAAGGTAGTTTTTAATAGAAAATTGATTTCAATTGCAAAGAGGGTGATAAAATGATGAAAAGTGAATGTTCAGTGTTTTGAGTGCATTCTCAAAAACAAGAGAATTCATTTTTTTTTCTTTTTTTTTTTTTTTGAGAAAATTGAGAGTTCATCTTCACTGATTTTTATTTGTTTTATAAAAAATGCATGACTATATATTGTGCAACTTCTGAATTTTGATGCCAAAGGCATTTAAGAAACTCATTGGGCAGTGACGTTTCTTATGTATTTTAATTGTCCAGTGACTGGCAATTTTGAAATTGTCCTTTCATTTGGTGATGTTAGTATAATATTATCTTTTCAGTATCATTCTGCCTAATATTTGGTGTTCCCATCCATTGCAAAGTTCTTCAAACTGATTTCTCTGAAACTGAAAGCTGAACTAATAAATGGGTTGGAATGCTCGTCATTTTTAATATGAGGCATTCACTACAAAGATAATTCTATTTTAATTCTATTTTTTCTTCATTTACTGGATATTGATGGGCACTGTATATTTTCCAATTAACGTATGGTCATTTTGCTTGCTATGTTATAGTATAACTATGGTGGAATTCCAGCCAGAGCTGATGACAGTTCACAAAGTGAATCACAAGGGGAACATTCCCAAAGAGAAGAATCGCAAGTGGATATTGTATCAAGCTGGAACATTGCTGAATACTTACCCAAGAAAATTCAAGTAAATTTTCTTTGCCTTAAAAGATGCGCTTAAGGGACAGCATATTGGCTAACTAATAAAATAAGGTTTTGTTTGGTCAGTTGATGACAGTATCATCATAGGATCATACAGTTGTTGCTATATGGATCATCTTCCGATTTGTTTTAGAATTTTTATTTTCTTCTTTGCTCATAATTTGGTGGGCATCTGTTGAATAATATTCTGGGTCTTTTGCAGGATCATTTTGTTTTAATTGTCTCGGAGTTTATGTTTATTCCCTGGGATTATGCACAAAAGCAGGCTGCAAACAGAGCATCTTTGCAGAATGTCAGCTTATGTACTCCATCAATCACCATTGCAGCTGCTGAGACATTTGAATCACACTTGGTTGAGTATCTTAGAGGGCAGGTATCAATGAGAAATACTATTTTTCAAAGTTTGTATGACCTATTGAAAGCTTCTTGCACTTAAGTTCTGAACTACACTTACTTGATTGGAATATACAGATCAGCACATACTTTACAGACAAACTGCTTGGAATTGTTCGTGATACTGTTCTTCATATGAAGGGGATAAACAAGTCTGAGAATGATCAACAAATTTCATCTAGTTTCCCACAACTTGTGGGTAACATTAATAGAGGGGATCCTGCACTGGAATTTATTAAGCATGTGTGTGCTGTTCTGGCCCTTGACCACAATGTGCAGCATGAAGTTCTGGTAATCTTAATTGAACTTATATAGCATCAAATTATCCAAATTAAATTAGAGTTGCTAAATTTTTGCTGACATAGTTTTGATATGTGAGAAACTCAATGTGAATGCATGTGTGTGTTTTTTTGTTCTTTTGTCAATTACTTCACTTGTAATCTATGTTCTTTTTCTTTAACTCCATTTTCTATCTTATTTTCTTTATCCAAGATCTCTTTAACCTCCTACTTTGTTTCACTGCCTGTTTTGCGGGAACATGCTGTCTGAGATGATGAATTTAACTTTCTTTGCTTAAACATGCAGGTATTATTATCACTAATTTGTTCCATCTATTTGACTTCTCAAAATTTTCAAATATTTTGATGTTTCAGGATGTTTACTCCTTGATTTCTGTTAGTATTTCCTTTGTGCAATCTTGACAAAGCCATGGATCCTAGTCGAAATCATGATACTGACTATATTTTGGGTAAATCATAACCAAGCTATACTTCTTGAGGAATCTAAGAGAGATTGAAGATGAAAAAGAAAAGAAGAAAAAAACAATGAAGAGCCACAGTTGACAAACAGTGTGCAAGAAAAAATATAGGGATGAAAAAAACCAAAAATGCCTAACAAATTAGGCAAAAGCAGAATGTAGGATTGAGGCTGGGCAGCCCATGAAAGGCTCTTGTCATTCAGTCCACATTTGAAAAAACACACAACACCATGCCAAGACAAGCTAGGGGGAGAACGGGAAGGATTTCTCCAAAAACAACAAAGCCAGGCCAACAAGAAGAGCAAGTTATAAATGCAAATAGGGTTGAGCATTCAGTTAACCAAACCGAATCGAACCGAATTTTCAATTAACCAAATTATTAACCAATTCTAAAAATATTAATTAAACCGAATCGAAATTGAGAGAAAATCAAAATTAACCGAAACAAAAAATATTCGGTTGGTTATCAGCTATAACTGAACTAACCAAAAAAAAATATATATATTTTATATTATTAATTATTTAATAAAATATTAATAAAAATATATTTATATTCATTTTTATTGATAAAAAATAATAAATATAATTTAATATTAATAAGATAATAATTATAAGTTAAATGTTATTATAAAATCATAAAAATAATAATTATAAATAATATAATATTAATAAAATTATAATCAATATATTAATTAATTGAAATTTGATTATTTCGGTTAGTTCGGTTACCAAATCAAAGGTAACCGAAATCGAAAATTTTTATTATTACCAACCAAAAACCGATCAGCATTAAATTTACTCTTATCAACTCAACTCAACTCAACTAAGCTTTTATCCCAAAAATTTGGGGTCGGCTATATGGATTCGCTTTTTCCACTCTGAACGATTTTGGGTTAAATCCTCAGAAATGTGTAATGCTTCAAAGTCATGTTGTACTACTCTCCTCCAAGTCAATTTAGGTCTACCCCTTTTTTTCTTTCTATCCTCTAACCTAATGTGCTCTACTTGTCTAACTGGAGCCTCCGTATGTCTACGCTTCACAAGACCAAACCACCTTAATCTCCCTTCTCTCAACTTATCTTCAATTGGCACCACTCCTACCTTTTCTCTAATACTTTCATTACGGACTTTATCTAGTCTAGTATGGCCACTCATCCACCTTAACATTCTCATCTCTGCAACTCTTATCTTAGATGCATACGACTCTTTCAAAGGCCCAACACTCACTACCATATAACATAGCCTGGTCGTATGGTCAGACGGTAAAATTTTCCTTTTAATTTATTGGGAATCTTACGATCACATAAAACTCCCGTGGCACGTCTCCACTTCAACCATCCGGCTTTAATCCTATGACTAACATCCTCCTCACATCCCCCATCTACTTGAAGGACTGAACCTAGATATTTAAAGTGATTACTTTGGAACAGTACCACTCCATTCAAACTAACTCCTTCCCTATCACCAGTTTGGCCTTCACTGAACTTGCAATGCATGTATTCTGTCTTCGTTCTACTTAACTTAAAACCCTTTGACTCTAGAGTACTTCTCTAAAGTTCTAGCTTCCTATTGACTCCTTCTCGTGTCTCATCTATCAGAACAATATCATCCGCAAACATCATGCACCAAGGAATACTCTCTTGTATATGTTTCTTCAGTTCATCTAAAACTAATGTAAAAAGGTAAGGGCTTATGGCTGATCCTTGGTGTAATCCAATTGAGATCGGAAAATCTCTTGTGTCCCCTCCCACTGTGTGCACAATAGTAGTTGCTCCTTCATACATATCTTTCAATACTTGTATGTACCTAATAGATACCCTCTTTTGTTCTAACACATTCCATAAGATTTCTCTTGGAACACTATCATAAGCCTTCTCCAAATCAATAAAAACCATGTGTAGATCTTTCTTCACATCTCTATATTTCTCCATCAAGCTTCTAATGAGAAAGATCGCTTCCATAGTTGAACGACCGGGCATGAAACCAAATTGATTGAGAGAGATAGAAGTATCATGACGTAGTCGATGCTCCACAACTCTCTCCCACAACTTCATAGTATGGCTCATGAGTTTAATTCCCCTATAGTTTGAGCAACTCTGTATGTCTCCCTTATTTTTAAAAATAGGTACTAAAATACTCTTCCTCCATTCATCAGGCATTTTCTTTGAGTTTAGAATCTTATTAAATAATTTAGTTAACCATGCCACTCCCATATCTCCCAAATACTTCCACACTTCAATTGGTATTTCATCGTGTCCACAGGCTTTATCCACTTTCATTCTCTTAAGTGCTTCCTTTACTTCTAAAGATCTAATCCTTCTAGTATAATTTACATTCTTTTCTATTGTTCTATAATCTATATTCACGCTATTTCCATTTTGACTATTATTAAAAAGATCATTAAAATAATTTCTCCATCTTTCTTTAATGTCCTCATCTTTCACTAACACTTTTCCTTCTTTATCCTTAATGCACCTAACTTGATTGAGATCTTGACATTTCCTTTCTCTACTCCTTGCTAATCTATAAATATCTTTCTCCCCTTCTTTAGTTCCAAGTTTCTCATATAACTTTTCAAAGGCCTGTGCTCTTGTTTGACTAACTGCCTTTTTTGCCTCTTTCTTTGCTATCTTGTATTGTTCATATGCCTCATTATTATCACATTTAGGTAATTTCTTATACCATTCCCTTTTTCTCTTTACTGCCTTTTGTACTTCTTCATTCCACCACCATCTCTCTTTTGAGGGTGGTCCATGTCCTTTAGACTCTCCAAGTATTTTTCTAGCTACTTCTCTAATCTTTGATGCCATCTGTATCCACATATCATTGGCCTCCATATCTAGCTTCCATACTTCGGACTCGAGAAGCTCATTTTTGAACTTCAATTGCTTTACTCCTTTGAACTCCCACCACTTTGTTCGAGCTACACTATTTCTTCTGACCTTACTTGAATTGTTCCTAAACTTGACATCCAAGACCACCAACCTATGTTGACTTGTTAAGCCTCTCCTGGAATGACCTTGCAATCCTTGCATAGAGCTCTATTTGTCTTCCTGGTTAAGAGGAAGTCGATTTGGCTTCTATGTTGTCCACTTTTGAAAGTCACTAAATGTGACTCTCTTTTTATAAAGTAGGTATTTGCTAGTATTAGGTCGTATGCCATAGCAAAATCCAGGATGCTTTTTCCCTCCTCATTTCGACTGCCAAAACCAAAACCTCCATGAACATTCTCATAACCTTGTCTATCACTTCCTACATGTCCATTCAAATCTCCACCAATGAAAACATTCTCTTCATTCGGTATGCTTTGCATTAAATCATCCATATCTTCCAAAAACCTTTGTTTACTCTCACTGTCTAGTCCTATTTGTGGGGCATAAGCACTAACTATATTTATTGTTTCTCCTTCTAGTACTAGCTTTACTAGTATAATTCTATCTCCTACTCTTTTCACAGCTACTACTGCGTCTTTCAATGTTCTGTCTATGATTATACCCACTCCGTTCTTGTTTCTCTCCTTTCCGGTAAACCACAATTTGTACCCTGAATTACCCACTTCCTTACTTTTCTCTCCTACCCATTTAGTCTCCTGAATGCAAGCAATATTCACCCTTCTCCTTTCCAAGGTATCCACAAGCTCCATTAATTTTCCTGTAAGTGATCCAACATTCCAAGTACCAACCCTGATCCTCCTCCTATCCTGCTCCTTCCTAATTGGTCTCCTTCTATGATATCTTCTATTGTTTTCTATGTCTATCTTGTGTTCTGTTCCACTATTTGTTCTACTATCTGTCCTATGGACTAACTTCTTTACTCACACCCGTCCATGATGTGGGAACTCTTGCTCACTTAACACCACACCCGGGCTCCGGCATGACGCGTCGCTTTCGGTGAACGCCCTACACCCTTGCATATTTATCACTACACCCGGGCTCCGATGTAGTGCGTCGTTAGTAGAGGACGCCCCAACATTTATATCTTTTGAATCCATATCATAGAGCGTGATGAAATTTTTACGCTGGTTGTAACCTACTGCAACCCTCCTCCTTTATCCGGGCTTGGGACCGGCTAAGCGCAAACTACTTAGGCGGAGTTAAAATTTACTCTTATCAAAATAACTAAATTTCATTGGTTAGTTTGGTTATTCGGTTATAACCGAATAATGCACACTCCTAAATGCAAATGCAAATGACTACAAAAATATCCCTTAATGTTCACAAAAAAATGCCATAATGCTATGACCAAAGCCATACCAAATATGCAAGATGCCGATATTGTGACCAAAAGCATGCCTAAAGCCAAATTTGAAGTTCTAAGAATTAATCTTGAATGTGTAGCATCTGATCCAAGGAGGAGTATTGAAAATATGTATCAGTTGCTGAAGTTTGAATTAATCAAATTGTGGGAAGTTTCAACTAACTGTTAGAAAAAAGGATATGAAGATAAGATGATGCTCATTTGATTCTACCACAATATTTTAGCAATCTTTTTTGCTTTAAATAAGAATGATGAGCAGATTTTATGATTTTCTGTTATGTTTTCTAGTATAAATTCAAGCTTCAATTAATAAAATACGTAGATAAGATTTTCAGCGAGTCTCAAATATGTTTCATTTTCTCTTCACTGCAAACCTTAGCCTCTAAAAAACCAACAAGATACAACTCTCTATGGTTAATTGAATGAGAAAATAATACAACTTATCTTGACTTAGACGTACATGGATTAAATCATTTTGAACTACAGGATACCTGCTTTCTGCTAATTGGTTCTAATTATATTTCAAGTAATCTTCCCAGTGTGCATGAAGCTAAACTTTTGGTGCCAATTGGAACAGAATGTACAGCTGCATTGTAAAGGCTTTCCTAGGAGATGATGTGGCTATAATAATGTCTACTATTTTGCAGGTGATGAGAAAGAATCTGTTAAAATATGTGCGAGTGCGGGAGTTTGCTCCTGAAGCTGAGTTTCATGATCCCTGCCCTTCCTTTGTCTTGCCAAACGTAATTTGCAGGTGTGAGAATCTATAAATATATGCACTTGATTTAGCAGAAATGGTTATTTTGGATAATCATGAGACCTGCTTCTGTGAAACTTATGGGCATACCTAATGTTAGTAATTGAATTACTATCAATCCCTTGGGAATATGCAAGCACAAATCAGTGGAAAAAACTAGCAGAATGCATACTCTTTATCTCTCCAATCATATTTTGAGTGAAGATAATAGAGAGGAAAACATTCAATGGTGAAAATAAGAGTTGAATTTTACTTGATTCCTCCTTAATTTCCTTGTTTGCAAATTAAAAAGTGATATTGATTTTAGCTTTCCTTTATTTTCAAGAGATTAATTTGACATTGATGATTATAAAATATGTTTGGACAGTTACTGCAATGACTGCAGAGATCTGGACCTGTGTCGTGATTCAGCTTTACTGGCTCAGGAGTGGCGCTGTGCTGTCCCACAGTGCGGCCAGCCTTACGACCGAGAGGTGATGGAGAATTCTCTTCTTCAAATTGTACGGCAGAGGGAACGTCTCTATCATTTGCAGGATCTGGTGTGCACTAGGTGCAATCAGGTCAAAGCCGCACATTTAGCAGAACAGTGTGCATGTGCTGGATCCTACAGATGCAAGGAAGATCTGTCTGAATTCCGCAGCAAAATGCAGATTTTCTTAAATGTAGCCATTCGCCAGAAGTTTCAGCTCCTTCAAGAGTGTACTTCATGGATTTTAGAAATTCATTAGCTGTGGGCGTTGGTGTTTCAATTTCGTAGCATTCAGCAAAAATTTCATGTTTCTTGTCTGGCCACTGATGGCAACTGGACTTGCCGGTATACAAAGGTACGAAATGTAGCTCATCTGTAAATCAATTCAGATGAGTGAATGCAACTAGCAGATGTTGAAGAATGGCTGAGCACCTGAGGTGACGTTTGAAAGAAGTGTTCGTGAGATTGTAAAATTTCCAATCGAAAAAGGTGATCACATTAATTGAGGCGATAAATCTTCAAATCTCAGTTGCTAAATTCTGATGAAGCAGTTGATGCAAATGGACTGGGTGCTGTAGTCAGTTGTGTCGATCATTAGTAGTGTTGATGCATATTGAGGCAACCACTAAGGGAAAATTTTAGAAGGTCCTGAATTAATTTTATGTTCTTCCCTCCCCTCCCCTTCCCCAGTTTATTTGTTGCAGTGGAAGGAAAGAGTAGGAGGAATTTTTAGATATAAATGTGTCATCACACAAACTATTACATTGTTCATAAACTTATTTGTTGATATATGTATCCAAATATGAAAATTTCATTTTTCATCTTGCTATTGCAATAGTTATGTAAACTAAGGAGTGGATTTGGTGTAATGGTGAAGTTACTCCATTTGTAACTTGGAGGTCATGGGTCTGAGCTATCGAAACAGCTTGCAAAACAGGGGTAAGGTTGCACACATCAACCCTTCCCAGGGTTCATAAGCGTGAGATGTTTTATGCACTAAGTTATCCTTTTATCAGTTATGAAAACTGTTTCATGTATTCCTTGTATGATATTCTCCAATGGATTATTTTCCATTATACCCAAACAAACCCTCCCTCTCCCAAAAAAAGAGCTAAGCCACTGCTACATTAATAACATATTTAACATCGTCTTTTATCCTATACACACCCTCCCTCTCCCCTCCCCCCCGCCCGAAAAAAAAAACATCTTTTATCCCAACTGGCACTTGAAAGTTAAGACAGACGTTACAGTTTGTGTCATTGTAAGAACTAAGAGGAGGATGGCAGAAGACAATGAGATAAATGACCATGGACTACTAAAGTAAGTTCGTCTTATGGTAGCCCAGTTGCTGCTGTAATAGGATTCAACTTCTCTGAATTGCTTGGAAAGATAACTATCTCGAATGTTGAAGTCAGTGTTCTTCCCAAGATTAGTGAAAAGATCAACAACATATCTGTCATCTTTGGAAAACCTCGTGACGATTCCATCGGAGCAAAGGAGTGCTACATCTCTTGGTTGGCTGATGAGACAACTCATGAAAGAGACATATTCTGTGAAGTATTTGGATCTCTTCTCCTGGCATTGTTTCAAGGCTACACAGTTTATGAGGAGGGTGCTTGTGAAGTCATTGACTGTAATGGATGGAATTTCTAGCACTTGGTTTTTGAAATTTATATCCAAGAAGCTGTCTCTCTTTGTTGACTTGAACTTCACTCCTGATGGTCTAAGCTGTGTGACACATTGTATTGACTGATCTGATGGGCAATATTCATCCAACTGATCACAGTGAGTTGCCAAGATTGAGCAAACTAAACTTGAATAAACCAAGTGAAGCAAATGCTCCCCTTTGTAGCGAAAGAATTGGTTAGGATTTCCCATAGGTCTTGGAGAGGCTTGATCAAAGGTTCTCAAGGCAAGTATGGGTAAAGGACCCAGCTTTTGTTCCATATCATTCCCAATTCCAGATGTCTGATACAAGAAGTCAAGAACAAAAAAGTGGAGCTGGTTATCAAGCTTAAGTAGGTCTCTAATGAGAATTGGGATCAACCAGGGCCTTGTGAAGATTGGATCATCGTCATCGATAATGTCTCTACCCTGGTTAAGATGGATTAAAAGTTCAATGATAAAGCAACCATCAAGCAGTATCATTTCAACGAAGTCATCACTTGACATCTGAATAACGTCCGAGTAGCAATTTATAATATCCACTTCCTCTTTTCTCAATCTACTTAAATAGTGCCTCAAACCCCTTCCAGAAGCGCTTGATCTAGAAAGGAATTTCTCAAGGAAGAGCCACTTGTGATCTTCAAACTCAAGTAAATGATCCTTGCCCCTGTGATAAGGGCCTATAGATACAAGCTCAGGCTGAGAGGCATTTGGATTGATTTCTCCAAGACGAGGAGGAAACCTGAAGATGCATACAGATGAATTCCTGCCTTTTCCTCGTGTCATTACTGCTTGACGCTTTTCCTGAAGACGACGCTCAATAAGAGTCACTGAGTTTCTTAGTGCAGCTTCATCTTGTTCAGGTTCCTCTTGGCTTTGGATCTCAGTTGGTGCAGGAACTTGGTGCTCGTCTTGACTTAGGCTAGACAATGTTGAACTTGATGGAACAGGAATTTCCCCATCTTCTTGAATTAGGCTGGAACTTGCATCACTTGCTAAAGATTTCCCCTTTCTTTTGAAGTTGCTTATCGGATTGATCTCTTCCTCCTTGACAATAGTGACAATCGTAAAAGCTTCGTGCTCCATATCTCTGTGTGGTTCTAAGGATTATAACTAATCAGTGGAGGTAAGAATCTCATGTGTTTATCCATTGGAGCTTTAAAGCGAAGTGATGGAAAGAGGCAAGTTATTGGAAGTTGCTAGGAAATGTTCAATGAAGTTCATATATGGTGCCCGAAGAATTTTTCCAGAAGGAGAGTAGCGGTGGTCGTTTACTACACTGGTTTGCCCTTTTGTTCAATGCGACTTTTTACAGACGCATGCATATTGTCACCCATGAGATTCACTATGAAAAATTATATAATGAAATGGTGGTTTCTACATGAAATGAATAATTAAAAAGAAAGTGAAAAATAAATAGAAAAAATTAATAATTTTTTTTATCTTATTATATTAATTTTTTCCCATTATTTGAATAATTTATTATTATTATTATTATTATTATTATTATTATTCACTTCTAGCCGATATCAAATTATTATTTTTTATATTAAAAATGTATATATGTTAATTCAGGGGAATTCTACTACTATTTTTCTAACTACATTTATTCCAATGTATCAAAATTCTTTGAGAGAAAGATGAGTCTTCTACGCGTTCTTGACTTTTGACCCGTACATTACATTTCAGCTTGCTTGCATGTTATAGAAACCTAGGGCCCAATTGAATCTTTTTCTTATCCTGTTAGGACTCTTTGGTGCCATACAAAGAAATTGCCCTATGCACGGTTGTTGAATTACCCTAATTTAAAATTAAAATTAAATAAAATTGAATTTATTAAAATCAGTTTATCAGCCCCACCGTGCCTTTCGCTGCCACCAAAATATTCCATTCATTGGTTCATAATTCAAATGCATATCTAAAATTCAAACCACCCCATAAATAACAATCTCCAAGAACCTGCTTTTATCTGGAATACTTGAATTTCACACTGGTGGGAATACCACTAGCAAATCACTAGATTCTCAGAACTTTCACATAACTGATTGTCCACTGTCTTTTCCTTCTTAAAATGGTAAAAATTTTATATTAAATCAAACAAGCTCCTACCTGCTGCAAGTAGAGGATATACAACAAAAGCCTAACATAAAAGTACCTATGCATGGTAATGGATGAGTAGCTTTAGAGAATGAAATCATCATAGGAAACAACAGTGGCAATGCTACTGCGAAGTTACATTCGTTGCGATAGAATTGCAAGTGATACACCCTTCTAGACATTATAGGTTCTCCTACAAACTTAAATCCCATGTATTAGTCTGCAAAAAGCTTTCCTAATTAACTGAATCAACATAACAAACTACGAAAGTAACAGCATGTGGCCAGAAGAGAAATCTCACACTTCAAGGCAATTATGCAATTGACCTAGCCTTTATGAAAGGCTGAAGAACCACTCATCTCAAGGAAAAACAACATATTATAAAAGCAACATTGACCAACATATGACCATAGATCATCTCCATACAGCACATTTGCTGTTTCGTGAGTTAAGATATACACGCAGAAATAAACAGAAGCATCATTCCTAATATGGCATTTCCTGATAAAGCACAAACTGCATGAAGCAGCAGGTCCAAATGTATAAACTGCAGTAGATCTTATATTCTACCTAGTATCATTTCCACAACAAACTGCATAAGTTATTAACACATTTTCTTGCACACGAATCAAGGAACATGACAGCTGATAAATATTTACTTCTGTCGCTTTTTGCTCTCAAGCCTCATAATCTTCCATTCCATCTACAAATCAAAAAGCCCAGAAAAGATTAAAAAAAAAAAAAAGACTATATTTCAAACTGTCGACCCAAAATTGCCAAGCACCACACTTCAATAGAACCTAAGAAATAAAATGAGTAGCAATTGTGCACTTCCATATATGATGATATTGAATTGTCAGACATTCAAAACCTAGATCTCTCTCTCTCTCTCCCTGTTCAGTTTGGCCACTCCTTTATTGCACTGCATATTGTTGCACATGGCAGAGATCATAGTAATAAAAGTTTAAAACTTTTCTGGCGAAAGGAAAATTTATTAATAGAAGAAATGGAGGGAATAATTAGAATAACCAAGATCCTTTTCTTAGTAAAACAACATATAAAAGTAAATAATAACAAAGAAAAGCCTTCAAAACCTGTTAGATATGCGCAATAGATACCAGTTTACATCCTATGGTGATTAACACCAATAAAAAGAAAAATAAAGAAGCATGACAAATAGGGATTTCTCAAATGTAGCAAAGTATTAAATATTTGTTATGAGCCACAAATACTTCAGCAACTAGAAGATGTGGATATTTGAATGATGAAGATTTTAAATGCTCAGTAATTTCTAAACAATAGAAAAAACAAGTTAATGACATATATCATACATATTCTAAGATCCAGAGTAATAACCAGTCACGAGCATGTATAGAAAGATGGGTTGCTATTCATGGATTTAAATAAAGGCCACTATATAAAGGTTTTGTATGCTAACTTGACCCCTGTTACCTAAAATACATTTTCTTTTAGTAAATGCTGTTGTCACTATTACATAACAGTAATAGCCGTTACCCTTTTTGTAACAGTCCTTATCATATAAAAGGACTT
The DNA here is from genome assembly GCF_030052815.1 of Hevea brasiliensis. Lineage (NCBI taxonomy): Eukaryota > Viridiplantae > Streptophyta > Magnoliopsida > Malpighiales > Euphorbiaceae > Hevea > Hevea brasiliensis. Next base: position 987,270 of record NC_079493.1, on the reverse strand, counting down.
CAAGCCCAAGACCCATTTCAGTGCTTCTTTTTATTTTTCCTCTTCTTCTTTTCCCATTTCAACCCACTTGAAATTACTTCTACATTTTACTTAGTACCAAGAGAGAAGAGAGCCTCTTAGGCACTCATTTTGGCGGTGATAGGGTTAGTTCTCTATTCTCAACTCTATATTGTGCTAGTTATTAAAGTTAATTGTTAATACTGAATATAAATCATGGATTCAATGTCTTTATTTTATGTATTTATGCTCACAAGTTAGTTGGATTCTATTAATATCTGTTAGTTTACCTCATTTTTCTAGATTTTATTTTTCTTAAAAGTTAGCATAGCGATAGGTTGTTACCATTATGTTACGGCCACGACAGCCCTATTTCCACGACACGTAACTGCGGTTTACATCTATAGTTCCAAACTAGAATATTAAAGTCCACATATTTAATTATTCTCTCTGGAAGAAATCCAAAGGAAGTTAAGAAAAAAGGAGCATTACGTCCCAAAGAGCAACGTGTCGATGTCCTCTCATGTCAAATATAACTTAAATAACCAGGAGACAAGAATTAAAGCTGACAATACCTGAACACAGGCCTGAAACTTGTTCCGGGTACGAGTAAATTCACACTCTGTCCAGCTAAGTGCACAGCAGAAACTGAAATTATGTTTTAACCAAATACAGAAAGGCAGATAGATAGTTATTAATTCAAATATGCATGTATGAAAGAGGAAAGTAAAAGAAAGAAGTAACTGATTAGTGAATATAATCATGTCTTCATAAAATAAGTAGATTAAAACAAGTTCCAATAACTATCATCAATTATCTTAGCAATGACAATGTCTTGCAGGTAAGTCCTTTGCGAAAATAAATAATTGTCAAGGAAGGAAAAATGTCAGTAAGTAGGAAGAATATCATATCATTTTTTGTCAGTGATCAAATAAACCAAACTAATGGCATAAGTGCATTTGAGAAAGCAGCCTTACTTTCTCTTGTGCATCTGCCGACAAGCCTGAATGAGACCAGCACATGCAAGCCTCACATGCTCAGCGCCAATACTGTAAAACCACATATGGAGGGAGGATCGACTAAGCAATTATTTATCATAACAATAGCTAACTAATCTTCAAATTAATTCATGAGGCAACAATAAACCATGTTAACAATATCACAAGACACATTTATTTTAGCTCTTTTCAGGGAGAAAAAATTGATTAGATTTTATTATATATCCACCTATCATGCTAAGTAGCTGGTAATTTTAATATAGCAAAGAAAAAATAGCCAATGTAGGATCACATGATCAGGACTTAATATTACAGGACTTCCTAGCAACTAATATGCCCATATTTTTGTCCAAACCATGATAGATAACTTCCCCACTTCAAAATTTGATAAAATATTCACATACTCATGCAGTCAAGCACATTATATAAATCACATGTCAGTAAGTTTACCCACTGGTATAGTCTTTTTTGCCATTTAAATACACATAACAGGGGACTATGCAGGATTTTTCATTCTTTACAGGAAATATTAATTGAAAATTCATCAAATTAAATTTCTAAATTTAGCCTTTCTGTTTGACAAATCACTAGCAGTGTAGTTTTTAAAGGATTTGTTTCCTTGAATGGATGGCTTAAAAGAAATGGATCCCACAAAATCTGCTTGTTCTCCACCCATTTGTCAAAATAAATTCTCAACATGTCACACGCAGTCAAGTAGGAACCCTACACACTGAACATATTTATGTGTGGAGCATCCAATCCCCAAATCTTAGGATAGTCATGACTTGGCTATCTTCAACTTTCTTCATCTGTCTCCACTAATGAAATGAATGTTGCACACTGCACATCTCTTATATAACCCGCGCGTTAGAAAAATGAAGAGGTCAACACAACAAAACTATGTCAAAGAGCAGAAGAATGATACACAGTTCTCATGCTTGTAACAGTGCTGCGTCATCAACAACCTGAATCCTATCACAATTAGAAATGCCTATGCACTTAGACAGGTTTGTATAAATAGCATAGCTAACCATATGGAGACCTGATAGATCCATTGCTTTAGCTGAACAACTGGTTCTAGAGATGAGGTTTAAGCCAATTGAATTTTTTTATTCTTTTCAACCAGCCATATAGAATGAAACATACTTATAAAATGATTGTTTTTAAGCAACACCTTAGGTTTATATGATGAAAATGACAAAATAAAGTGTGTTCTCTATCAAAAAAAAAAAAAAAAAAGAGATGTTTCAAGTTTATTACAACATAAAATAGTCTGTAGAAAGTTCACATTATCAGATGGCTCATGTCTATAATATACAGAGTAAACACAAAATATGTGTACTTTTGCTAGTCTACAACTCTACATGTGTGCCATTTGCAATCAACAGATGTTGAACATTCACTCTTTTTCATAAAATGTTTGCTCATGTCCTCCATTCATCAGACAATACTGTTTCTTACATTATGATAAAAACTACATTGACACAGGGAAAAAAAAAATCATCTTACTACATGCTCTTCTCCTCCACTTGGTGGGCTAGTGTTTCCAAGTGAGAAAAATTAACTTCAGGAAGATCCCTGTAGAAACCAAAATGAGTCATCAAATAACTCAAAGTATATAATAAAATTATCATAACTGAGTAAATTTGAGTTTTGAGTAAGATGGCACGTGTTGCTTGCAAGCTCAGATAAGATTGCTTCCACATCCAAGCAGTATGTGTTGATCAACTGCACAACATGATCAGGTTCTTCCACAGTTTTTAAATTTTGAATATGATGAAACTGATCATTCACAATCCCCTAAAAGAAATGACATAAAAATACAACACTAAGCAATAAGAGCTTTGCATGTCATCCAAGCTCAAATCATACCCAATTAAAATGCAAATTATATTTAAGGCAGATGAATCTACACAGTGAAAAATCAATATCAATATCAAAATATCAAATCTCATATAGAATTAAGGCTAAACAGCAATTTTTAACCAAAACCTTTGAACTCATTCAACACACAACAATAGCATCCTTAACAGCAAAGTGGAGCAGAAGAAGGCATAGAAGACAAAATCTCACTGAAGAGCAGAGAAAACCAGCGTATAATCAGTCACCTCATCAAATAGTGACTTCAAATATTGTTCGAGTAGTTCTTTAACAATAGACAAGGCCATTTTCTGATATGAAACAGTAACAGAACCAAAGGCAACTGGAATTGGAAGAAAATTTTAAGCGACAGGGAGAAGTGAATAACTTTGCATGAGACATACACACTTTGGTGAGAGATGTACAGACAAAAATGGATTGTAGATCACGAGTTTAGCATGATACACTACAGATTTAGCACCTAAATTTTGCAAATTAACGTTTATGCCACTGCCAATGACACGTTGCAGAACAAATAATTCTTTTCCTCCTTCCAATCATGAGTTATAATATCAAATAAATATTTAGATGGATCTAGTTAGCAACAAAAATAGAGAAACATGCATGCCGTTCCAATCAAGGGGTGATAAAGAAAACACTTGATCAACATACATCATTAAATCTGCTTAAAGCAGTTGTTGAAACAACAAGAGCACTGTTTTCAAAAATCTTCCTCCAGAAAATTAGTACACATGATATAACCCACTCAGAATAAATAACATCAGACAAGTTGTTTCTTTAGTGATAAGAAATAATAAAGCAAATATTATTGATACAGGAATAGCTTTCCTGATGGAAGGCTATGGAACATCATGCATAATTGAAAACACAACAGTTAGCAGAAACAAAGCACAAGGTCAGCCAAATTGCATCTAAAGGAATTGCAATTATGTCAAAGATTTTAAATTGCAACATCTTCCAGACCATAGAAAATTTGTGAAAATTTACTCTCTCTCAAGCAATGAAACAAATAATAGAAATAGATTTATCCCATTTTATGATTTTAAAATTGAATGTGAAAAGGAACAATTTTGGCAGGGAAAGGCACTTCCACTTGTCCTATATCCTATCATGTAGGCCCCATTTCGTTCCTGCATGACACAATGAGGGAATATTGTAGGCCCCTTAATTCAACTTTTGTGAAATTCATATGGTAAAGGGGGCCACTGCAACATGGCAATACCCAGAACTATTTAAACTGTCAAGCGGGTCCCATATGCTAATTTGAAAACACCATTTTTCATGTGTAGCTGGATGTATTTACCAGATATGAGAGCATTACAAACATTGCCAATAATGAAACTTCATTTTGAGAATTATCTTTAGATACAATGATCTCCCAAACAATTCAGAATATGGTGCAACTAGATATTCATATAAAAGAGATATGACTCAAAAAGCAACTAGTTAACGTGCTATGTTTGGACTGCTAACCTTTGTAAATGAATTGATTCCCTGCCAATTAAGGAAGAGATTCAGGTTAGCCCATGGAAGGAGGGAAGAAAAAGGAAAATCCCTTATGGCATGGTTAAGCCACTAGATGCTGTAATCCTGTATTGCTATTTCTTATCAAGAAGGATTATATAACATTTTCTTAACAAGAGCCTTTATTAATCACATCAGCAAGAAGCTAACCTTCAAATGTGATGATGTATATCAAATTACACTCAAATGATTACGTGCAGAACAAATGGGTGCCCTAACAAAAAAAGAAACTGAAAAAATTAAAATATATATATTGCAAATGTAAAACGATGATGCGTGGAGCAGAAACAACACAAATGTTTAAGGAAAAAATGGCTTGTAATATCCTCAAGTAATTTAATGATAATGTATTCGTAGTTTATTGTTATGTGGACTACAATAAATTCTAATAATTAAGACGAGAGGCAAAATTTTTTTAAGTTTCAGGAATTAACAATCACAAAGAGATATCAAAATTTAGGAGTTACAAAAAGTAATCAATTGTTTCTGCCAAAACTGTGATAGTGCGTCCGTGATAGTCCATGTTGGTGCAGGTTTGTGTCAATTAATACAAATATTTGTTCATATAGGAAGACCAATAATGACAATCAAAACAATATCCCAGTGAAAGAATCTCAGAAAAACCAAAGGAATTGCCAATGATCATGATGAAACCAAAAGAGTGTATCCAGTTACCTCTAATTCAAGAAGACATGTAGTAGAAATGGCAATAAATCCATTATGCAAAAATTTTTTGATAAGAAATATCAACAAATTGAGCGGTCTGATCCAGATTTTTGTAAATAGGTAGACAAGGTAAATCTAAATATGAACTGGACATTGCCAAGCATTTCCAGATGTTCCCTGTTTATCAAAACCATGTTTACCAACCACTTGGCATAAATAAGCTCCATCAACATGAGCTCCATAAGTGGCAACTTGCCAGAATCTAGGACCAGGGATGCAGTCATGTTCACGTGTGTTAAATTTACAAACCAGAAATGCATCAATGCTGCAATTCATTTAAGCAGGTGAATAAATGTTAAAGGGTAATGGACATGAAATTGAGTTCAACAACAAAAAGAAAGCATGATTGTTCTTCTCTGTAATTAATAATCACTAAATTAAGAATTTAAGATATCATATCCTGACAAGCTTTTACATTTTATGATGTGAGCACATGAAGCCACTGGCCATATGAAAGTACCCAACTCTACTCGATCACCAAGGAAGCTGAAAATATAGAATTGAGTGGAAATATATATAGGCGCTAAAAGAACTCTAGAACTGATATGTCTACACAACAAAACTGCCATTTGCTGAATTGTATGCATTTGACAGTGATAATCAATAAACTACTCCTATTTAATCCACAATGATTCATTTCCAAAACGGTTCACTTTCAGAAGCCACTGAATTCCAATGACTAGTCATCAGCGATGCCCAATATGAAACTTACGTTTCCACTAAAAACAAATCTTACTATTTGTGGGTAATGTATGCCCCCAATATTCATCAAATGAGCCAGTACGTGATCAACGAGTGTTAAACTTAGAAACGAAATAAAGTAATTGCAAGCAAATATCATATTGCAACGAATGAAAGAACACATCTATAGCTACGCTTAAATCATCCACTCTTTTGGGATCAATATGAAAACTTGAATTTATATTGTAAAAAATCCTCAAAAGGGTTTTTACCAATGAGCATTGTACAAACTTTTGGAACCAAACACCAATAAATGTAGAGCCTACACACAATCTCCGTCTTCCTATATAATTTTTGTGAGTTTTATCAGGAACCCAAAACTGAGCATAATATAACCAGTAAAGTTAATTTCTGGAAACCCAGGTAATGATTTTTATAGAAGAACACAAATCAAAAAGAGAAGGAAAGTGGAGGAAGTAGAACCTCTATGAACTGGTGAGAGAAACAAGAAGCTGTTTGCGATTGAGCAACGCCATTTCGGTGTCTATCACAGCCATGGAAACCATAGCAATAGACTGAAACGTGACCATATGTAGACTAGCTCCTAAGCTGGACCGAAACAGCGAGGTGAGAGATCTTGAGTCCTACCTTTTGGGTTTTACTCTCATGATCTCAAAACTTTTCTGCGAATAAATTTTACCGATTGCCCATGAACTTCTCGGAGACCATCATGGTTCTGCACGCGACTTGTCGTTTAAAATTATTAAAATAAAAAAAAAGGCTCAGTCGTTTTAAAATTTTATATAAACTATACTTGCTCTCTCTTATTATTATTCATTGAATATTAGTATAATATTTAAAATTTTATATTTAAATATATTTATTATTATATTGCTATCATGATTTTTTTTAAAATGTAATTATACTTAAAATTTTAAAAATATTATATTATTACATTCTTTTAAATATTTAAAAAATAATTAATAATATTTAAATATAAAATTTAATTTATAGTGATAAATATATAACTATTGAAAATTTAAATTGTACTTAACGTAATTAATTACTTAAAAAAATTTTTATTAACATGCTTTTAAAATATAAAATATAAAAATAAATATTAAATATAGTTATTAAAATAAATATTTCGTACAAAATACATATAAAGCGAGTAATAATTATTTAAATTTAAGATCTTTTAAAGAAAATATTTAATTTCTTTTGCACATAAAATAACTCAAAATATATTTAATTATGAATGGACTTTGTATGTAGAACGGTTATTTTTTATGCGTCAAACTGGAAGATGGGCTGCATGAGTTGCTTAGAAAGAGTCTCAAAGATCACCCAGTGGAAACCCTTGGTTTTTGCTATGATCATTGCAGAATGTAAAGCTAATTATAAAAATATCTTCTCTTATGATCAAGATGTTATCTCTTCAATCCAATTAAAAAGAAAAATTAAAAAAATAAAAATAAGATTTATAGACGTAATTAAATTGCAAAAGGTGGTGCTTTCATAACAAGAGATACAAACCTAGAAGGAAAGTTCGAGTTTTATTAAATCTTCCAATCTAAAGAAGATACATTTGACTAACGTAAAGCCCTAAAAATTCACAACTCGCCGTATCTGTCAGAAGCAATAACAATGGGGATCCTAACCTTGTGCTCTGAGTCACTCCATTCCAATGAACCTGATAAAATTACAGTCGTATTTTCAGGATCAAAGGGTGACGGGCCGTGTACCGTGACTCTAAATGATTTCTTCTCGTTCACTTTGTTAAACACCAGTGTATCAGGAGTACAAGTGATCTTAAAACCATTGGGAGCCTTCACCGTCGCCTTGTAGGTAGAATTTGCAGATCCCACATTAGTAACTATACGATGGAAAACGGCTGAAATAGTGTCATTAGAATTCTCAACAAAAATGTGCATGGATGGATAGTTCAGGGCATCATGGCTATTTCCCTTAGAAGAATGAATACTTGAACAATTAATTTTCTCTCCTGTGAGTGTGCTTAGAGCTGAGCCAGAATATCCCTGTTTGCACAAGAAACGTACATAGTCTCTTTCTGACATATCATAGACCAAGCCAGGATCTAAGGCCTTTGTGGGGTCGATCTGCCCTGATCCGTATTGCCATTCAGCCCGTTTGTGCTTAATTTTAATTTCAGATGCTGAAACCAATCGAAAAGGAACCATTACGACAGGAAATGGCACATAAATAATTCAATTCAAGAAGTGTAGTTAATTAAACCTGTAGTCATGAGGGCAGATTTAATGGCGGATGGAGACCAATTGGGGTGAAATGTTTTGACATAAGCAGCCGCAGCACTCGCATGAGGGCAAGACATTGATGTTCCAGAAATAATATTGTATGGAACAAACCGATTATCTCTTCGTGTACCAGTTACAGATACCAATTTAGTGTAAGCAGCTAGGATGTCAATTCCAGGTGCAATAAGATCTGGCTGTATATACCATTACAAGCAATTAAGGTTAATTCAATGTGGATAGAATGGAGACACAATAATAAGGCGTAAGTACTCAATAACCCTGATTCAAATGTAGAAGTGAAATACTATTCTATGAAATAGCAAGTTTCATATAATTATTCCATTGCCTATTTGATCATATAGGCTAAACGAGTCCTACCTTCAAAAGTGTCGAACAGATGGGGTCGGGTCCCCTAGATGAAAAAGAAGCCACAGATGGAGCATCAATTTTGACAGAAATTGACTTCAATATTACACCTTGAGGATTCCTGCAATTCAAGTAACAAATTTATTAAACACCTTCCATATATATATATACATATATATATAGCAGATATAACCCTCAAACTTACTTGGTTGAGTTAATATATTTATCCATCTTTTGTCCTTGATCAGTAGTGAGAATTGTGACGGGACTCGCGAAGGAAAATGCTGTGTCTGAATCACCCAACAAAATTGTTCCAGCCCCTCCTAATTCATCTACATCATCAGGATCTCCTCCTTTACAAAACAAAATCTTTCCCTTAACCTTGTCCTTGTCTAATACGTCAGCAGAACAGGACCTGCCATTCATGCCTTGATCATTTTGAAACAAAACAATACTAACTGTCTGCTTATAACAACAAGCAAATGTAAATAGTATTACCCGTCGTTAGGTCCACTGAAATTTGTTGCTTTTGATCCGCTGATAAGGGGATATGTTTTTGATTTCGGTGTGAATGTGTTAATAGAAAGGCCCTGTTTGTTCAATGCATCATTAGTTAATTACAAGCGAACATTTTTCAGAACTACATAAAGTTTTCAGAACTTGAACACTTACAAAAATTTTCATGCCATCTGCAGTGATAACAGGAGCGCTGTATTGCCTATCCATGCTTCCAGCACCAACAGTCAGGATCCAGGGAGCAGTATTTTCTATTGACCTCAAGAATGGACCATCATTTCCTGCCGAACAACTCGTCAGGATTCCCTTCTTCATTGCATGATACGCTCCAATTGCAATCGGATCCATGAAGTAACTCGACGCTCCCCCTCCGATCGAAACTGATATGATTTCAACCCCGTCCTCAATAGCATCATCAAATGCAGCCAACAAGTTCAGGTCACTACAACTCTCGAAAGAACAGACTTTATACATCGCAATTCGAGCTGATGGAACTCCACCTCGTGCTGTGCCTCGGCCTAAGCCATACAGGCTCGCACCTTTTACCGGGACACCAGCTACTGTGGAGGCGGTGTGCGAGCCATGGCCTATTGTGTCCGCTGGGCTAGGTTCAGAGATTGCAACTTCGCCTAAGTTGTATACCCTTGCTCCTATTACCTTGCTGTAGGCATACATTAAGCAATCAGAAATTAGAAAAAAAAATTGATGTTAAAACCCAACAGGAACATGGTTAGTACGATCAATCACGTATCTATCCTGAAAGCATCAGGCCGACGTGGGCTAGTCCGAGAATATCATGACAGTAAATATCAAATAAAAACAAATGTTGCTAGCTAAGCAATTATTTGCAAGGGAAAGAGTGAAAGATTTACTTGTTGCAGCCAGTGAAGTTGCTTCCTTTTTGGCATACACCCTTCCATTTTGATGGAGGTGGTCCATAGCCTTTGTCATTAAAGCTTGGAGCATCGATATAAATTCCTGAAAACAAAAGTCACACTGTCATCAAGCATCAAGTAAAATATTACAAGCAAATGTCTCAAAGTTCAAATTCTTTACTACCTGTATCAATCACACCCACAATAGTATCACTCTCTCTTTGGATATTTCTCTTAACTGACATAGGCATTCCTAGAAAATCCCATGATCTTGTGGTATGAAGCTTTCGATTAGTATTTGGAAACACTGAGATCACATTCTCATGTTCTGTAAAACCACACAAACGATTTACATATATTGTGACGAAAAGAATTTTTAAGAAAATATTGATAATTTGCTCCTTCATATATATTATATTCACCTTTTAGTCTCTCAGCTTCCTCTGGCAAGAGGTAAGCACCAAATGCGTCGAAAGATTTTCCATAGCTGTGTATTTTCGACTGTCTAGCTAAACCCTCACTGGAAGAGAAGATTCAAGAAAAGAGTGAATGCAGAATCTAAAATCCAATAAAAGAAACTATTCAGATTATCTCACTCACTCTCCAATTACAGATGAAAGCATGTTGTGATGATGATCAGCTGCAGTAATGTGATATCCATCGGTAGTTTTCTGTGATTTTATTGACTCTCCCATGTACACAATATAAGCCTGCTCTCAGTGAAAATCCAAATGGGATTAGAGAACAAAAGAATTATATTACAAACAACAAAAGAATTAAATTAAAATGAATAATGAAAAAATTCCAATAGATCATCAACCTTTCTTTCTTTCTCAGACCCATGAACAAATGATGATCCATGAAGTAACGTAACCAGAAGAAAAAGAGTAAAGAGAATTGATTGTTTCTCCATCTCTTCCAGTTGAACTTCCTTTAATGATTATTTCAACGAGAATAAACAGTTTATATATAGGTGTTCGTTTGAGATTTTTCACCTAAAGAGATTGAATCTTTTTATTGATTTTCAGATGATCTTGAATTTCAAATTTTAAAAGAAATTTAAAATTATCTTTAAATTTTTTATGGTTTTTTATTTGTTATCATATAATTAACTTTAAATGAACTTAAATTTTAATTCACATTTGACATAATATATAAATAATAATTTTAAATTTCATTTAAGTTATCTTTTTCTAATTATAATTATAATTAATACCATTAATTTATATTGAACTAAATAATTTTATCTAAATATATAATTATTGAAATTTGAAATATAAAATAAAATCAAAGATACTATTAGATAATTTTTAAATAATAATTTTAAAATAATTTTTTTTAGCTAATATAAAATAACATGGACAACAATAATAAAGATAACTTAACAAAGGGCGAATATGAGTAAATAAAATTCAAGGAGAATTTTATTGATAAAGCATTTGACCTAAAGAATTTGAATCTTCTTTTTGATAAGTAGGCATACTATATTGATAAAATAAAGATAATGGATTAACTAGAAAGTTTCATAATTTCAACAATCTTGACATGAGTTTGAATAAATAAACAATAAAATTTTAAATAAATTTAAAATTTTAAATTATCTTTAAATTTTTATTTTTTTAAATTTATTATAATATAATTAACATTTAAATGAACTTAACAATAAAAATTCCTTTTATTTTGCATATTATATTTTACTTATTTTTGTATTTTCTTTTTTTTTAATCCTTGAAATCAATTTCCCATATGATTTGAACATTTTTTTCCTCAGAAAATTGAAAGACTTAGGCTTCGTTTTATACGTGAAAAAATTTTTTCCAAAAAAATTATGTTTTAAGATAAAAATATTTTCTATTAATTGACATATGCCTAGAATTTTATATTATTATTTACAAATTGTGAGAATTGAAAAAGTGAGATTGATTTCCGGTTTTAAAAATGAAAAGTCATTTTCTCTTATTTTAAGGTTATTTTCTTTTGACCAATAATTTATTTTCTTTTAACCAAAATTTTTAAACACTTTAAATATTAAAAAAATAAAGAAAATATTTTTTAGAAAAACATTTTTCTTCAAACAAATGGAGCTCTACTGATAAGTTGAAGTCTTGAAAAGCATTTTATGAGCTTAACCAAGCCCAAAAAATCCCAACCAAATAGAACAAAAACAAATATATAAAGCTATAAAGAAATTAGAAATTTATAAATTAGAAGTAAATTCCTATTTTATTTCCTATTTTGTTCAGAACTCAAAAAGTGTATTGATGGATTGTTCGAAGAATCATGTTCGTAGCTTCTAGGAGGAATGACAATTTGGTTTGCTTTTATATGAGCATGGTTAGGTTTGTCATCCCAGACTATCTCTCCTTGCATAAGAATCATATCAGATAGGCCAGGTCATGGGTCGATGTCTAGGTTAAACTTGGGACTGGACTGAGTCAATAGTAGTTCATTAACCGGCCTAGAATCAGAGTATAGAGGCCGTTTTCGATTTTCCCTCCAATTTTGAACCAGAAATAACTCGAAATCATTGATTCCAAATTGGAATTAGCTTGATTTGCAATTTTTTCTTTTTTTTTTTTTAATTTATGTTGGATTCTTTAATTTTTTTACATTAGGTTGAATCATGAATTATATTAAACCAAACCAAAATTGTATCAAATTGAAATTATTTCATATCAAAATTATTTTGAACCGAAAGCAGTCTAAATCGTGAGATGGGTAAATCCAAGAGTGTTAACTTGAAACTAGACCAAAACTTGCCCGTGAGTAGGTCTAGTATCAGATATGTGATAGACCAAGCTTGTATCCAATGACTTTTTTTGGGTCAATTTGCCTTGCCCCATATGACCATTCAGCCAAATCATTCTTGATTATGAAACCAACAGAAAAAGGAAACCAATAATTAACCAGTGGTCATGACTGCAGATTTGATTGCAGCTGAAGGCCAATTATGAAAGTTTTGACGAAGGCAACAACACCAGTTGCACTAGGGCAAGCCATTGATAACCAGCAGATACTAATAATATATATATATGTAAACACATCAATCGATTGTCCATCTACATAAATAAAATGTTTTCAATTTTCACATAATCAATGATCGTTCCGCATCTCATTATTTGTATTTTAATTTCTAAACAATTTTTAACATCACCCTCAAAATTCAAAATCATTAAAATTGAATTTTTTTTCTTAGTTAAAATGCTAATTTCTGATCATTTTATTGCATTTTAAAAAGTATTTTCCAATTAAATCGATTTGTCAATTTTTGAAAGAAATCTTTTTTTTTTCTCAAAATAGATAATCTTATCATTTCAAAAATCCAAATCCTATTATAAATTTTTAAAATTTCTTCGTTTTAATGATTTTTAAGTGTATATTAATTATTTATTCCATTCTGTTACGCATGTCACAGATAGACAATGATCCAAGCAATTATCTCAATGATCCAAGCAATTATCTTGCATTTTTACCCAAAATTTCTTGATTTATATATCTATTTTATCGATTTATTTTTAAAATTTCTAATTTCTTTAAATTAAGGTGTGACTCACTTTAAAAATTATTTTATTTTATTTTTCAAACTCTCAATTTATACAACTTATATTAGAAAATAATTTAAAGCATCGGATTTACTTTCGTGCATGGAATAGATCATAAAATAATTTCATTATATTCAACTCGTAATTCAATGTTTTACTATTTATTTCTTCAAAATTTGGTATTTATACGTTCATCTTATGGTTCATCATTACTTAATTGAATGGATATTTTTTTAGTAGGGATTGAAAGAGTGAAGAATAAAATTTGGCTTTATCAGATAAATAATATGTTTTTAGTGATACTATAACTCCTAAAATGATAATCGTGAGCGAGTATCCAAATAACCTACCAACAAGCAAATACCTAGACAGTGCCCATCTGCCCGAGTCACCACGCGTTACTTGGATACATGCCCTAGTTACATGGATCAATCACTAGAGGATAAGGATCCAAAGATATTCGCCAAGATCATGGTCCTAGTACCTCAATGACTTCTACGTAACATCGATTGCAAGTCTTATTCTGATATTAACTCTTAATCCTACCAGTAAGCAAGACCAATAGCTTATATAAATAACCATGTATATCTCAACTAATTCAATTAATCTCTTTATTTTATCTGTTTTCACACTAACTTAAACATTAAAAAGGTTACTCACTACTTTATCAGTATTTCTTATATTATATTACATATCAAAACTCTAAGATCTACTATCTAGACCTGTAATTAAGAAGAATAACATTATTTAATTATTGAATCAAGTCAGAATAGGCGAATATTTGATATGTAACCCGTTAAAACAAAAGATTTCAGTTGTTGTCAACATAGCTCAGAAATGAAAATGACCCAAAATTGTACTAATCTCTGCTAATCCAGAAAATGCCATCCTGAACAGCTAGCTTATATAACGTACATGAGTAGCAGTATCTGAAGTATAGAAAAGCTACGTAAATATGTAGGTGGAGTGAATCAATTGGGTGGTCCAAGTCCTGATATTATAAAATATCTTGTGCATGGGTTCCCCATATATATAGATCTCAAATTGCCAAGATGTTTACGAGTATAAACAATATCTAACAATATGCCTATGCAAATGTTGCAATATCAAGAAATATCAATTTCCATATATGTCTCAATCTTTCAATTATTTCCCATGATTGATGACCAACCCCTGGCTATGGTGGGAGCTCCAACTACTATATTTAAGTATGTAAAACCTTTTAATTATTTCTTGTGATTGTGTGTATTCTATTTTTGATAAAAAAAAAAAAATTAAGAGAAGAGTTGATGTGTATGTGTCCATAGTAAAAAAATTGAGATCTTTTGAAATCCTTATAAAGTATGTACGAGTGTAGGTTATATGGCAATAAGGAGTCCATTAAAATTGTCATGATTTTAACAATGATACATTGTCGTCAACAACCATATAATATGAAAACAAAAACTCTGTTAAAATTGTCATGATTTTAACAATGATCCATTTTCGTCAAGAAATCGTGTATGCATATATTTTATTTTTGACAAAAAAAAAATAAAATTATTTATAAACTGATACTTAAACTTAAAATCTTATAATTTTAAATACTATTCTAACAGCCAATTTAGCATTGAATTTTAAAAGTTGAAACTATTTTACTAAATAAAAGCACCATTTTAGATGATGTTGAAAAAAGTAATTTGAAAAAAATTATTTTATTATTTTAATATTCTTATGACTAAGACTGATCAAATTTAATTTTTAATTATTTTTAAATACTCTTTAACTAATATATTTAAAAAAATAATTTTCTAAGCAGAAATTTCAATGACAATATTAATGAGGCCCTAATACAACTTAGTTAAACCTATTATAGAATAAAAATAATTTAAAATTATTAATCAATTATAAGTAGAGCAATATTTTTCTAAAAAATAAGTTAAAATCATAATTTTAAACGCACTCTAAAAATCTCATTGGCCGATACCTAAAATTTTATAATAAAAATTAATTAAATTTAATTTTAAATTAATTTATAATAATTTTTAATTAATATATAATTTTCCTGGAGCGGCCACAAGATTCAGAACTTTCGCACAGCGCAAGCGGCTGAAGTTTACATACGTATAAAACGACAAGCAATAAGAAGCATGCAGTGTCGTACGGACTCTCATTCACATCATTCCTCCATTGCTCATCCAACCACACAACCAGAGTGTTGTACTAACTTTTTATTTTTTTACATTTTGGTCCTCTCAATTCACATTTTAACCCTTTTATCTTTTTGCATTTCACATCACTCTCCATAATTTTTTTTCTAATGTAAATGAAAGCCATTTTTAATTATAATCAAATAAGTTTTCTCTCTATTTGTTTATTAATATATATTAAAAAAATAGTTATAATTTAGCATATAACATTATTTATAAATAATTTTACTTTGTTTTTTGATATAAATCTGTATATATTTATCTTTTTTTATTCATTTATTTGATTATGATTGAAATATTAATAAAAAAAATCTTACTAACTTTGATATAAATATGCCATTAAAATTTTTAATTAGGCAAAAAGAAACTTTTTATTTTTCACAATTATTTATTCAAATTATAATAATAATAATTCTTCAAGTCTCTTAATATTTTTTTTAGTAAATCACATACATCTCTTAATTTATTAGGTTAAGCTTATTTGCACTGAGAAGGCTCATTATGAGAGTAAACACTCTCAACGGGGATTTTCTCCATTCACAAAAATTAAATATTTAATTTTATTTAAGAGATATAAAGTATTTTATCACTCGAATCAGTAATCGATAAGTCTCTTAATAATTAATTATACATAAACTTCCTTTAATTAAATCTTTCTCTCACCTCTCTAATTTTTTTATTCAAACACATTATTATAACAACATTAGAAAATTTTCTATGGAATTGAAGTGATGAGAATGAAATTAATGGGCTTGTGTGTGGATGTGTGTACATCAAGCATGATTGCACATGGATGACTAGATGGTGTTTGACGGACCACACACATATAATAGTTGGTCACTACACTTTATATTATAATAATTATTAATTGAAATTATGGACCTACAGAATTATTTTTTTTTTCTATTTTAATCTGCAAAACTATATATTAATTTTCCTCTCTTATTTTAAACGTGAAAATCATGCAAAATTGCCTTTATGGTATTTGTCAATATTGGTGAACATCATCCTGAATACATCATGAAAATTAATGGCAGCAATTCCTTTGCGATCTTTTCCAACCTCTATGTGTATATAATTATACTCATGTCTATTCGATGTTTGATGATTAAATATATATTAACTTTTTTCAAAACCCAAAAATTAGAATAAACAAATAAAAATATTAGTTGAACAATCAAAATAAAATTAGAACTCTTAGTTTCCTATTCCTTATATTACTATTTTTTTTTTAAATGGCAATTAGTATCAAATTATAATCTTATCATAAGAGAGAAAAATATAAATATAGACAATTTAAAATTTATGTTTAGAAATAATTTAGACATAGAAAAATAACTTTCTGATAATTGATTTTTTTTTAGACGACAAAAATAATATTTTATAATATTGTTATTTTGAGAACTTATTATTTCTGCAGCCATAAAAAAAGTTTAAATTATCAAGCTTTAATGGAGGAATGTATCGCACTACCAGATTTCATTGATATAAGATAATTGCCGATTGAATATTTAAAATCTTCAATCAAAATGAGTTAGATTCACAATGTATTTTGAACTATTAAAAAACTCATCAAATACTATAATAAATAAAAATAAAATGAAATGCCACTAAAGGGAGATAGGATTATAAAAAATAAGAGAACATGATCCCAATATTAAAAAGAGATTCCAAATTCATTACAAATAACAGAGATCTAAAGTTTATCAGAAATTTTTTTTAAAAAAAAGAAAACGATTAAAAATAAATAAAAAAAGAATCAATCAGTGTAGCCAGCGGTATATATGCATACCAACAAATGTGCAAATTTGAGGGGAAGACTTATTAAGAAAAATATATAAAAAATTAAAAATTAAAACATTTTTTTTATTTTAAATAGAAAAATTAATTAAAAATTAAATTAAATTAAATTATCATAAGTTCTGTAGAATGATGTCATTATAACATTAAAAAAAAAAAACATGCGGCCGACATGCCGCATCCTCATGACCTGCCACGCTGCAATCCTAATTTATTTTAATTGTATCAAAAAAATTACATTAGAGTGAGAAATGGAAATCAAGGCAGACAAATGGATCATAAAATCCTTGATTTCTGCAAAATATTCTTCAAACTGTAAAATCATAGTGTGTTTAACGTATCAATGGAGTAGACCTTTCTTCCGGCCTGGTCAGAGAAAAATGTTCTTTGTATTAAAAAGTCTTCATTAACAAAATGACCCAAATCTATGAATCCGATTTCTGGGCATATGGCAAACCGGTTGAACCAGGCGATTTTTACCTGTAAGGTTAGGGTCTGAAGATTGAAATTCTCATTGTTAGAAGAGTTTTATTTGAATACTACTTTCAGTTTAAGTGTGAGGAAATCAGTGCTTAAATTAAAAAAAAATTGAAATTAAAAAAATTAAAATTAAATAAATTTAAACTGAATTAAAAAAAAAAATCTAATAAAAAAATGATCACATCTACTTTGGATCAACAATTACAGCTAACAAATTTATTATAATCTCAAAGTCAATTCACTCGAACCATTACACTTTGATTACTATTTTTATTATTTTTTGTTTGAATTACAAAATTAATTTTCAAATTTTCTCTAATTTGATTACCCATTACTTTCAATTGTTACTGATTACGGTGGCCACCCACAATGTTAAAAAGGTTAATTTTGTTTTTACATATAATTTTTCTCGTATTCAAACTATAACTATTAAATTATAGATTAAAGAAAATGCAAATATTTAATCGATTGTGATCATCATGTTTAAATTATATTGATTCATGTGAATTTTAAAAGTGACAAATATAAATATTTTTGGTGAAAATTATTTACAAGATTAAATTAATGGTACGTGTTTATATCATGCACGTATATATAAGTATTTTCACATTTTAATACTTAATTATTTTTTAAAAAAATAATTTAATTTTTCTTTAATTAAAAAATATTTTTTATTAACTAATTTTCTAAATGTCCCAAATATTAAAAATTGTAAAAAATATTTTCTAAGAGCCTAAAGTTAGCATTCATAATTAAACTAGACAAAGATAAATTTATTTATTATGGGTAGTTGAAAAGAGAGAGTGAGGTTTATCCCTTTGCTAAATGTCATAAAAAGAGGCTAAGCTATATTGAAAATGTTCATTGGAAAGCTAAATCATGTTCATAAAGAAAGCTAATTCTATTGGAAATTTGATTGCTCTTCCTAAAAAGGTTCAACTGTATATATAAAGTGAGGTTTGGTAGACTATTAGTTTTGGGTTGATTCCAATTCAGAGCTTAAGAAAGGGAACAGAGATGGCGAAACCGGCGCTGCTTAATTGATCTGGTTTTGATTCAGGTTCTTAAATTGTTGACCCAAACTAATTCTGGATTTAATCCGAGTTGATCCGGTCTGATTGAAGGCTTGAATCTGCCTTAGCCGGGTCTAGTGGGAATGATAGGCTATTTATAATAGTGAAATGACGGTTTTGACCTCGCTTAGGTCCCACTCTCAAAATGAGATGGAATACAAATGTGAATAAGGCCGAAAACCTGCGACCGTTTATGGTTGGCAAATGGCTGCGCCGTCTCCAAGCCGACATCAAGCGGCGGAGGAAAAAAACAGACAACTTGTCGGGCCAACTGCCAAGTAGGCGAGGAGGGAGGGAGAGACCGAAAATAGAAAGAGCACGTGTTTGAATGGCTTTTGCAATAAGTCATGACGTAGACATATATGAAAGTTTCGGCACGTGTAATTCATGTAATTTAATATTTCCTCTGGGTGTCAACAGCTATATACTGCCAGTATCTAGAATTAGAATATTAAAAAAAAATAAAAAAAGGACTTAACTGGTAACCCCATTTGTATATAATGCAGCCTCCCCTCCCCATCTTCTACTCACCACCCTTTACAGCCATCTTCTTGATTAAACTTTCCCTCTCTTAATTTCTTGAGTTTTCTTTAACCTTTTCTCTTCATTATCAATGGAGTTGGGTGCTTCTTCTTCCCTATGGTTGGAGTCCATTTCCAGTGTTTTTTCTTTGCTCTTCTTTGGGTTTACCTTATTGTTTTCTTTCTTCTCTGTGCTTATCTTTGTGTTGAGGCTGAAGCCTTGGTGTAACTGTGAGGTATGCAAGAGCTATCTCACTGGTAGTTGGACTAAAGATTTTGCTAATCTTTGTGATTGGTATACTCACCTTCTTAGAAAATCACCCACCGGTACAATTCACCTTCATGTTCTGGGCAATATCATCACTTCCAATCCAGAAAACGTTGAATACATTCTCAAGACCAATTTCGACAACTACCCAAAAGGGAAACCCTTCTCTGCTCTCTTGGGTGATCTTTTGGGTGGAGGTATTTTCAATGTTGATGGTGATTCTTGGAGGTTCCAAAGGAAAATGGCGAGTTTAGAGCTTGGTAGTGTGTCAATAAGGATGTATGCTTTTGAGCTCATTATGAGTGAGATCCGAGGTAGGTTGATTCCTCTTTTGTCATCAATGGCTGATAAAGAAGAGGCTTTAGATTTGCAAGATGTGTTTAGAAGATTTTCTTTTGATAACATTTGCAAATTTTCCTTTGGGTTAGACCCTGGATGCCTCAAGTTATCTTTGCCCATTTGTAAATTCGCTCTTGCTTTTGATACTGCATCAAAATTATCTGCAGAGAGAGCTCTAGCACCATCACCAATGGTTTGGAAGATGAAAAGGTTACTAAATTTAGGCTCAGAAAAGAAACTCTCAGAGGCTATAAAGATGGTGGATGAACTCGCCCAAGCGTTGATCAATCACCGGAGAAGAGAAGGCTTCACCGATAACAAAGACCTTTTATCAAGATTCATGGGTTCCATTAATGATGATAAGTATCTTCGAGATATTGTCATCAGCTTTCTCTTGGCAGGTCGTGACACTGTTGCCTCAGGTTTAACCAGTTTCTTCTGGCTCTTGTCTCAACACCCAGAAGTTGAATCAGCAATTCGAGAAGAGTCAGAACGAGTCATGGGGCCGACTCATGGGCAGCTCACCAGCTATGAAAAACTGCGAGACATGCATTATCTAAATGCTGCAATATATGAGAGTTTAAGACTCTACCCACCTGTGCAATTTGATTCAAAGTTTGCGCAAGAAGATGATATATTACCTGATGGTACATTCGTAAGCAAAGGCACTAGAGTAACATATCACCAGTATGCAATGGGTCGGATGGAGCGGGTTTGGGGTCCAGATTGTCTCGAATTCAAGCCAGAAAGGTGGATAAAGAATGGGGTTTTTGTAGCAGAAAACTCTTACAAATACCCAGTTTTTCAAGCTGGATTTAGGGTTTGTTTGGGCAAGGAAATGGCATTAGTGGAGATGAAAAGTGTTGCTCTTGCAGTACTTGGGTCCTTTACAGTTCGGGTTGTGGATCCGGATCAAGCACCAATATTTTCCCCGGGTCTTACTGCTACTGTGAGAGGTGGCTTACCAGTTGTGGTCAAAGAAAGAGAGTTTCTTCCACAACCCACCACCATTGTTAGGCCATGCATGTAGCTAAATGATCATTATTAATATGCATGTTTGTAATGATCTAATGGGTCAAAAAAATGGCAGCTTTCTGTACATATAACTAAGAAGAAGAGCTTCTTTTCTTTATTAATTAGTAGTAATTTCTTCAATTTTGGTTATGTTGGAATTTATTGTCTGCTTGAATTCTAAGAAACTTGTAGTTTGAGGCCAATTCACGGTCTCATTCTCCCATATGAAGCCATGAAGGCACAAGGCGACTTGGAACAAAGCTGCAATGGGGTAGAATGGAGTTCAGCAGAGGTTGGTTGAAAGTAGAAGTTAATCGGTTGAAGTCTTTGTGATGAAGCTAACCAGAGTAGCTGGTTGGTTTTCTTAGGCTTTTAATTCGAAGTGGAAAAGTGGAATTTAAGTCTCTCAATCTACCCATTAATTAGAATTATCTATTGTTTTCCATTAAAAAATTAAAAAAAAAAATTCTTGTGATGAAAAGAGTTTATCAAATGTAATCACTAGTTTGTAATTGGCTGCCTTAATGAATTAATTAATTAATTAAAAAAGTTAGAGAATAATTATGGAGTTATCCCATATAAGTTGGACTTCAAATGAAAATAAATTTTATATAAATATTATTAATTAAACTTATTTAAATTTATACACAATTAATTGAATTATATATAATTGTATAAATTCAAATATAAAATATTTAATTTAATAATTATTAAATTTATTTTCAAATAAAATCAAATTTATAATAACTGCACACAATATTGTAAA
This sequence comes from Hevea brasiliensis, assembly GCF_030052815.1. Classification (NCBI taxonomy): domain Eukaryota; kingdom Viridiplantae; phylum Streptophyta; class Magnoliopsida; order Malpighiales; family Euphorbiaceae; genus Hevea; species Hevea brasiliensis. The sequence continues at coordinate 965,438 of NC_079493.1, read as the reverse complement.
TTCAAGGGTTTTTGTGTACTCAATGAATGTTCATAATTTAGCTCTCAAATTCAATTTTGTTTTTCTACAATTTGGTTTTAAATTTGCACAATAAATTATTCCCTTATAATTTATAAATTTATATAATAATTCATTGCTTAAAAAAATATTAATAATTCATATAATGAGTAAGATTTTCTTCTATAATATGATGAATTAAATTATATTATGACTTTAATACATTAAATCAAAATTAAAAATGATGAATTTTAACTCGATTGAAATCTTGTTGGATCTAAAATAATTTATATAAAATTTAAAATAATTTGAATCTAAACGATTCATAAATTTAAAGGTTAAATTAATTAAGAATTAATTCAATAATAATAATAATAATTGTGTAAGGCCACATGAGTCTAGATAGACCAGGTAGGTCACATGCTACCCATACACAGCCCAATGAAAGGGTGGTGTTAGGAGTAGGAAAATAGAAATCCGTGTATAGGTTAAAGGGGGTAACGCCCCATGATTTGCTTATTTTTATTAATCAAATAATTAATCTATAGCTCTTGACCTAAACGTATTAATTATTAATTAATTAATATGCTTTTTATTAGTTTACAATATCCATCTCACATGCACATCAATTATGGATTATTCTCTAATTAACAATCATAATTAATAATAAAATCTGATTAATTTTGGATCTAACTAACTAATTATGTCTCATATGCTACATTTTCTTTACAGAACTATTCCATAATTGGATCCTACGTAGGCCATCATCACTACATGCTTTCTTTTTCTTTAATTTTTTTTAATTATTTTTTAGAGTATTCCATTAGATTCGACTGCATTCTAATTTAAATTTAATTTATCAAAATTATATTTTAATTAAAAATTTTAATTTCATTACATTCAATAAAAAAAATATAAGGATTAGTGCAACAAAAAGGCAGTCATATACATATGATTTGTAAAATTGAATTATAAGTAAGAGATTAGCCAAATTCATTAAATGACAAATGTAGAATTAGGTATCTCTTTATGTAAAGTATTCCCTCTTTCTTAAATTGGTGCTTGCCTTGTTGAATTCAATTAATCGACACGTTAATTCATTAATTAATAGTAAAGGCCAACCATCTTGAATCATCAATTAAAGCATCGAAATTTAAGAAATAATTAATTAATTTCTTTTAATATTGGGATATAACATCAGCACTCATTGCTTAAAAATTTATTATCAATAGAATAATAGATTATATTAAATAATAATTAAGATATTCTTTTAGTAATTAAATAACATTTTCCATTTTGGCAGCTATTAGCAAATATTAGAGGGTGTTTGCTAAGTTTTGAAAAAGTGATCAGAAGCTAATTTCAATTTATAAGTATTTAAAATTTTAAATAATTAAATATTTAGTTAAAATATTTATAAGTGACTAATAAGTAATTAATGTATTTAGTTAAAAATAATTTATAAATATATTTATTATTAAAATGACTAAAAAGAATATTAAATGTAATTTATAATGAAATTTTAAAAATTAAATAAAGATAATATAATAAAATATTTGATCAAATTAGCTTATAAGTACAAAATTTATAAGTAACCTGATGAAATGTTAATATTTTTTTTTAATTTATAAACTCAACTTATAAATTTAAAAATTATTATAACTTATTTTTAAAATTTATAAATTAATTTGATTAACTTAAAACAAACACCTTCCAGCGAAAGTGGTTGATAACTAAATCAAGAAAGTTGATTTTGATGTGATACAGACCTAATAAGAAGATCCCATATAATACAAATCTAATCTAATTATGTGTGAGCACCAAGTTAATTGATTTTGACTTTAAAAATTTGAATTCTTTTAAAAGGATTAAAATTGTTTAATTTTGTATATTATTTGAATTTTATTTTCTAAGTCATAGAACTTCTAATCTAATTTCTAAATATTATTCTTGAAAATGATTTTAATATCATACAAATCATATTAAATTATGTGAAAGCACCAAATGGAACCTATTTAAACTTTATGCATACAATTTCAAATTATTTTTTTTTTTAACATTGTTGAACTTTATATTTTATGCGCATAAAAATTTATATATATAAAGTAAAAGAATTCGCTGTCCTAGGTTGAGTATACTGGGAAGGTCTAGTGATTGGATTTAACTAAACGATAAATGCTAGGTTTTTCCTGGATATAATTTAATAAAATTTTTTTAACTTATAAAAAATAATAGAAAAAACTATCAAAATTCAAATATTGTGATGACTTAACTATTAATTAAATTTTATTTATAAATGGCATTTAATTTTAATAAACAATAAAATGGAAAGTGGGAATGCATAATTTAATAGTTTTAGGATTAGTATTGATAATAGAAATTAATTTATTTATAAAATAAAAAAATTTTATAATTGGATTGGGGGTTTGTTGACCCTAAAATTACTTTGTGTTTTGACAAGTCATATACATGTGTAAAACAAGGGGGAAAAACAAGCACACATGTTTTATAATGTAGTAATGTTTGAAAAAAAAATTGACTAAAAAGTTCAAGAATGACAATAGTTAATGGACATGACATATAAGATGACCTAAGTTATTAAGTGGCCAAAACCATACTTCTAGTTGGTCTCAATCCTCTCCAATTCCACCTGCTCCCAACTTCATATATATATATATATATATATATATATATATATATATATATATATATATATATATATATATATATACATAATTGTTTTTGCCAAACTCAAATTTGCAATATATTTAATTATGAGAATAAATTGTTTTATGCCACCCAATTTTTTTTTAAATTAAATTTAATTATTAACAGTCAATAAAAAAATAAGTGATATATTTTTAATTATTAAATTAAATCAGACTATGCGACTACAAAAATAATCATATATATATATATATATATATATATATATATATATATATGGTCAAACCTTTTGTGATTTGTCATATTAAAATATTATCATTTAATTTCTCTTATTTTAGCTGCATTTAATGGCATAAAATCTAATTTAATGTTAATATATTTTTATTTATCTCATTTAAAATGCTTTAATAGAGCTTTATTATTGAATTAAAATAAAAATTATTGTTTTAAACAAAATAAAATAATAAATATAATATAATAATATATATAATAAATAAAATATAATAATAAAAATGTATTGCGAGTAAAAAGAATAATAATTGATAAAAAAATGTATAGGAAATATATATAAAAGATATAAAAGTACATTTAAATATATTTTGTTGATATAAAAATAATTTAGTATAAAATACTATTAAAATTATAAATAAGATGTAAAGTTTTTATATAATTATGAGAAAAACACAAGTATTATGTTAATATTAATAAAATTGAAAATTAATCTGATAACCCTTAACTAGAATCTTATTTATTTTTATTAAAATTAAATAAGTAAAATTAATTTTTGTTAAAAAAAAGAATGATGATCTAAATCCTATCTTGCTCTAAAGACGAGTCTATGTTAAGTTATTTGAGCAAGCAGGCAAACGGTGCGTTTATGGGCAAGTGAACAAGGGAAGAAGTTCAATTAATGAAACGGTGCGCAAAAGCAATTCAAGAAAAGTGGTAACGGTGCGCATCAATTAAAGGTTCTAATCGGCACATCTGAAATAATCTAGAATTCATATAACTTTGCTCAAAATGAAATGATTTTAATTATGAAGTTGAGGCCCATGGTTTTAACTGGCCTTTTCATGGCCTTTTTGATTGCCACTTCTGTAGCTCCCTGAGCTTGGAGGTTATCTAAATTTTGATCAATCAATTTCTTCTCTTCATCAATATCTAATCTATAGACATTAGCATCAATGTTTTGATATAACGTAATTAAAATTATAATTAATATTTATAATAAAAAAAGAATATGATGAAACCATAATTATATATAATAATCATTATATATAAAAATAAGTATAATTATAATTATTTACGTTAATTATTATTATTATTATTATTATTACCACCACTATTACCCTTATCCTGTTACCACCATTACTGCACTATCCTGTTACTACAATCACCATTTGATCACCGTTATTACCAATTAACTATTACCACTATCATTATCTCATATTGCCATCATCATCATCTAATCACTATTGTTGCCACCACTACTTAATTACTACTATCATTCAATTCTCAATTATTACAATCATTACTATTTATTATTAACACTATAAATAAATTAAATATTAAAATTAAAATTATCATTATATAACACTTTTTATATTTTTATTTTACAACCAAATAAATATAGGATAATTACATTACATTATAATTTTAATTACATTATATAATTAATTATATCACGTTACATTACTTTTTACTAAATGTAACCTAGGTGTCTTACCCATATAATAAAGGTTCTTTAATATTAGTTGAGTAAATTATATAAATAGTAACTCAATTTAAGGATACGAATAAAATAATAAGATATTTAAATTTTAATTTATAATATAAAATTCTCAAATTTTTAAATTAAATAATATAAAAAATATTTACAGTCTGATGTAAATATATATAATTGATGTAGTACAATAAGATAGACACAAGTTGTTTCAACATAAGATGAGCTCTCACACCTACATGTCAAAAATTAGAGGTGAGCAATACTAATTAAATTTACATTAATTACTCTTAATTATATATAAGTAGAATCCTAAATAATAACAAGTATATATGATAGAATTGTATTTATCTAAGTGGCGTGAGATTTCATGTTTAACATTCTATATGGTGTAAGTCTCATTTAAATCATTTTTGCTATACATATGGAAAGTGCAATTTTCATCAACTTTGATTGAATTTGTTATAAATATGGTAAGTGCATATTTTAAAAAATTTAAAGAAATTATATCTTTATTTTAAAAAATATATATATTTATTTATCGATCATTTCTAGTGATGTCGTTTTCAAAATATTATTTTTAATTAAAAATAAAATAAAGACTTGAACTTAATTAAAATGTTATCCAAAATAAAAAGGAGATACATCAGCAGCTGTAAGCTTTGAGTGTAGAATTGTTGTTTCGTAGTTGAGCTATAAAAACTTTCACAGAAAATGAATGATCCACCCAATCAAGGAAATGATGTTGTTTAAGTGAGAATGGAATAGTAGGACGGGCTTAGAGCATTTGTATCTAATAAGGTCTCCTCTTCTTTAGATAAGTTTAGATTAAATCATTTTAATTTGTTACATATATTTTAATTAAATTTTAAAAATGACTTTATAATAATATGCCACCTAAATTAATAAGGGTAATTTTTATTTTTATATTTATTTTTTATATTTTTTAATATAAAAATTAACTTACCATATTAAATATTAACTTTCATTTAAATATTTGCGGGTAATTTTTATAGTCTGGCATTGAATTTTATCTCGTATTTCATTTTCGTTATTTAACTTTAATTTGTTACTAAAAAAATTTTTGTTTCATAAGAATCATTCTAACACACTATAACAAGCTTTCAAGTTAAAAAATAATAAAATTATATTTTTATCTTAATTTTCTCACTCTAAAAAAACATTAGCTGTTTAAAATACTATTTAGACCCGTAGCTTAGAGTGATTTTTAATATAGAAATATACTATTGCAAATTAGAAGGTATTTTTATGAAACAAAATTAAAGTTTGTGAATTTTTTAATAATAAATTAAAGATAATAAATAGAAGTTAAATAAGGGATAAAATTTAGAGACGAGCTCTAAAAATTACACAACATTTTTAAATTACAATTATTAAAATCTTATATTTTTTACTATTTTTTAAAGAATTTTAAAATTTTTGCTCATTATAATATCCTAAAAGATAACTAATTTTTAATAAATATTGTTATTAAATTAAAAAGAGTGAATTATTTTTGAAAGAATATATATAAATAATTATTTTAAATATGTATTAATTGTAAGCTTCTTTATTTTTATTTTCATATTTTCTTATATAAAAAAATTAACTTATCATTATAAAATATTAATTTTATCCAAATATTTTAAAATTTTAAATATTAAAATCTCACCTCATATAAAAATATTAATAAAATTTTTGTTCTATCATAATATCTCTCAAAATTAATATTTTTTAATTAAACTTTTTTATTAAAATAGAAAATGAGTGAATTATTTTCTAATATATATATATATATATATATATTCAATAAAGAAATTATTTATAAAAATTAACTATTCATTTTTAAAACATTTCTTATTATTTTTAAAATTAAAAATTTTAATATCGATATTTTAAAAATAAAAATAATATATCAATCAATTTATTTATTAACATTTAAAATAAAATTATAATTAATTAAAAACTTTATTAATTAATATTTTATAACATGATTATAAAAATATAAAATATAAAAAATACATATTAAATTATATTATTAAAATAAATAAATAAATAAATAAATAAATAAATAATACACGTAATAAAATGACTAATTAATTTTTAAAATAAAACTTTTTTTTACAAAATTAATTTAAAAATAAATTATTTTTATTAAAATATTAAATTAAATTTGGATGACTAGATAAACCTAAACAAACCATGATCGGATCGAATAACACAAATTATCACATCAACTCTTGTAGTTTGAATTCTGATAATTTCGAATTAAGTGAGACAATGTGAATTGATCACCAATGTTCTCAAGTTGGACGAATTCGGATTAGAAATCAATAGACTCGCTTTCCACACCAATTCCTAACAACGATACATTCATATTAATCCTCAAACCTTTCATTAATGATTAAAAGTAAAATCCAAAGAGAAAAATATTGCTCACTTAATTACAGTTTTTTTTTTAAAAACAATATTTAATTGCTGTTTCAATTATAGTTAAAAGACATATTTTACCATGCCAGGAATATGTGTATTCAAGAAATAATCATCCCAATCAATTAACTTAGGATCCATTAAAAAGATATCCGTCTCTATCCCATTCTCTTCTGCTGCTGTTCTTAACTTGTCTAAATTGAAATCATCAAAACTGCAAATGAAAAGGAAATTTTACATAAATAGATTTGTGAAATGAATAATTAGTCAGTGTAGTTATGGTATATATTTACAAATGAATACACTTCCACCATTGATCATGGTGAGTCTTATCATGATGCAATGATTAGAATAAAATTAACCGTTGTAACTACTAAAGATTTAATTGAATATGCCAACTTACATTCCATGGAAGAATAGGTATGGCTGGTATAGTTCAACCAGTCGCTTCACAAGTTTAATTCTTCTACTCAGATTGCTATATGTACCTTGAAAACTTTGGCAGGATATTATGTTTGCTAGTTTTAGTCCCTGCATATGTGATGTGCATGTTAAAATCTCAAGTTTGCTGCTAATAATTAATTAAATGTAGATGAAGATACAGTTCTATCTAGACCACAACACATGATTATTATAGGTATTTTAACAAACCTTTAATAATGGGAGGTAGCGAATCCTTATAAATCTTTGAAAGTTGGAGACGCAATTGAGCATGGTAGGTTTACTAACAACCTTCACTGGCTTTCCATTCTGGTTGATCCATGGTTTCTTTGTGAAGTGGCGAATGAGGTAATCTTTGAAACTAGAACATCTAATAGGATTTCTGACTGATGATCCCACATGATAAATGACTTCATCACAAGGTTGATTTGCATGAGCCACCATAGCCACAATTATGGCATTCACCACCATGTCACCTGGTATCTGCACAGCAGGGGAACTTATCTTACCGTCGATTTTGGTAAACATTGTGTTATATATATAAAATAAGCTGACAAAAAGTATATAGTAAAATAGATTTGCTCACCACATCAATAATTAATGCAGGCCCTGCAACAAAGAAAGTTAATCTTCCTTTACCATAGCTAAGAGTTAATGCATCGATGGTTCTGCAGCCACAAACAAATACAATTATAAGAGAAGATATTACATGGTTTATTTTACATATAACTTGATAATTGAGAAGGAAATTGAATATGTTTTCATGGATTCGATTTGTGATCCGATTTAAAAGTTTCACGTTACAATCCGATTGAAATATTTTATGAGATATATAGCATGGATCAGTATAAATATTATATTTTTTGCCTATTGCTATATTATGAGAAATTCGGAAAACATATTGAGGTCAAAGTTTGAAAGTTTTGAGTAATTGTATTTTACTCTTATGAACTTTTTTTCTCGTCTTATTCGTGAACATAAATCTTACAGTTGAACCATCTTGTGTCTATTTTTCTACTCTACTCTATACTGTGTCATTGTACGATTGTGTATACCTTAAATTTACATGTCTATTTTAACAGAAATTTCAATATGATACAGGCACACTAAAAAAGGAAAGATTTTGATTACTGACCTTGCACCTTCAATCCAACCAGGGAAAGGTTCCTTGTAAGTACTAGTAATCATAGAGGGACGTATGATCACCAAAGGAAGATTTTCTTTCAAGTGTCCTACAAGCATTTCTCCCATAGCCTTGGTAAACACATAAGTGTTTGGCCATCCATATCTCCTTGCTCTAGTAATTAAGATTTGTGAATTCGAAACTATTATTATGATTTCAAATGGATGAAGAACTATCTTAATTAATTACCTTTTGATACCCATATCTTTCATGGCATGTTTAATTTCTGTTTCTGTAGCTCTCTCAGCTTTGAGTTCATCTAATTTGGTATCAATCAATTTCTTCTCTTCTTCAATATCTAGCCCAGAAACACCGTTAAGTGTCTCACCCAAGCGATAGGGGTTTTCTGGTATCAGTCCTGAACTTTCTCCACAAACATAAGCTGCAAACACATTTGCCCTCTTCATTTTGCTACTGGGAATTAGTAGCTTAATTAATTAAAAGCAATTTGAGACTAAATACTAACCAGTAGATATGTGAACAAACAACTTTAGTTTTAGGCAAAGTTTGGCAAAGCACATAACATTCTTAGCTCCAATAGTGTTGGTTCCAAATGCAATATCGTATCTGCTCCATAAGATATTATTAAAACAAGAAGAAAATAAAAGACCATATCGAAAGAAGAGGAAGAAGGTTACCGTTCATCAAAGCGGGTGGTGGCTGCAAAATTAAGTACAATATCCAATTCATTCTTCATCTCTTCTCTCAAGGAAGAGTCTTTAATTCCCAAGTCCTCATAACAGATATCACCAGAAATAATATTAATCTTTTTGGATATAATAGCATCAAAATTTGCACCCAATTTTTCCTTCGCAACTCTATATAAGTCCTTCCTTATCACCTGCTTTGTTAAACATATAACTTGACTTAATCAAGAAGAAAACTTGTTAGAAGGTAATAAGTGTTTTTTTTCAAAAAAACATTTTTATTGAAATTTATATATTTATTATTTTAATTATGTGTACAATTTAATTAATTTGACATGAATCTCAACGAGAAAAGGTCGGAGTGGTGCCAATTGAAGATAAGTTGAGAGAAGGGAGATTGAGATGGTTTGGTCATGTGAAGCGTAGACATACGGAGGCTCCAGTTAGACAAGTAGAGCACATTAGGCTAGAGGATAGAAAGAAAAAAAGGGGTAGACCTAAATTGACTTGGAGGAGAGTAGTACAGCATGACTTAGAAGCATTACACATTTCTGAGGATTTAATCCAAAATCGTTCAGAGTGGAAAAAGCGAATCCATATAGCCGACCCCAAATTTTTGGGACAAAGACTTAGTTGAGTTGAGTTGAGTTGAGTTGACATGAATCTCAACGCAAATAATATTCGTATAAGATTGAACTTATATTAGATATATGTTTTTTCTTATGGATACATAAAACAGAACAAATAATACTCGTATAAGATTGAACTTATATTAGATATATGTTTTTTCTTGTGGATACATAAAACAGAAAAGAGAGATTCAAACTTAAGATTTTATTTTAATAAAAGATGCATCTTATTCTATCGCTAGGCACATGTGCTAAAGATTGAAAATTACCTCATTGTGAAAGCGATGATTTGCAGAGGTAGCATCTGAAGCTCTTAAAAGAAGATAAAGCTTCTTCACATTCGGTTGAACCCTTAGTATCTTCTCCACAAAAACTGAATTAATTATTTAAAGAAAAAAAATTAAAGAAACAAAATTAATAAATATGAAGCCCCTCTTTGAAGAGAGTATATATATATATATATATATTAAATTTTCTGTGGGGAGAGAGATAGAATTTGTACTTTTAGAAAGAAACCCAGTTACACCAGTGACAAAAAGATTCTTGTTCTCAAGAAACTGAAGGATACTTCCGAATTCCATTGCAAGAAAACACAAAACGAGAGAGAGATAGAGGCTTTGTGTTTTTTTCATTTCACCATTGCTGTTGTCTACTTATGATATATATATAGTGTGATGTTGTTGATTGGTTTGCTAAGTCTCTAGGCCCATGCTGTATCAAAATAGCTTAGAAATGTGTGATTAATTAATCTTGATATAATAATTATTTTTAGAATAATAAATATGTGGTGGGCAGAGGATTTGGAGAAAGAAGATAAGAAGAACACAACTATTAAGAACAGTGTTGATCATATGGGGTTTGCAATTATGGGTGTGAATCACATTAAATATTAATAACATTTTATAAAATATTTAATTAATGTTATGAATAAGTTTTAAATTTTAAGTCATTTTTGTGTTAATTAATTATTTTTATTAATATTAACAAATTTTTACTAAGTTTTATCATTTTATTCGTTTTCTTTGCTTTTAGGCCATTGTTTCGCAACAAATCTTTGTATTGTAGGACACGTTTCTTGTCTTCTTAATTAGCCAACTGTAAAACCATTGGAATAGCAATAGCATGCGTCTTATGTCGTGGGGCTTGGCATGTTCTTGAGCCATCGGGTGCGTAGTTGAGAGTCCAACACAGTCCGGCTCGTGTAGTTTAAATTGAAGGCGTCAATTAAAAATTGAGAGTCCAACACATATTTTTCAATCAATTAAGGATCTTTGGCCGACACGCCACAACGCAGCTGTGGAGATGAAGGGAGATAGCACTTCAAAGCTTCCATCTACTCAGATTTTTTCTTTTTTCTCTTATTTATTTGGTTTTAATATTTAGTTTTCATTATTAGGATGAATTCTTTTTATATTGAATCCATTAATTGTTATATATATAAATTAAATCGTTATAGATTATCTGATTAGAGAATATGTGTATCTGAAAACATGCTTGTATTCATAATTTTCTATGAACAATCAAGAATAGAGAAAAGGAAGCGAAACGATAGGTTCACAAGTTCCAATATCCACAGTGTTCAAATTCTATCTGATATTAATGGAGTTATCAGAATATATATATATATATATATATATATATATATATATATATATATATATAACTAAGAGTTTGTGCCTCTTCTTAAGCGGACTTATGGACAGTCTGACCCATTACAGGCTTGCCCAATCATATGACCGGCCAATCTATTTAGATATTGCTAATTACTAAACTTATTATTTGATATCATTATTTAATTTGTCAATGAGCCTAACAATTAATTATTGCTAATCCACATCCAGATACAAATAAATAATCCAACAATTTCCCACTTAAATACATTAATCAATTTATTAAACTAAAAGAACAGATTAATAAAATACAAAATAAAATCTAATAATAAGTAGGCAATTTAACCTATAAAATTCAGTTAATGAAACGACAAACAAAATAACATTAAATCTGATTGGAAAAATAATATTATATATATATGCTAACAAAATAACTCCGCTTAAGTAGTTTGCGCTTAGCCGGTCCCAAGCCCGGGTAAAGGAGGAGGGTTGCGGTAGGTGACAACCAGCGTAAAAATTTCGTCACACCCTATGATATGGATTCAAATGATATAAACGTTGGGGCGTTCTCTACTAACGACGCGCTACATCAGAGCCCGGGTGTAGTGATAAATATGTAAGGGTGTAGGGCGTTCACTGAAAGCGATGCGCCATGCCGGCGCCCGGGTGTGGTGTTAAGTGAGCAAGGGTTCCCACATCATGGACGGGTGTGGGTAAAGAAGTTAGTCCATAGGACAGATAGTAGAACAAATAGTGGAACAGAACACAAGATAGATGTAGAAAACAATAGAAGATATCATAGAAGGAGACCAATTAGGAAGGAGCAGGATAGGAGGAGGATCAGGGTTGGTACTTGGAATGTTGGATCACTTACAGGAAAATTAATGGACCTTGTGGATACCTTGGAAAGGAGAAGGGTGAATATTGCTTGCATTCAGGAGACTAAATGGGTAGAAGAGAAAAGTAAGGAAGTGGATAATTCAGGGTACAAACTGTGGTTTACCGGAAAGGAGAGAAATAAGAACGGAGTGGGTATAATCATAGACAGAACATTGAAAGACGCAGTAGTAACTGTGAAAAGAGTAGGAGATAGAATTATACTAGTAAAGCTAGTACTAGAAGGAGAAACAATAAATATAGTTAGTGCTTATGCCCCACAAATAGGACTAGACAGTGAGAGTAAACAAAGGTTTTGGGAAGATATGGATGATTTAATGCAAAGCATACCGAATGAAGAGAATGTTTTCATTGGTGGAGATTTGAATGGACATGTAGGAAGTGATAGGCAAGGTTATGAGAATGTTCATGGAGGTTTTGGTTTTGGCAGTCGAAATGAGGAGGGAAAAAACATCCTGGATTTTGCTACGGCATACGACCTAATACTAGCAAATACCTATTTTATAAAAAGAGAGTCACATTTAGTTACTTTCAAAAGTGGGCAGCATAGAAGCCAAATCGACTTCCTCTTAACCAGAAAGACAAATAGAGCTCTATGCAAGGATTGCAAGGTCATTCCAGGAGAGGCTTTAACAAGTCAACATAGTTTGATGGTCTTGGATGTCAAGTTTAGGAACAATTTAAGTAAGGTTAGAAGAAATAGTGTAGCTCGAACAAAGTGGTGGGAGTTCAAAGGAGTAAAGCAAGTGAAGTTCAAAAATGAGCTTCTCGAGTCCGAAGTATGGAAGCTAGATATGGAGGCCAATGATATGTGGATACAGATGGCATCAAAGATTAGAGAAGTAGCTAGAAAAGTACTTGGAGAGTCTAAAGGACATGGACCACCCTCAAAAGAGAAATGGTGGTGGAATGAGGAAGTACAAAAGGCAGTGAAGAGAAAAAGGGAATGGTATAAGAAATTACCTAAATGTGATAATAATGAGGCATATTAACAGTAAAAGATAGCAAAGAAAGAGGCAAAAAAGGCAGTTAGTCAAGCAAGAGCACAGGCCTTTGAAAAGTTATATGAGAAACTTGGAACTAAAGAAGGGGAGAAAGATATTTATAGATTAGCAAAGAGTAGAGAAAGAAAATGTCAAGATCTCAATCAAGTTAGGTGCATTAAGGATTGTCGACACCATATTTTGGCCGATCCCCAGAATCAATAAACTTCGAAACCGATCCCTAGCACTAAGTCTCTCCTTGCCATCTAACCACGGTTCCGATCTCTCTTCACAGAAAGTTGAGTCAATGCTAAGTCCTCATATCAGTCAAAGCCTTACCGGTCTCTCAAATCATTCACCGATCTCTCAAGCCCATTGTCAAATATCCTGACCAGTTAACTACATTCCCGATCTCTCTTGTCGATTTAAATTGAACTAACACTAGAACCTTGCTGCCAGTATTTATGGTCGACCTCTCTTTTAAAAGTTTAGGAATAATCAAGCTAAGGTTCTAATCCGGTTTAATGAAGATCCCGATCTTAGATGTTCAAGCCAAAATTTTCAATTAAGTTCCGTTTAGCAATCTCATGCGTGTTGTATTTTCCGATCTCTCACACTTAGGATAATAATAGTTTTCAGTTATTTCAATATACTCAGACAATCAAGTGTTTAGAAATTTTTCGATCACAACCATTCATCGAACAAAAAGGCATTCTATTTCATTTCATTGCAAAATTTGTACAAGTTATTCGGCTGGGGGATCACCCCCAGCCTGATCTACATTTCGCTCATCCTCTCCCTCCTCTTCACTATCCTCACCCTCGCCCCCGGGAGCCAGGTTGGCCATCCAAGAGAAGTCCTCTTCTGGGTAACGCTTCTGGAGTTCGGCCAAGAGGTCCTTGTGAGCATTCACATAGGCACCAGCTATCCCTGTCACCATTTCTTCGTCTTTCGCCTTAAGCTCCTCGATAAGTTAAGCGACCTGAGAAGCTTCATTGGCCCGGAGCGCCCGGACTTCCCCGAGAGCACGATCCCTTTCAGCCAGAACATGATTCTGTTCGGCCAGCCTGTCTTCATAGAACTTCGCCCGCCCCTCAACTTGAGATATGTAATCCTGAGTGGATGAGAGTTGGGATCGGAGGGAAGCCACTTCTTGACTCTTCTTCTCGACCTCCTTACCCAGGCGATGAGCCTTTTCCCGAACTATGTGCTGGTTCACCAGACACTCTACATCTGCACTCATGGATCGGTCGATATCGCCAAGGTTGTCCGAGACGATCATCCCGATCCTCCCGAAGGCAGATGGAAGACCCCAAGACTTTGGCAAAACCGGGGTTCTCCCGAACAGTCCGGTTATTCTTCAGGGACTCGATCAACGTTTGAGCGCCACGAGAAGAGGCTCTCACAAAAGATTGAGAAGGACCCCTTTCTGTGCTTGGAGCAACTGGAGGGGGTGGAGGCGGCTCTTCCTGTTGAGGAGGAGATCGAACAGCTTCAGTGATCGGCGGCCCCGAAGGTCGGGGCGGGTTCCCTTGTACCTCCCTAGGTTCATGACCGGGTGTTCGAAGCATTTCCGAACGCTTCATCTCCTTTATTTTCCGGGAGATCTCTCTTTCTTTCTTCCACTTCCTGGAACCCTCATCACCCGCCATACTTGCACAAAGAAGAGGTCAGTGAGATCGCTAAGGTCCTGAGATCTGAGATGTAGAAAATACCAGTGCCGAGGTCAGAGAGCGGAAGTTCGCGATCTTGGCCGGTGAGCAGCTGTATGGTCCAATGGTGCACTTCGGCGATACCGCATCTAAAC
Organism: Hevea brasiliensis; assembly: GCF_030052815.1. NCBI lineage: Eukaryota > Viridiplantae > Streptophyta > Magnoliopsida > Malpighiales > Euphorbiaceae > Hevea > Hevea brasiliensis. Next base: position 950,424 of record NC_079493.1, on the reverse strand, counting down.
AGGAATACTTTTGAGTGGCAGCCTGATTCTTCAGATCCATCACTATTAAGCTTTCCTTCTGGTTCAGGGTAATGCGCTTCGGAAGCAAGGGCCCCTGGTGCCACCAGCTACGAGGGAAGTCCTCAAAACAGGTCGGATTTTTGCTCCTCAGAATTAAGAAGCGGTTCTTCCAATTTTTAAGGGAGGAGGGCAGATCGGTGAAGAGCCCGCAATGAGGCTTCGCCTGAAAGAACCAGTGCTCGTTCTGTGCAGTTCGGCGAACACCTTAGCCGTAAGTCTGATTCCCTTAGCTCGGCATAGGCCTCGGAAGGCTACTAAGATCCGCCACGAGTTAGGGTGAACTTGAGCAATGCACACTCAGTGAAGTTTTAGGACCTCCTTGAAGAAGTCATCCAGAGGGAATCGAAGACCGGCCTTTAACTATTCCTCGTATACCATAACCATGTCATTCTCTTCAAAGAAGTGATCGGCTCGGTGATCGCCGTGACACCGGATAAGTTCATACGAATCAGGACGAATATTGTACTCCTGGCTAAACGATTGCAGATCGGATTCTTGCAAGATCGATGACAGCTCGTCCATAGGGAGATTCTCCCTCCCTGAAGAAGGTGCGTGCCTTGATGGTCTGATCCGCCCCGCGGCCGAACGAGACCCTAGGAGGTTCTTGTTGAACGCTTGGCCCGACTACCTCTTCTTCATCAGACGACCACGAGAATTGAATGGAAGGAGGGCTCGTCGCTCTCTGACCTTCGGCACCGCTCATTTTCAAAGGAAATAAAGAATTTAAACTAAAAAGAAGATCAAAGCCCTTACCGGAGTCTGATCGGCGTCGGAAGAACTTGAGAAAACGAGAGAACTTCGAAGTTGTGAGCAGGAGACTGAAAATGGAATGAGAGAACAAATGGCTAACCCCCCACCCCTATTTATACTCGTCCGAGCATTTAATGCTCACGGGGTTTCAGGCAGTGCATCGGTTAACGGGACTCGCCAGCTGTTCTGACACGTTTCTCGAACATTCCGAATTACATAAAGAGATCGGTTAACTGGAGATCGGCATATTAAGTTGAATATTTTGAATAAAGGATCAGTTAAGAGTCGTTTTGTTAGGAACCAGATCAGACAAATATATCAGAGATCGGAAAATAATCAATAAGATGATAGTTGGCGAAATAAGATTTTTATTTTTAAGAGATCGGAATACATTTCCAAAAGTCGGATTACATCATTTGGGCGATCTCAAGAGATCGAAATACATTTCCAAAAGTCAAATTACATAATTTGGGCGATCTAAAGATCGGAATACATTACAGATCTGATTACATCAAAGGGCCGATCTCTAAAGACCAGCGGAACATCCTATCTAAAGAGGCCCATGTTAATAGTCAACATTGTGACTGATCCAAAGGGTGTCGCCGACCGGAGCTTAACCCGCTGTTGGAACACCCAATGTGGAGGAAAGACGCTGTCGGAACACCCAATGTGGTGAGAAGCTGAATAAACTCAGTTGAGCGACTCGAGACTGGCACGATCAAGGTCCGCAATCTAGATCGGTCAATTGATCCAGTTCTCTCACCATCATCAGACAAGGTTATGCGATCACCAGGGTCGTAAATTTTCAGTCGAGGAGTAAGGAAGTCCATCGGAAAAGGACCAAAGCCACAGTTGTAATGGAACTTCCACGAATAGAATCGGGAAGTAAGAAGAAAGAGAGGAAATCGGATGAAGGAAAGTCTCTTTCGTCAGAAGTATATATAGGGGAAAACGGGCATTTATTGCTGAGCAGAAAACAAAGCGGACGCTTCGGGAATCGAGGGGAAATTAATGCTTTGACCGGACCAAGGCTGATTAAGGGATAATAGAGATCGGAAGATAGGAGATCAGCATAAGAGAGCGGAATAGGAGCGTGTCAAGAAGATCGAAAAGGGGGAGGGATCGGAAGACAAAAGGAATAAGACAAATCCCAAATAACCGTCGTCAGAATCAGAGCCGAGGTAGTTAAAGCGTTGCAGACGAGATCTCCACCGCACGCCTAAGAATCGCCCGCAATGCTGACAGGTGCCAGGGTATGTCATGACAGTCCTGTACATCTCAATCTCCACCGTTGATCTCACTTGTAAGGACGAGCCCGGGGCCCTTGGATCAAAGAGGAAGACGACAAGACCGGCCCCTTTTATGCCCAGCCCTCGGATCACCCAGGTCAACGAAGTTTTGGACCGTCAGATTAGAAGAAGAAAAGGACAAGTATCTTGAGAATGATCTCAACCATTCGTCTTAATTCTCTTTAATTCCTGAGCCTCAGATCATGTCCTTTGAAATCCTGACCCTCCATCTCCCTCAAAGACAGATCCTGACCCTTCAGGGGAAGCACCCGGTCCCTATAAATACCTGCAAGAAAAACTGTTCAAGGGACCGAAGGACGGAAAATATAGGCAAGAGGCAGTGACTATAGTGGAATAACTCTGAAACTTAATTCAGTTTGTTACTCTGCTATTTTGAGTTTTCGTAGAAAAAAACTTTTGAAACTAGTTTTCTGAAGTGTTTTCTTGCAAAAGGGATTCTGGGATACTGAAACTTTTCATTTTCAGTTCATTCATTATCCTGTGGCACTCCCACTTTCTGTCTCTGTTATCCTCTATTTCCATTCATATTATCTAAGCTCTACTCCACTCAAGCTTGGTTATTTTGACCTGTTTACATTTTAACAAAGAATACTTCATTTCGAGGCAAACCACAGTCCTCCGGCTGCCAACCTGCAATCTTGCCACTTTTTGCGATTCTGTGGTTAGTTCAATAGACTCGACTCCCTACAGGTCAGTGTTAATATCGCCATTTTATTAAGTCTGATTCTCGTTTCACGTATTTCCTTTGTTCTCTTTCTTATGCCTGTTGTTTTCCTTAAGTTCATGTCACGCTAAAAGAAAAAACAAAGAAAAGATATGTCCTAGTTTACTCCCGTGCTGGCTAACCCGCACTTTCGTTAATCTTTATTATTTCTGAACGCAAGTCATCTAGTCCCGAGTTACGTAGAAGCAGCTAGACAAAATGTAGATAACTGTATTTAAAATGTCTTTGAAAAAGAGGGTCTAAATAATACGTCAGGGAAATAGCAAAACTGAATCACTAGGCTGACGTAGAAGGCGATCCGGCATAATGCCATAAGGCGGAATAACCAAAAATTAAAACTCAGGTAAGTAAAAGGGTGCAGACAGGATACTGGTAAAGTGACCTTAGGGGGGGGTCAGCAAAACTCAGTCCGGCGTCTTTTATTTAGTCACAAAGTACCAACAAGTCAAAAGAAATCTTATGTCGATCTTTGGTACCTTTAAATATTAGAACGCTTAAACTTAAACGCTGTGATATATGGCTGTGTCCAAATTTTAAAGAGGTCGGAAGAGAGTTTTTACCCCTTCCTCAAACAAAATTTTTAACAAATAATTTAAGAGAGATCGGAGGAGAGTTCTTATCCGATCCTCATCTAATTTTATAACAAATGATTTAAGAGAGATCGGAGGAGAGTTCTTATCCGATCCTCACCTAATTTTATAACAAATAATTTAAAAGAGATCGGAAGAGAGTTCTTATCCGTTTCTCGATCTAAATGTCCATAAATATTTAAAAGGAGGTCGGAGGAGAGTTCTTATCCGATCCTTGAGCTAAAATTTTAATACTTAAAAGAGATCGGAGGAGAATTCTCATCCGATTCTCATTCCTAAATTTTAAATACTTCAAAAGAGATCGGAAGAGAGTTCTTATCCGATCTCCACTCAGAATTTTAATAAATATTTAAAAGAGATCGGAGGAGAGTTCTTATCCGATTCTCACACCCAATTTTAATTTATATGCAAAACAATCCCAAAATCAAAAATGATATCCGACGTCAATTCACTAAGGTTGTCTCATTTACTTATGTATCTGGGTGATCCGAATTTAGTGAAAAATTAAAATTTCCTTTTGACAAAAGGATTAACATGTCCAACCAAGCCCGCCCTAACTAATACAAAGTTAAATCTACTTACCTCTATTAAGGGACGAGGTGGGGTGCCTAACACCTTCCCCACCCGTTTACGGACCCTGAACCTAGAATCTATATCTTGAAGTAGTTTCATTTCAATTTATTTTCCAAATGGTTTTCTTTAGTTTCCCTCAAAACTAAGGTGGCGACTCCTCACTCTTTCCCACTTCGGTGAGGGTTCGTTCAGGCGACTGCAAAATCCCTTGCGACAAGGATAAAGAAGGAAAAGTGTTGGTGAAAGATGAGGACATTAAAGAAAGATGGAGAAATTATTTTAATGATCTCTTTAATAATAGTCAAAATGGTAATAGCGTGAATATAGATTATAGAACAATAGAAAAGAATGTAAATTATACTAGAAGGATTCGATCTTTAGAAGTAAAGGAAGCACTTAAGAGAATGAAAGTGGGTAAAGCCTGTGGACCCGATGAAATACCAATTGAAGTGTGGAAGTATTTGGGAGATATGGGAGTGGCATGGTTAACTAAATTATTTAATAAGATTCTAAACTCAAAGAAAATGCCTGATGAATGGAGGAAGAGTATTTTAGTACCTATTTTTAAAAATAAGGGAGACATACAGAGTTGCTCAAACTATAGGGGAATTAAACTCATGAGCCATACTATGAAGTTGTGGGAGAGAGTTGTGGAGCATCGACTACGTCATGATACTTCTATCTCTCTCAATCAATTTGGTTTCATGCCCGGTCGTTCAACTATGGAAGCGATCTTTCTCATTAGAAGCTTGATGGAGAAATATATAGATGTGAAGAAAGATCTACACATGGTTTTTATTGATTTGGAGAAGGCTTATGATAGTGTTCCAAGAGAGATCTTATGGAATGTGTTAGAACAAAAGAGGGTATCTATTAGGTACATACAAGTATTGAAAGATATGTATAAAGGAGCAACTACTATTGTGCGCACAGTGGGAGGGGACACAAGTGATTTTCCGATCTCAATTGGATTACACTAAGGATCAGCCATAAGCCCTTACCTCTTTACATTAGTTTTAGATGAACTGACGAAACATATACAAGAGAGTATTCCTTGGTGCATGATGTTTGCGGATGATATTGTTCTGATAGATGAGACACGAGAAAGAGTCAATAGGAAGCTAGAACTTTGGAGAAGTACTCTAGAGTCAAAGGGTTTTAAGTTAAGTAGAACGAAGACAGAATACATGCATTGCAAGTTCAGTGAAGGCCAAACTGGTGATAGGGAAGGAGTTAGTTTGAATGGGGTGGTACTATCCCAAAGTAATCACTTTAAATATCTAGGCTCAGTCCTTCAAGTAGATGGGGGATGTGAGGAGGATGTTAGTCATAGGATTAAAACCGGATGGTTGAAGTGGAGACGTGCCACGGGAGTTTTATGTGATCGTAAGATTTCCAATAAATTAAAAGAAAAATTTTACCGTACAGCCATACAACCGGCTATGTTATATGGTAGTGAGTGTTGGGCACTGAAAGGGTCGTATGCATCTAAGATAAGAGTTACAGAGATGAGAATGTTAAGGTGGATGAGTAGCCATACTAGACTAGATAAAGTCCGTAATGAGAGTATCAGAGAAAAGGTAGGAGTGGTGCCAATTGAAGATAAGTTGAGAGAAGGGAGATTGAGGTGGTTTGGTCATGTGAAGCGTAGACATACGGAGGCTCCAGTTAGACAAATAGAGCACATTAGGTTAGAGGATAGAAAGAAAAAAAGGGGTAGACCTAAATTAACTTGGAGGAGAGTAGTACAACATGACTTAGAAGCATTACACATTTCTGAGGATTTAACCCAAAATCGTTCAGAGTGGAAAAAGCGAATTCATATAACCGACCCCAAATTTTTGGGATAAAGGCTTAGTTGAGTTGAGTTGAGTTGAGTATATATGCTAACAAAATCTCAAAAAAAAAAAAAAACTGAATTTAAATGGAATATGTGACAAGATAGGTCCAAAAACAATGGTCTAAGCATTCCATACAAATGCTAACCCAAATGTAACATAAAACAAACTCCCACTTAGCCAAAGCATCATAAAAATTTTTTACTACACCCATATGTGCAACATGCTTTTGAAAAACACTAATGGGCAAAGTTTTGGCTAACGGATCTGCAATTATCTGGTCCGTAGTAATATGTTTAATTGGAGTCTGTGATTCATGAATCTTCTCTCGAACAAATAGGAATTTGACATCAAAATGTTTAGTTCGACTAGAATTCCTGTGATTTTGAGAGAAGCAAACAGTAAGAGCATTGTCGTAATAAATGGTCAAGGGAGATGCTCTCAACAACAAGCATACCAGAAATCAATTTCTTTAACCAAATGGCTTGACAAGTGGCCTCATAACAAGCAACATACTCTGCTTCCATAGTGGAGGTAGCGGTAAGTGTTTGTTTGGCACTTTTCTAAGAAACAGCTCCTCCAGACATCATAAAGGTGTAACCAGAAGTAGATTTTCTATCATTTACATAGCCTGCAAAGTCAGAATCAGAGTACTCAATGATTTCCAGATTGCCAGATCTTTTGTAAGTCAACATATAATTCTTAGTACCTTGCAAATATCTCATAACTTTCTTTGTAGTTTTCCAGTGACTCCATCCAGGATTACTCAAGTATCTACCAAGGACACTAATAGCAAATGCTATATTAGGACGAGTGCATATTTGAGTATGCATCTAGCTCCCAATATCACAATTATATGGAATCTTTTCCATTTCAGTCCTTTCCTTATCATCCTGAGGACACTGAGCTTTAGAGAGTTTCTCACCTGATAGAACAGGTGCAACAGAAGATGAGCAAGTGTGCATGTTAATTCTCTTAATAACTCGATCAATATAAGTACCTTGAGACAAAATGAATATGCCTTGAGACAAACCCAATATGCTTCGAGACCTGTCATGGTGAATCTGAATACTCACAACATATGTGGCCTTACCACGATCTTTCATGTCAAAATGACTAGAAAGTATGTATTTTGTCTCGTTCAAGAGATTGATGCTATTACTGGCAAGAAGAATGTCATCAACATACAACACTAGAATAATGAAATGGCTCCCACTCACCTTCTGAAAGATGCATTTATCTGAAGCATTCTCCTCAAAACCAAAAGAAGTCAGAACTTGATCAAACTTCAGATGCCATTGTTTAGAAACCTATTTCAACCTGTAAATGGATCTTTTCAACTTGCACATTAAGTGTTCTTTACCAGCTTTTATGCAACCATTAGGTTGAACCATATACACATCTTCATACAAGTCTCCATTTAAGAAAGCTGTTTTAACATCCATCCGGTAGAGTTTTAAGTCATAATGAGCAACTAAAGCCATAATCACACGAAAGGCATCTTTAGTGGACACTGGGGAAAATGTTTCTGTATAATTTATATCTTCCCTCTAATTATAACTTTTTGCTACTGGTTTGGCCTTATACCTTTCTATTTCATCTTTGACTCCACGTTTGGTCTTAAAGACCCATTTACAACCCACAGCTTTACAACCATCTGGTAATTCAATAAGATCCCAGACTTGATTGTGATGCATAGAAGATAATTCATCCTACATGAAAATGTTTCAAACTGGGCTTCTTACCAAACATTAACTCATAGGGAGTCTTAGGCACTGATTTACTAGGAACTTGGTTGAGAATGTACATAGCAGTTTTCAAGGCATCACCCTACAAAAATTCTGGTAAAGAAGAATGACTAAGCATACATCTCACCATGTCCATCAAAGTACGATTTCGCCTCTCTGCAACCCCATTTTGTTGTGGGGTCCCAGACGTGGTGTATTGTGCCTCAATCCCACATTCTTGTAAATACAAAGCAAAAGGACCAGGATTTCTACTAGTCTCAGTATACTTGCCATAATACTCACCACCCCTATCTGACCTTACACATTTAATCGTCTTCCCAATTTTCAGTTTAACTGCAGCCTCAAATGCTTTAAAGGCATCCAAGGAACTAGACTTCTCTTAAAGAAGATCAATCCAATCATATCTAGAATAGTCATCAATAAAAGTGATGTAGTATTTAAAACCTCCTATAGCAATAGGAGAAATGGGTCCATAAATATCTATGTGAATCAAATTCAATACACCTTCACTTCTAATTGCCCCTTTGTTTCTAGCTCTAGCAGGAAATTTTCCCTTAATGCAATTAACACATACATTAAAATAAGAGAAATTCAGACTATGCAAGACACCTTTTTTAACTATCCTTTCTAATTTTTCCCTAGAAATGTGACCCAAACATCCATGCCATAACATTAAAGAGTTCTCATTAACTCTTTGACATTTGTGCCCAATAAAAACATTGATAGAAACATCAACAGATTGAAAAAGGAACAGAATTTAAATCCAACATATATAAACCATTGCATAAAACAACAGAACCAACAATATCAGATTTAAAATAAATAACAATTTTTCCATTGCCCTGAAGAAACACATAACCACACTTATCTAAAATAAAACTAGAAATTAAATTTCTCCTTGAAGAAGGAACATAAACAGTATCATTTAATTCCAACACACGTCCAGAAGATAAATTCAAAGAAATAGTCCCTATGAGTTCTACTACTGCAACTCTATTTACTCCTAAGACAGTCTTCTCCTTTCACTTGGCTTCTTCACATTTTTAAACCCCTGTAAGGAATTTGAAACATGAATGGTAGCACCAGAATATAACCACTAAGAATTTAAAGAAACATCAACAACATTTGATTCAAAACATATTAGAGCTAGAGGGGCAAGTTCTAGACTATTACCTTCCTTCTCATGCTTCTTCTTAAGCTTAAAACAGTCCTCCAACTTATGGCCAGGCTTCTTGCAATAGTTGCACTTGCCTTTGAAGGGCTTCTTCTTAACTGTTAAATTATGATCATGCTTACCATCATTCTTGTTCTCAAATTTAGCTTTAGGCTTCTTATCCTTCTGAAATTTCTCATCAGTCTTGCTACTGGACCTTTGAAAAACTTAATTAACAGAAGGAGTATTCCCTTTCCTAATAGATTCCTCTTCTTAGCACACAATGGCTATCAACTGATTAACTGTCCACTCCCCTTGTTGGGAGTTGTAAGAAGTCTTGAGAATTTTGAATTGGGGTGGAAGAGATTCAATAATGCGCTAGACCAGAAAACTCTCTCCCAAATCAAGATCAAAAGACTTGAGCTTGTTGAAATCACTTATAAGTATCTTGATGTGTTCTCGTACACCACTGACACCATCATATTAGGTGTGCTCCAGTAAAGAAAGATAATGACTCTTTTGAGCCTTGTCAAACTTTTTAAACTTTTCAGCAATAGCCTGCAGAAATTCCTTAGCAGTCTCCTTAGCAGGAATACCCTGTCTTATGGACTTATGTATTAGCAGTCTCCTTAGCTATTGCTAGGTACATGCTCAGAGACTCTTTCCAATCATCAAAATTGGAGCCATTTAGAGTTTTCACAGCAGCTAATTGCATAGAAATAGCAGCTGAAATAAAATAACAGAGGAAACGTGAATCATGTATATAACATAATCACAAAACTAAAGTTTCCTTTCAAATCCAGCTAAGAAAGTAATTATGTACAAAACTGTTATTTGTTATAATCCTGCCTAAGGATCCCGAATTACAATAAAATCAAGAAAACTCATTGAACTCATCAATATATATATATATATATATATATATAAACCAACATCTTTAACACTTTTATACCAATAGGGTATTAAAAAACATAAAGACAATCAACAAATAACATTACAACCAACAATCACTTATTACATTAATAGTATTATACAGATGGGTATATCCACTATTAATATAATCCAAATAACTTTTGAAATCTATTGAATAAATTTTTAAACAAGTTAACAAAACAATTTTATGACTATATATATATATATATATATATATATATATAAACCAACATCTTTTAACACTTTATTACCAATAGGGTATTAAAAAGCATTAAAGACAATAAACAAATAACATTACAACCAACAATAACTTATTATATTAACAGTGTTATACTGATGGGTGTATCCACTATTAATATAATCCAAATAACTTTTGAAATCTATTGAATAAATTTTTAAACAAGTTAACAAAACAATTTTATGACTAGTCCCATGATAGGTGAGCTCATAATCATAAAAGTGTTCACCATAATTAGAATTTCCATGGACACTATATTATGAGCATAGTAATAATGTTACTACTCATGAATATGTTCTCAATATGCCTGAACATAATTAGTCCAACAAAACCAATAACTATTAATAAATACATAATATTACCATAATTAATAAGCACATAACCAAACAGAATTGTAAATATTTTATGCTCTTGGCTTTTGCTAAATTAATTACATGTGACAGTATGCAAGTTTCACATGAGCTACGAAATTCAATTATATTTAATCATAATCATTACACAAATATATTATGTAATGTTTCGAAAACCAACATACAGTCATGTGGATTTTGAAATTCAATATATATATATATAAATATTTAACGTAAAAAAAAATTGTTTATCAAACCATGAAATCCGATTCAATATTTGTTTGCTGAGACTAATATTCAAACATTCAACAACGAAATTAACAAAAAAAATGTAATCCCTAAGTAGGCTCTGATACCAATTGTTATATATATAAATTAAATCGTTATAAATTACATGATTAGAAAATATATGTACTTGAAAATACACTTGTATCTATGATTTTCTACGAACAATCAAGAACAGAGAAAATGATACGAAATGGTAGGTTCACATCTCCCAATATATACAAGGTTTAAATTCTATCTGAATTCTATCTGATATTAAATGAGGTTATCAGAATATATATATATATACATAGGACTGAGAGTTGGGGCCTCTTCCTTAGTGGACTTATGGACAGTCTGACCCATTACAGACTTGCCCAATCACATGACCCAATCTATTTAGATATTTCCAATTACTAAACTTATTATTTGATATCATTATTTAATCTGTCAATGAGCCTAATAATTGATTATTGCTAATCTACTTCCAGATACAAATAAATAAACCAATATTAATTTGGTTGATTTACTTGTTATGTTGAATTAAAACTTTATCGAAGATATCTTTAAGTAGATTCAGATTTAATTTAATTTGATTTATTTTAATTGATTTTCGTTATTAATACAATAGCTTATTGTGGGGTTTAATTGTTTTGAATATTTATTATTCGAATGATTTTGTTGATTGATCTACATAGGAAGGTGTAATAAACTATATAGAAATTAGAAATAATAGTTAGAGCGGAGCATAAAACTTAATAAAATTTTTATTGAATCATCACATGATTTAATGAATTAATTATTATTTATTATAACTATTGGAAAATAGATAAAGAGTTTTAATTAATATGTTTGAGGATTATTTTTTCTTGTATTTGATAATTAAAGTGGATTATCAGTCAAGTAGATTAAATTAGTTAGCTCAAGTGAAATTAAAATTACCCTAATACGTATAATTATTGGGTTCTGATTGTGGTTACCTTATATCAATTTGTAAATTTATCTTTTTAGTTAATTAGATAATATTTTAAATTGGTAGTCTAAATAATATTAGGATTGGTATGTGTTTTTTGTACTTAATTCCAATCCTCATAGAATCGGCAACTCTCCTATTATTATATTACTTTGTGATGATTTCATGCACTTGCGGATTTCGGTTTATCAACAATTAACTTATTGAAATATTATCAATTGGTATTATAGCAATTTGCTGACTTGGGGTCGTAGTCTGTTTCGTAAGAGTTTCCAAATTAAAAATGCTCATTGTTTGCAAGAGTTTACAAATTAAACGTGCTAAGAGAATTTTTATGTACATTGTATAACTAAGAGAATATTTTATGTTCATTGTGTTTTAATATATAACATATTTATATTGCATACATCAATATGTATAAACTGATAAATTAAAGTAACAAATAAAAAAAAATCTAATATTAAATAAAAAGTAAGTATCTAATCTAAAATAATTACATTCTTAAAAATAAAGATCAATATAAAATTGAAAATTAGAACAATAAGAGCAATTTTTATATTATTGTTTAAGTTACTATTATTGAAAATATTATTGTAAATATTTTTATTAGACCATTAAAATTTGATTTTAATTTAAATAACATATTTTAATCATAATAATTTTAAAACAACAACATATTAAATATTTCAAAGTAATTTTTAAAAACATTTTAAATGATATTTCTCTGCAAAATATATTTACTTTAATTTGTTATAGATGAGATTCAATCTCTGATAGCTTAATTTTCTTTACAATTTTTAATAAAGGAAAAGCTACCCAGTTAAGATCATATGAAATAACCATATATTTTGTATGAATTTTTGTATTATGTCAGCATATTATAATATTAAAAATAATTTAATTGTTGAATTAAATAAGCAGAGAAAAAAAAAAGTCTATAGATTTAAAAATTAGAACAAGTTCTAATATTTAAATTATGCGAAATACTTAAATCTGCTTAGTTTTTCTGTGTGCCGTAAGACAAATTGGGCAAAGTAAATTAAAAATGGGCTGAGTTTGATGGGCTTGTCTTTTTATTTATTTATTTTAATTGTATGTATGTGTTGAAGACTGAGTTTAATTTTAATTTTGATTTAATTTTAGTTTAGTTTCAATTTAATTTGACTTGCATTAGTGAGATTCTGTTCAATTTTTTAATTTTTATTAAGAAATAAGGTCAATTTGAACAAATGAATCATTAATTTCACTAATTTCGATCCAATTTAAAGTGTAGGAAAAGATTAATGCTGAGTCTGAACATATTTTCCTTGTATCGAAATAGAGATATTAATTAATATTCCTAACAATCCATCAGTGAGGACAAAATTGGAATCATGAAATAGTTAATTGATACACTAGAAGAAAGTTCTTAAGCATCTGGTTGAGGAAAAATCATTTAATAATATAATTGTTGTGTATAATTATTATATTCCTATTATTAATTTTGATAAGTTTAACATAAATCTCATCATAAAAAATATTTACATAATTAATGAAATGATATATTCTGATTTCCTTAGAAGACATTTTGAAATAAGTAAAAATGCAATTTTAATTTTTTATTATTTAATGGAAATATAATTAGCAAGTAATAATTAGTGGGCAACATAATAAAAGTTTTCCTCTCCTCTTAACAATTTTCACCATAAAATTAATTAATTTCAAAATAAATATATGAAAAAGACTTAACTTAAGACCTTCTACTCTGATTTTTTATAGGCAAAGCAATCTTTTGTTTTATAGCAACATAAAAAACAACAATTTAACTTATACGAAGTACAGAGCCAACTGAGGTTGGCTCATTTATTCCAACTATACGTAATTCTAAATGGGGATTATGAACGTAATTTCTTTTTGGATTATTAAAATCCAAAGAGAAAAATATTATTCCACTTAATAGCAATCTTAATTAGGGTTAAAAAACATATTTTACCATGCCAGGAATATGGGTATTTAAGAAGTAGTCCTCCCAATCAATTGACTTAGAATCCAAGAAAAAGATATCTGTCTCTACACCATTCTCTTCGGCAGCTATTCGTAACTTGTCTAAATTAGAATCATCAAAACTGCAAGTGAAAGAAAAATCTTACATAAATGAATTTATAAAATGAATAATTATACAGTGCAATTATTGTATATATGTATGTATAACAAATATACTTTCACTATTAGTCATGGTGAGTCTCGCCATTATGTAACGATCAAAATAAAATTCTTGTAACTATTAATTAATATGCAAACATGCAATTAAATATTAATTGAATGCCAACTTACATGGCATGGAAAAATAGGTATGGCTGGTATAGTTCAACTAGCCGCTTCACAAGTTTAATTCTTCTATTCAGATTGTTATATGCGCCCTGAAAACTTTGGCAGAATATTGTGTTTGCCAGTTCTAGTACCTGCATATGTGATGCGCATGTTAATTAACCTCTATATATATAGAGGAATTTTTTGTATGCACCCAACCAATAGACATATGACATGTTAATTAAATGCAAATGCAGCTCTATTACATAAACAAATTTGATTTGATAATCTCTAGACCACACATGATTATTAAATATAATTAGATATAGATATTTTATTTTGGGGGTGTTTAATTTTAACAAACCTTTAATAATGGCAAGTAGCGAATCCTTATAAATTTGTGGAAGTTGGGGATGCTGTTGAATATGGTAACTTTACTAACAACCTTGACTGGCTTTCCATTCTGGTTGATCCATGGTTTCTTTGTGAAGTGACGAATGAGGTAATCTTTGAAATTAGAAAATCTAATAGGATTTCTCACTGATGATCCCACATGATAAATGACTTCATCACAAGGTTGATTTGCATGAGCCACCATAGCCACAATTATGGCATTCACCACCATATCACCTGGTATCTGCATAGCCATTGAAAATTTTGCTTAATTCTTTTCATGATAATATTAATTTTATCTAAGTATGCCAGTAAGAATTATAGTTATGAATATCTAAATATTACAAACATGGGGACTAGTGATGCATTTCAATCTGAAGGGTGTTTTCATGATAGGACTCTTAGTGCAGACAAGAAATTTTTGCTAAATAATTTTCAAAAACTTTAAAAATGTTTATGGCTTTTAATCTATCAAATTAATGGATTGAGTATAAAGACATTAAATATTGACTCAATTTAAATTCATAAGACCTAAGGCGATACACAATCCAATTTAATTCTACAAAACTAAAAATTATAAAAATCAAATGACAAAAAAATTGAGAATTAATCTAAAGACTTAAATGAGTCGAATTGAAACTAACATATTTAGGTTGAACCGACTAACTCAAATTTCGGTATGAATAGTAATTAATAAGTTTGTTTTAAAAAATTAAAATTTTGATATGAAATGACTTGTAATACACAAATTGACTTGGAATCTTTTCACTGTAGCAACTCGATGGATTACTAGAATCAACTTGCAATCCAAAACATGAACCTGGCTAACCTGACCTATTTGCCACCTAGTTAGCCCCAACCACAAGTTTGAATCCTAACCATGGCTCCCTAGGCCCTAAATTGGGGACGTTTATGATTCTAATTTGATTTTTATTTTTGATTCCTGAATGGTTTTGGTTCTGGTTTCATTTTGATTCAATTCATTTTGAATTAAGACAATCTAACAATTGATTTTTTTTCCCTTATTTTGAAAAAAGCAAACTGAATCGCATAGACTATCAAGTCAAACTGCTAGACCAGTTCAGAGTTCAAGGGGACTGACTCGACTTTTAGGAGTCATGATTCGGACTGATTCGAAATTGTTTAGGAGTCATGAACGATCTCAAGCCCAAATTTCATAGGTTCAGTTCCAATTTGAGTCTCGTTCCGAGTCGGTCCATGCCTAGTGTACCTCTAGTTGAGATTGAGAAGCTTTAAGCTTACACTGGGATATATTGACCCATCATTTGCCTTTGACAATGAACCGATTTTGGTAAACATTGTGTTAATATATAAAATAAGTTGACAAAAAGCAGATAGTAAAATATATTTGCTCACCACATCAACGATTGATGCAAGATCAACAACAAAGAACGTCAATCTTCCCTTACCATAACTAAGAGTCAAAGCATCAAGGGTTCTGCAACCACAAACAAATACTATTATTTGATCATATATGAAAGGACAAGAAGATATCAAAATACATATTTTGATTACCTTGCATCTTCAACCCAACCAGGGAAAGGTTCCTTGTAAGTACTAGTAATCATAGAGGGACGTATGATCACCAAAGGAAGATTTTCTTTGAAGTGTCCAACAAGCATTTCTCCCATAGCCTTGGTAAACACATAAGTGTTTGGCCATCCATATCTCTTTGCTCTATTAAGATTTGAGAAATCGAAACTATTATTATGACTCCAAATGAATGAAGAACTATCTTAATTAATTACCTTTTGACACCGATATCTTTCATGGCATGTTTAATTTCTGTTTCTGTAGCTCCCTTAGCTTTGAGTTCATCTAATTTTGTATCAATCAATTTCTTCTCTTCTTCAATATCTAGGCCAGAAACACCATTAAGTGTCTCACCCAAGCGATAGGGATTTTCTGGTATCAGTCCTGAACTTTCTCCACAAACATAAGCTGAAAACGCATTTACCATCTTCATTTTGTTATTATGGATTAGTAGCTTAATTAATTGAAAACTATTTGACACAGAATACTAACCAGTAGATATGTGAACAAACAACTTTAGTTTTAGGCAAATTTTGGCAAAGCACATAACATTCTTAGCTCCAATAGTGTTGGTTCCAAATGCAATATCGTATCTGCTTCATAAGATATTAAAACAAGATACGTATAATAAGAAGAAAATAAAATACCACATCAAAATAAGAAGAAGAAGAAGATGATGAAGAAGAAGAAATAGAAAGTAAAATACCGTTCATCAAAGCGGGTGGTGGCTGCAAAATTAAGTACAATATCCAATTCTTTCTTCATCTCTTCTCTCAAGGAAGAGTCTTTAATTCCCAAGTCATCATAACAGACATCACCAGAAAAAATATTAATCTTTTTGGATATAATAGCATCAAAATTTGCACCCAATTTTTCCTTCGCAACTCTAAACAAGTCCTTCCTCATCACCTGCTTTGTTAAACATATAACTTGACTTAATCAGGAAGAAAAATTATTAGAAGGTAATAAGTATTTAAAAAATATATATATATATATATATTTGCATTGAAATTTATACACTAATTATTTTAATTATGTGTACATTTTAATTAATTTTACATGAATCTCAATGCAAATAATATTTGTATAAGATTGAACTTTATTAGATATATGTCTTTTTTTATGTATATATAAAACGAAAAAGAGAGACTCAAACTTAAAATTTTATTTTATTAAAAGATGCATCTTATTCTATCGCTAGACACATATGTTAAAGATTGAAAATTACCTCATTGTGAAAGCGATGACTTGCAGAGGTAGCATCTGAAGCTCTTAAAAGAAGATAAAGCTTCTTCACATTCGGTTGAACCCTTAGTATCTTTTCTACAAAAACTGAATTAATTATTTAAAGAAACAAAATTAATAAATATGAAGTCCCTCTTTGAGGAGAGTGTGTATATATATATATATATATTCAATTTTTAGTGGGAAGAGAGAAAAGAATTTGTACTCTTAGCAAGAAATCCAGTTACACCAGTGACGAAAATAGTCTTGTTCTCAAGAAACTGAAGGATGCTTCCGAATTCCATTGCAAGAAAACACAATTATGTGCTAATTTCACCACTGCTTGTGTACTTATATGTATGCAGGTCCATACTTAGTCTCTAGGCCCATATTTTTGGTGACAAAAATGCACGGATCTTTGACAATAGTAACACTGATCACTATCTTATTAATTAAATTGATTATATGGTAGTTGGTATTGGTAACCGGCAAATTATTAGATAGCAGAAAAAATGATTAGATATAGAAGTAGTAACCAAAAGATACCGTTAAATTTATTGTAAGGTAGTTGGTATTGATACTAAAAACTGTTAACAATGAAAAGTGATATCAAATTATTAGAAAATTTTTATCTAAATTTCATAAATTTAAAATACAAATATACGAAGTCTATATATTTAATAAATGTGTTTCTTGTATTAAATTTTGCATACTTAAGATTTAATGTCTTGCAACTAATTGTACTTTGCATGAAGAAAAAGAGAGAAAGAAAGTGAAATATCGAGCTCAAATGAGTTGAGGTATCTTTTCAGGTGCTTGAAAATTAATATATCTTTTGAGGGTGCTTGAAAATTAATTACAAAGCATTTGATTGAGGTAACCAAGATATTGTATCCTTGTTTAACAATGCATTTAGTTGAACCCTTAGTATCATATCCACAAAAACTAATTAATTTTTTAGAGAGATAAAATTAATAAATATGGAGCCACTTTTTAAAGAGTGTTAACGATAAATTTCTTTTTACCCTCTTACATATCGTCTGTTTATAGACTTTGCGACTTCTTTGTAATCTATCAGTCCCTCTAATCCTAGCATTTGGATTTTAAGTTTAGGCTTAACTTATTAATATGATATCAAAAACTTATTTATCTTCCTTTAGGTCGTTTCTCACAAGTTTGTATGAAAGTGGATTATTAGCGAAAAAAAATTCTCCTCGTCTCTTATTTCACATCGCATGTTTTTACATTTTAAGATACTTTCGAATTCCATTGCAAAAATTAAAAGCATAGGAGTGTGTGATTGATATTTTTATGTCTATATGCCTATGCTTAGGAAAAATGGACTTTAAAAAATTCAGTTTCACCTGCCATAATAAAATCTGCTTGGGTTTTCTGTCTCATAAGATCTGCTAAGGGACACGCTCAGTAAATCCTTGTTGATTTGTCCAATTTGTTTTATAGAGAATAAAATCTGTATAAGATAATTTTTTTAAGGTTATATTAATATTTCATGAGAAAATTACATTTTTAAGGTTATATTAATATTTTGTGAGAAAATTACATGTATTTTCAATTATTTTGGTAGGCATATTAATTATATAATTAATGAAAATTATTTATAAAAGTTAAAATAAAGGTAAAAAAATTTAAGATATCTGCTGATAGTGAATCATGAAATTAAAGAATATCAACAGTGATTTGAATTTTTTTTTTTTAATGTGCCTATGAAAGTTAGAAAAATAGCTTCTTATTTTGAAATAGTAAATTGTTAGTTGTTCTATTTTTTTTAATTAAAATAATATTTTTCATTGATAATTCTTTTGGCATCTCAAATTATGAAAAAAGAAAAAAATATATATTTTTCATGAATCGATATAGAGTTTATTGTATTTCACAGAAGCATGTAAATTATAAAAAAATAAAGCAAATACACAAAATATTAATATTTATATAGTTCACTCTTTTTACATAGGGTTACATCTACAGCATATGCCATTTTTTACTATTAATAATAAATATAATAATCAATTATAAGCTCAAATTATATTGTTTATCAACCCAATTATATCCAAGAGATCACTCACTACAAACTGCTCATAGTAAATACATTAGTTAGTTCTCTCATTCTCCTCTAAATATAATCCAATATATTTACTACTACAACTGCTATAACACAAAGAGTGTTTTCAACTACAATAGGCTCTAATTTCTTCCTCTTAGATTATACTCTTCCTCCACCTTAGGCTAAAGTTTTTTTCCCTTCATAAGACTCCAATGAGCAAGTGCCATTCATTAATGGACAAGACCAAATCCTCATAAATGGGAAACAGTCACTTTCTTCAATGGGAAGCCACTCTCCATGGGTCAAGCCAAATAACTTTCTCATAATATTCCTATTTATGGTATTAGTCAATCTAATTCTAATCTAATTATGAATTCTACTCAATTTATGAATTATTCTATATAGAAAATATACCTCTATCTTATTAAAAAAAAGGACTTTTAAATCAATTAAGATTTTCGATCATAAATTTAACAGAGTCATTAATTAATATTCCTAGCAACCCTTCACTGCATTAGTGAGGACAAAATTAGAATCATAAATTAGTTAATTAATATACAAAAATTAAGAGTTAAATGTTATTCTTATAAATTTTAACATTTAACGAGGGTAATTATTAACCTAGACACCTCAAAATTAACATTTAACCTTTCAAGAATATATAAATATAAGGTGAAAAGTTAACTTAATCTCTTTAAAAATTCAAATAACATTAATGGAGGATTAAAAATTAGAAGGTAACAATTACCTCTTATTAACTTTTTATCAAAAGCCCCCTTAATATATGGTTACAACGGTTAATTTTACTTTGATCGTTGCATCATGGCGAGACCCACCATGATCATAGTGGAAGTGTATTCACTTGTACCTATGTACAACAATTGCATTTAATGATAATTTATTTTATAAATCCATTTATGTAAAATTTGTTTTCAATTTGAAGTTTTGATGATTCTAATTTAGACAAGTTACGAATTGCTGCAGAAAGGAATGGCATAGAGACGGATATCTTTTTCGTAAATTCTAAGTCAATTGATTGAGATGACTACTTCTTAAATACACATATTCCTGGCATGGTAAAATATGTTTTTTAACTTCAATTAGAACTATAATTAAGAGGAATAATATTTTGCTCTTTGGATTTTACTTTTATAAAGGGTTTGAGGATTTTCATAATCCCCATTAAGAATTACCTATAGTTGTGATAAATGAGCCAACCTCAATTGGCGTTGTACTTCAAATAAATTAAGATTTATGTGAAATTAATACATCATAATTAATAATTAAATTTATACAATAATTGTATTAAATAACTTTTCTTACTTAGATACTTATTAACCTTCTACCAAAGACACCCTAATATATAAAAATGCAATTAAAGATTAATTGAATGCCAACTTACATCCCCTGGGAAAATAGATATGGCTGGTATAGTTCAACTAGCTGCTTTCACAAGTTTAATTCTTCTATTCAGATTGCTATATGTGCCCTGAAAGCTTGGGCAGGATATTGTGTTTGCCAGTTTTTGTCCCTGCATATGTGATGCGCATATATATATATATATATATATATATATATATATATATATATATATAAAGTGTTTGCTTGATGCTAATAATTAGTTAAATGTGGTGGTGGATGCAGGTACAGCTCTATCACATAAAGAAAATTGATTTCATGATCTCTCTAGACCACAGCACATGCTTATTAAATATAAATAGATATAAGTATTTTATTTTGGAGGTGTTTTTAACAAACCTTTAATAATGACAGGTAACGAATCCTTATAAATTTGTGAAAGTTGGAGATGCTATTGGGTATGGTAGGATTACCAACAACCTTGATAAGCTTTGATCCATTCTGGTTGATCCATGGTTTCTTCGTGAAGTGACGACTAAGGTAATCTTTGAAATTAGAATATCTAATAGGATTTCTGAGTGATGATCCCACATGATAAATGACTTCATCATAAGGTTGATTTGCATGAGCCAACGTGGCCACAATCATGGCATTCACCACCATATCATCTGGTATCTGCATAGCCCTTGAAAACTTTGCTTAATCTTTGCATGTTAATATTAGTTATATCCAAGTATGCAAGTAAGAATTATAGCGATGAATATATAAATATTACAAATATGGTAGTGATGCATTTCAATCCGAAGGGTGTTTTTATTAATTAAAGTAAAATGTGAGGGGAAAAAACCAACAGAGGTTGAGCCCACCATCTTAAACCTGCTCAATCGAAGTGGGACTTTGTCCCAAACTCCATTTTCTAACACAAAGTAGTTTGAGTATTTATATTTGGCCAATGAATGATTACCACAAGTGATATCTTTTTTTTTTAATGAATTAAAACTTTCGTACTTAATAATCACCTAAATTGGTTTTATTAGTGCAGATAAGAATTCCTCCAAATAATTATATGTTGCAAAAACATATATAAAAAAAGCTTCTGGTTTTTAACCCATCAAATTGATATATGTCACTTTACATAAATAATGGAAAATAAAGATAGAAACTCAAAATTTTAGTTTAACAAAAAGATGCATCTAATATTCTATCACTACACAAATGCTAAAAATTGAAAATGACCTCACACTGTAGAAGCGATGACTTGCACAGGCAACTTCTGAAGCTCTTAAAAGAAGATAATACTTCTTCACATTTGGTTGAACCCTTAGTATCTTCTCCACAAAAACTGAATTAATTATTTAAAGAAAAAAAATTGATAAATATGAAGAAAACGTAATAAGAGGGATAGAGGCTATGTGCTAATTTCACCACTGTTTGTGTACTTGTATATATTTATATGCACATATATGCATAGGTGTGTGATTTTGTCGGTTGGTTTTTTAAGTCTCTGCACATGCTTAGAAATGTGGATTAAATGCTAATATCTTTGCAAATATCTATTCGGAAAAAATAATCAAAGCAATCGACCGCAATTGAACATATATATTTTTTTTTATCTAAACCTGATCCGTCATAAACTTCAAAGTATAAAATATATATTAAGACTTTTGAGTCTTGAGTTTATAGTAATTCAGGATTAGCCAAGAATGTCCATGTAATATAACGGTGGAGATAGCACAATACTTGGGGAATCTTCAAGTCAAGATGTCTCCATTAAGTTTAATGCTAAAATAATGGACGTAAAGCAAAGGAGAGTTTAAAACAAAGAATACAGGGATAAAAAAAAATGCAAGTCAAAGTCAATTGCTTTAGCTTTTTATATGTAACTAAAAGCGTAAAATAAAGGTTGGTAATGAAGAAAGATGGAGCATAGCATCCCCTAGTAAGATCAGGTTTTCTTCTCTGAACTCCTTAATGCAAGCATCGCACATCCCTTCCGCAATGGAGCCTAAACAAATCATATTCGTCAATCTGGTTGCAAAACTCCATCATTGCTTGTAAGTTGAACAATTGCTGAGCATCAAAACATAACATTAAAGTTGCCAAAAGAGCCATTTTTGCAGTTTCAACACGCAGACGAAGTGGTCCAAGACCAACAGCTGTAGGACGTTCTGCCACGTTTCTCTCTGTGAAGTTTCCTTCTGGTCCCACTATCATTAATCCACTTGATTCTTTTCTAACAGGAGTAGCTTCTGCTGCTGCCAGAAAAGATAGCTTTGACTTTGCAAGATTGTTTAGCTGCTGCTAGAATGAATCGTTGCAATCCGTCCACTCATTTTTCTGAGATTGATGGAGATTGTTTGGTCAACAGAGAGGCCACGCGCGCTACAAGCTCTCAACTCAGTGCATTTCTCACCAAGCCAGTTAGTTCGACCACCCTTTAGAGTAGCAAATGCTGCAAATACATGCCACGTTGTCGTACCAGGAAGAACTAACTTTGGATTTTCTAATGCTAGAAAATCAAGAACAGTACAATCCATTCTCTACCAGACCTCCTTTCCCATTGAAGAGTTAACACTAATAGCGCTGGACACTGTCTCCTCAATTAATTTTATTTTATACTATGTTTGGGCTGGAGGAAAATAAGGAAGAAGAAAATTTATGAAGGAGAAAAAGATTTCTCTCTTCTATCGTTTGGAACGATGAAAAATTAAGGAGGAAAATAAAAAAATAAAAATCACCATTCATTTCCTCTCTATTTTGGAAAGAGTGGGATGAAAATAAATAAAATTATTTTTTATTTTTATAATTATTTATTTTAATTTTAAATAAAAAAAGCAAAATGAATGTTTTACTATTTAAAAACTACTTTTCCTTCTATTTTCCTCTCTACTATTCAAATAAAGAAAGAAAAATAACATTTTTATCACTTTTATTTTCAGTTCTTTATTTTCTTTCCTTCCTAACAAAATTCCAAACAGAAGCTTAAGGTAGCTGGTGTTGGTAGCTGAAAAGTTATTAGATATAGTACTGGTAATAAAAAATACAGTTAATTAGAACTGAAAACTTTCTGAACACTAAAGGGGAAAAGTGATATGTATGATTAGTAGTAACAAATATAAACATAAATCTAATCTTAAGTAAAACATAAGTAAATCTATCTAATCTAAGACAATTACATTAATGTCCCTCAAGACAATTCCGGGTGAGATAATAAGCAAAGCGAATCTCTTAAAATTTCAAATTTGCAAAATGATAACGGCTTGGTAAAAATATCATCAATTTTATCATTAATATCAATAAAATATATCACAACATTACCTTCACTAATTTGCTTACAAACAAAGTGACAATCAAGCTCAATATGTTTAGTTCGACATAAAAAATATTAATCCTACATTGATTTGGGATAGGGATAATATGCTTTTATAAAATTTTGAATACTCCTTTTCTATTGAGTTACCTTTTGAGATGGAGTTAGCTTCCGATTTATTTTCTACATATGGTATTAAAATTTACCTTGTAGATGTGTTTGCCTGTAAATTTCATATTCAAGATGTTTTATGCCTGAGTATGAGGGAGTATATTATCCTATATTAGTTTGGGATAAGGTATTTATACTATATATAAAATTTAGATAAACCTCTTCTTAAGGTATCTCTAAAAAAGAAAAAAAAATAAATATTGAAGTTGTTTGTTCTGAAATATAAAACTAAATTCAGAATTAGATGCTTGTCTATTCTGTAATATAGAACTAAATGCTTGTTGTCTACTGAAAGCACTAGATCCATTTATGAAACTAATCCAATTTTACTGATTTATGAGTGAAACTGAGTCGTTGAAGCGAAATAATTTAAAATATTGAGTTTAAAAAC
The DNA here is from genome assembly GCF_030052815.1 of Hevea brasiliensis. Taxonomy (NCBI): domain Eukaryota; kingdom Viridiplantae; phylum Streptophyta; class Magnoliopsida; order Malpighiales; family Euphorbiaceae; genus Hevea; species Hevea brasiliensis. Next base: position 926,167 of record NC_079493.1, on the reverse strand, counting down.
AAATGTGTGGTTGATAAAGGAAATGGAGAAAGAAAGAAGAAGAGCACCAAATATAACCATTAATATTTGAGTTACTTATGATATACATATAGAGGCACATTAATACTTATTTAAAATATAATATATAACGTTCATAAAATATTTATTTTTTTCAGGGTATATTTAGTAATATTAATTATTCTAGTAATTGTTAATTGTTTTAATAATTGTTAACTGTTTTAGTAATTATTTGCTATTAAATATTAATTATTAGTGATTGGTTATTTATACAGTGATCCAAAGCAAAAGTATTCAGTAAAAATAAATATTGAATTAATTATTAAAAAAATTAGTGATATTATATTTTTGACCCTAATTAAATCACTCTACCCTAAAAGTTAGTAGAGGTAACATTTTATGAACCACTCATTCAATTTTTAAATACTAATATAAACATTATATTACCGAATAGTATAAATAAAAGAATTAATATTTTTATTAGAATCAAAATAATAAATGTTACCTTAAAATTTATTGCTAAATAGCTCCCAATATTTTTAACATAATATCAAGGGATAAAAAGTATTAATGAACAATCTATTTAATTATATCTATATCGCATATATCAACAAATTTATAAAACTAAAGTAATAATTATAAAGATAGACTTAATATTAACTAATGTAAAAGTAAAATATGATTTTTTCTAATCTGTCTAATTTAAGATAATTACATCATTAATAGTAAAGATTAAGATAAAATTGAAAATTAGAATAATCATTGTAGTTTAGTTAAATGATGCAAGCTATTGAAAATTAGAGATGAGATTCAAATTCTAATAGTATTCGATAAAGAAAAAGCTACGTACAGTTTAAATCATATATATATATATGTATCGTGTCGGCATATTATAACATTAAAAATAATTTAATTGTTAAAATAAATAGGTACAAAAATTAGAGAAGAAAGAAGAAGAAATATCTGAGTACTTGGTTAGCGTTTCATAATCAAAACTTTGTGGTGGCTGCAAAACTAATTACAATATTTAGTTCATTCTTCATCTCTTCTCTCATTATTTAATGTCCTTCAATTAATTGTATTTTTCATTAAAAAAATATATTTAATATAACCTCGAACTCATATAAAAATGAGTTTAATAACTATTAAATTAAATATTTACTTAATTTAATAGTTACTAAACTCATTTTTATATGAGCTCGAATTATTTATAACAAAAAAAATATAAAAAAAAATTAAAAAAAAAAGGAATGAATAAAAGAAAGGAAAGAAAATGATGAGTTTCTTGGTTGCATTTCATGTGGGCTGCAAAATTAATTACAATATCCAACTCATTCTTCATCTATTCTCTCAACGAAGAGTCTTTAATTCCCAAGTCCTCATAACAGATATCACCAGAGATAAGCGATTAAGTATCAACTATGTTCCTCAACTTTGAATTATGTCATAAAAATTCTTGAATTTTAATTGCAATAGTATTGAAATCCTTATGGTTATTATTATTATCAGTTTGCAGATAAATTAACAGTTAAATTTTATTTAATATCCTTAATTTAAATAGATGTATTATAAATATTCTTTAAATTTAATTCACAAAAATTATTGAACTTCAATTTAATATATAAATAATTTTTAATACAAAATCTAATTAAGACTTTAAAATTAAATATATTATCTTGTTAATGTAAAAAAAAAAGACAAAGACTATATGCAATATCAACCTGTATAAAAAAAGATCAAATAATATATATTATTAAATGTTTTTCTTGCATTAACTAAACTTAAAGGAATTAAGATAAATTGGAGGGAAACCTTTAGACATTAGCCTAAAATAGAATTAAAAAGCAATACAAGTAAAAATAATATTAATTTTTGTTTAAAAAATAATAATTACACAATTTTTAATAAGATAAATTAAATAATTAATTAATTATCAAGATTTCTAAAATATTAGACTATTTTTAAAATTATGATTTTTATTTTAAACAAGTTGAAAATAAATAAAATTTTAAAATTTTAAGCTAATTATAAAAAATAAAAAGAAAAATTAATAATCATAATTTATTATTTATTATGAATATTTTTATAAAAAATTCAAAGAAAAATATATTAAATTAATTTTAGTATTTCTTTACTATGCAAATTGAAGTTAAGGGTTAATTGTGATACATCCATCTAAATTGAATGACGATAAATGAAATTTTCTTACTACGAATCTGTGATAATAGGTTACAGAGATTTTAATGTTATCAAAATTAAAATTTAAAAATTTTTATGATATAAATTAAAATAAGAAATAACAATCACGTAATCACGTCTAAATTGAAAGAAAATAATATTAATTTTCTTTATACAATTTTAAACAACTTTAATATCACTTGCATTGTTACATATATAACTTGACTTAACCACGAGAAAAAATTATTAAAAGTAAAGTTTTTTTTTTTAAATTTATTGAGCGCATTTGGTATAAGTTTGCTATTATATAATAAAAATAAATTTAGTAATTATTAGATTAAATATTAACATTAAAATTTATGTATTATATTATTTTAATTATATATATATTTTAATTAATTTTACATAAATTTCAAGTAAATATTATATATATATATATAATAAAATAAATTCTTAAAATTAAAATTTTAGTTTAATATAAGATGCCTCTCGTTCTGTAAGACAAATTGGGCAGAGTAAAATGGGCTTAAAGCCTCAAAGTAATTATTTCGATGGGCTGGTTAGTTCTATTACAAGTATGTATATAATATAAATAGTTTCCTACCACAGGTTGATTTTGGTCCATGAAATCAAAGAAATTTTAAATTTGGACCATTTAGAGTCGAGTTGGATCATCAATTCAATAGTTAAAATTATTTTCAAATTTTTTTTTAATTTTTACTTTTATAAAAAAAATGGATTTAAATTGAATCTATTATTAATTTTATTAATTTTAATTCAGTTTAAAGATTAAAGAGAGATCATCTGATTTTAATCTTAAATGATGGAGCTAATTTTAATTCGATTTTAAATTTAAAATAAATTATGACTGAGTCTGAATTATTTTTTCACCAAGGTAAATCCTAATTGACTTCTGGCCAATTTGTTTCATAGAGAATAAAGTCCATGTTAAATATTTTTTAAAGGTGATTATATTAATATTTTATGAGAAATTTACATGTTTTCTATTATTTTGGTAGGCATATTAATTATATAATTAGTGAGAATTATTTCTAAAAATTAAAATAAAGTTAAAAAAAAAAAAATTGAGAGTCATTAAATCATATTACTAACAATCCTTCACTGCATTAGCGAGGAAAAAATTAGAATCATATGAAATAGTTAATTAATAAAATTATTCAATCAATCTATATATATATATATATATATATATATATGACGATTATATTTTAATTATTAATTATGATAAATTAATTTCACACAACTTTTATTATAATTAATAATAGAAATATAATTGTACTGAATAATTACATTTAGCAGAAATATATGGATGCATAATTAGTCCTGCTATAATAAAAAGCATATATTCTATTTTCTGTCGAAAATACATATTTTGAAACGAATGGAAATACAATTTTCTTGGGTAACAAACAACCTTTTTTAAATGTATAATCCATTTTTTTGGCAATAAAATGATCATTTGAAAACATATTTTACCACGCCAGGAATATGAATATTAATGAAATAATCATCCCAATCAATGGATTTTGGATCGAAGTAGAACATATCAGTCTCTATATTGTTCTCTCTAGCTGCCATTCGCAATTTTTCTGTGTTCATGTCATCAAATCTGCAGGATATACAAATAAAATTAATATTAAAATAAAAACTTGTGTAAGTAACAAATAAATTTGATTATAGATTGATACATACACTCCCTGGAAGAACAAGTATGGCTTGTAAAGTTCCACCAATCGCATCACAAATTTGATCTTCCTATTGAGATCACTATACATGCCCTCAAAGTAATGACAAAATGCTGTATTTGCCAATTCTAGTCCCTGCGTTTATCCAAATTAAACTAAGAACTTTATTATGCAACTTAATAATATATTGGTCTGTTTGGTATTATTAGTCGAAGTATTGCCAGGAAAAATATGATCTTAAATATATTTATTAAAAACTTAAAAATAAACAATAATTATTATACAAAATAAATATTTTTTATACTGATATAATATAAATTTAAAATATAAATGAAAACTAGTTATTTTATTGATACTCTACTCCATTTCATAAACCAAATAAATTAGATAAATTTTAATTTAATAATACTGTGGTATTTTTCAAAATTATAAAATCTTGCATTTGAATTTAAATCGAATAAATGAAGGAAAAAAAAAGTTATATATTCTATGTTATTCTGTAAATTTGATAAATTTGATAAATTTTAATTTAATGATACTGTATTTTTTTTTTTCAAAATTATAATATCTTTAATTTAAAGTTAAGTGAAAAAAAAAAAAAGAAGGAACCTTTAGCAATAGGAAGTATCGAAGTGCCATGTATCTGCGGAAGCTATTCATACTGTCCAAGACTTTAACCTTTCCAACCTTGACAGGTTTTCCATCTTTACCAATCCATGGTTTCTTTGTGAAGTAAATTAACCCGTAATCTTGAAGATTTGTGTACCTAATTGGATGTCTTACTGAGGAACCCACTTGGTAAATTATTGCATCATCTGATGCTTCATTAACATGAGCCACCATTGATACAATTATTGCATTCACCACCATATCAGCTGGTATCTGCATTCAATATTTTTTCATCAAATGCTACTAAATAATTAATAGGTTTAAAGCACCAAAATGCTCATTTTAATTTCATGCCTAAAGCCAGAGAAAGACATTATTATTATTATGGAGAAAATGAATCACTACAAGAAATGTTAGATTTAGTAACAATAATTTTTCCTATTAAATGTATAAAATTTGCTATTATAAATATATGACAGTAATATATAAATTATTTTTTATTGCTGCTATAAAATTATGGTCGTAGATATTTTATATCAAAATTATGATTGCTATAAAAAAAATTATTAATAGCAATAATTATTATTGCAAAATATTTTTAATGATAACAACAATTGCTATTATATTTTTTTATATATTATTAGCAGAAATTATTCATATCATTGCTATATATTAGCTTTAATAGGCAATAAAAATATTGTTGCTACAAAATTTTTATTACTAATTCTAATATTTAATATAGTGAATTCGGTCTAACTCAATTTTAAATATTAACTTAACGAAAAGGAATTATATAAGTATTTATATTTAATATTTTTGTCTTATATTTGATAAATGTTAAACAATAATTATAATCTAGTAATTGATTTTTTTTTTAGTTTTTAATAATTAATTCTTTTAAAATAATTAATTAAAATCAATAAATTTCAAGATTTATGAATCGAAAGATTTAAACTCGAAAACTTTAAAATTCTAAACATTTTTTTAAAAATAAATTAAAATTAACAAAACTACTCTGATTAGCTTAAAAAAATCTATTAATGATTAACAAAATAAGAATAAAAGCTTAACTCACCAGATCAACAATTCCATTGACGTCACCAAGGAAGCATGTTAGTCTTCCTTTGCCATAACCAACTGCCAAACTATCAATTGTTCTGCAAAAATGATCAAATTAATCATCATCATCATAACTACATATTGAACTTGACCACACATTCCTTAGTTTTCTTTCCATTTCTCAAGAATCAAACAGAATCTCTCATATATATCCACTCATAATTATAAGGAAAATTGTTGAGGACATACCTAATTCCTTCAACCCAACCAGGGAAAGGTTCTTTGTAAGTACTGGTTATAATGGTGGGACGTAAGATAACTACAGACAAATTCTCCTTCAAGTGTCCAACAAGCATCTCTCCCATTGCTTTTGTAAATACATATGTGTTGGGCCATCCATAGACCTTTGCCCTGGCCATTCATTTGCAATAAATAATATAATTATTATTAACAATAATCACATATATTCCAATCAATTAATATATAGAATTTATGAGCAAGAAAGATTTTTTATTCATAATCATGGATATTTTTTAGTTAAATTTAGCACATAAAAGTTAAATTCTTTTTTTGGATAATTTTAGAAATATATTTTTCACCTTAAGATAAATAATCATAAAAGCTTATTATCAAAATCAAATTCTAATTAATACTAACTCTCTAAATTTAATACTAACTCTTGTTCAAGTAGACCAACTACATCATATAAGATTTTTTTTAATTTGATTAAATTTTGATCAAGGTTGAAACTCATGACCTCAGCATCTGGAGAGAAAAATCATCATATTAAATATATTAATTGATCTAAATGGGTACCATTCCTAATTCCAACTGGAACTGCTGGGCAATCTCTGTGTTTATATGTCTGTTAATCTACCCATTGCCATTTTCTACCACCTTGGAATTATTACATTCAATAGAATTTAAAAAAAAAAAAAAAAGAACAATTTTTGGATGCTAAGGCCCAAGATATTCCAGTTTGATTGGATTCAATTTAAGTTGATAATCATTGCCACCTACCTGGTGATTCCACTGGCTGTTTCAAATTTAAAATTAAATTATTTGATATTGAATTTTTAAAATTAAAAGTACTTTTTAAGAGAAAAAAAAATACACTTTAAATGTTGTTAAAAAAATAATTTTAAAAAAATGTTTTATTATTTTAAAATTTTAATAATTAAAATTTATTAAATTTAATTTTAAATTATTTTTTAATACTCTTTAATTAACATATTTAAAAAAAATATTTCTCAATAATAATTTCAAATTCTAAATAACTCTTATTCATCTAGATGCACTCTTGATAAAAAAAATAATAATAATTTATAATAATTTAACTTTAGAATCAATGCAAAATTGGACTATAAAAAAAGGAAGAGAATCAATTAATATGGAAATATGTGAAATTTAAGAATCCCACTTGATTTCTATCCTTTCAATTAATTTTTGTGTATCAAATTAAATTTTATTCTAAGCGATTTTAAGAATGCGTTTCTTAATATTAATTTAATGCATCGATGATAAATAACCATTAATCTTAATTAATAAAAAAAAAATCTCACATCTTTCTTACATGAAATCACCATATTGAATCACTTGATTTTTTTCCCTAAGAGTTTATATAAATTATTTAAATATTGCACACCTTATCTCTAATTTTATTGTAAAAGGTAGGTACCCCGCTATATGAATGGACACTAAAATAGAGCATTAAATTTCTAGATTTGGAATGATTGAGATATACCTTAATTAACACAACCTTGGATCAATACTAGAAATCAAAACAATCAATATTAATTACATGGAGGATTAGAATATGAACTTATGACGACCATTTACCCTTAGTTATAGCACATGAACCTAATTTTTTTTTTTATTAGAACAAACATATGAACCTAATTTTTAGTCTTATAATTTTATAATTAACATATTAAAAAAATAAAATAAATGCTCAAGATAGTGAGTTTAAAGATTAAAAAAAAAGTTAAATCATGACTATAAATGCTCAAGATAGTGAGTTTAAAGATTATAATTTATATGTAGAAAATAAAAAAAAAAAATTAAATCATGACTAAAAAAACTTTAAACTTTATAATTTTTTTAATTTTATCAATTTAGTCATCAAATTTTTACATTAATTTTAATTTTAGCAATTAGCATAATTAGATCATTTAATTGATAAAAATAATTCAAATATTTGCCTATATTATTAATAGTAGTTAATCATTTTAATTTTTTTTATCATTTTAGTAATTATTTTTAAATAAATCAAATAAAAATATTATTCACAAAAAATCAAATACTTATCATTTTGGAAGTTATAATTAGATTTATTATTGTTATATTATTTATTTATATTTTATATTTAAACATTTGAATTTTTTTTCATTTGTTAGGCCTAAAATTCGAGATAACATGATGATAAAAATATGAATTAAAAATATAATAAAGAGAGATAATTAAAAACTAAAATAATAATATTAAATGTATTATTTAATTATTATATTTTTTTTATTTGATAAAATTAATAAAATTATTGAATAAATTAATTAAAAAGATTCTATTAAAATTGATAGTTGATATAAAGGTTTTGATTTTTTTATCATTTACCTAAAAAAAAATCATATATAAATATACGTTTTTCTAATAGATGTAAATATGTAATCATTAAGGTCATTTTATGAGAATTATAATTTTAATGACAATTTATATGAGAAACTGTGTTAAATGGTTACAAATTATATTAAATAAACTATAAATTATAGTTTTTATATAGATAATATGCATTAAACAAATTTTAATGGCGCATTTGCACCCTTTTGAAAAATCGATATATATCATTACCTTCATTTATTTTTATCTGTTACTTTTTAAGAATTGTTTTGTCCAAAATTATTTATCAATTTGAGAATATTAAGGTGCAATAATTAATTTTTTTCAATTTTATTCTTATTTATACTAAGAACAATAATTATTTCTATAATTTTTTATAACTCATCTTATCATCTCTGATGTGGAGCATTATATTTATTTAATTTTAATAGGAATATTTATTAGTTATTCAATTTCAATTAGGATTAGTTATTTTCCTATTCTATCTAGATTTCCTATTGTATTTATGTTTATCTAAAAGATTTTCTATTGTATTTATGTTTATCTAAAACTCCTATATAATAGTTATCTTATTCTAATTGGTTTAGGACTATCAAATCCTATAAATACCCTTCATTATATTCAGATTTTGTAACTTTGTTTATTTCTTCAATTTCTAATAAAGCTTCTTTGCTTATTTTTATCTCTTTCTTCTTAAAGTTTTGGATTAAACCTTTTTTGTTCTTTGGAGATTTTTTCTTGTGACAATCTCTACATACTACACGCTAAGTCAGGTGATATAAAAGTAGGAATTTTACCCTCATTACGATGGCCAATACTAGTGGTGGTGGTGGCAATCAACCTTGTGATGGAGATTACGAGTTACTAGCTGTTTGGAGAGTAATCGGAGAGTAGCAAAACTCTATAACAAAAATTATATGACAGTTGCAAGAGATCCAAGAGCAATTGCACACTAGGGTGAATGTTCGTGAAAATAGGAATCAAGAACAAATTCAAGCCAGTGAATCTAACCGTGGTAAAGCTAAATTTGATCATGATCTTGTCAATCCAATGAGAAAAGCCATGATGGATGATGATATAAGTGATGATGAGGAGATGGACTTGGGGTATGGTGCACAATAAGGACAAAGGAAAAACATCAAGGCAATACATAAAGACACAAACTCTTTTACACCTGATACACAGTGAATGAGAAAATCTTTGATTTAATCATTAATGGTGGGAGTCAAGAGAACATCATCAGTCGAAGAGCTATCCAAAAACTCTCCTTGACATCCAAGGCACATCCACATCCTTCCACTATAGGATGGATGAAGGAAGTTGGAGAAATTCAAGTGAACGAGCGCTACAAAGTTCCTTTCTCTATTGGTAAGTATGTTGATGAAACTTATTGTGATATTGTTAACATGGATGCTTGCCATATTTTTTTGGGAAGACCTTGGCAGTTTGATGTTGTTGCAAAGCACTCTAGTCAAAAAAATACACACCAGCTAGAGAAGGAAGGAAAAATTTATACTCTTGTACCAATTGGAGAAAAGAAACCTATCAAAGCTTCTAAAGTGGAGGAAAGGGATTTTCTCTCAATTACCAATAACCTTTTAAATTTGCAGCCAAGTGCAAAGAGACTAAACAAGTACATCTTTTGGTGATAAAGGGCGAGGAAGGAAAGAAAGAGGAGGAGCCAAGGCAATTCTTAGTGGAGGTAAAAAGCCTATTGGAGGAATTTCATGATGTGGCTCCCGATGAATTACCCAATGAGCTGCCACCCATGAGCTATATACAACACCATATTGATTTTGTGCCTAGTGCAAACTTACCAAATCTACCTCATTATAGACTGAGTCTTAAAGAAGGTGAGATCCTATGGGAGAAGGTAGAGGAGCTATTGCAAAAGGGACACATCCAAACTAGCTTGAGTCCTTACGTAGTGCCGGCATTACTAACACCAAAAAAGGATGGGAGTTAGAGGATGTGCATTGATAGTCGAGCTATTAATAAAATTACTATTGGGTACAAATTCCCAATCCCTCGGTTGGAAGACATGCTTGATCAATTGGAGGGATCAATCATCTTCACCAAGATTGATCTAAGGAGTGGTTATCATCAAATCATAATATGTCTTGGGGATGAGTGGAAGATGGAGTTCAAGACAAGGGACAGATTGTATGAATGGTTAGTCATGCCTTTTAGGCTAACCAATGCATTAAGCACATTTATGAGGCTAATGAACCAGGTACTTAGGCCTTTCATTGATAAATTAGTAGTAGTGTATTTTAATGATATTCTTATCTATAATAAGTCCCTTGATGAGCTTATGGGGCATATTAAAGGGGTACTTAAGGTGTTAAGGGAAAAGAAGCTATATGCTAATTTGAAGAAGTGTATTTTCATGGCTAGTAGCTTGTTATTTTTGGGATTTGTATTGAGTAAGGATGGTATTAAAGTAGATGAAGAGAAGGTAAGGGCTATTAGAGAGTGGCCTACCCCTAAAATGGTGAGCAAAGTTAGGAGTTTTCATGGTCTAGCCACCTTTTATATGAGGTTTATTAAGCATTTTGATAGCATTGTTGCACCTATTACTTAATTTTTGAATGGGGTGAGAAGCAAGAAAAGAGTTTTACCTTGATTAAAGAAAAGTTATGTAAAGCACCTGTGCTAGCTTTTTCTAACTTTGAGAAATTATTTGAAGTTGAATTTGATGCTAGTGGTGTGGGAATTGGCGTTGTGCTTTCTCAAGAAAAAAGACCAATTGCTTTCTTTAGTGAGAAGTTGAGTGAGGCTAGGAGAAAATGGTCTACTTATGATAAAGAATTTTATGCAGTTGTAAAGGCTTTAAAGACATAGGAACGCTACTTAATTGCAAAAGAATTTATACTTTATACCGATCACTAAGCATTGAAGTTGCCAAAAGAAAATTAGGAATGATATGCATGCTAGGTGATCAGCTTTTGTGGATAAGTTCTCATACAAGTTGATTCATAAACCAGGGTAACAAAATGTACCAGTTGGTACTTTAAGTCGAAGGGTAGCCTTAATTAAAACCCTTAGCGTGGAGATTGAAGGATTTAAGCATTTGAAAGATTTATATGTGGATGATGAGGATTTTGAAGAAGTATGGGATAACTGTATTCTACATTAGTCCCATGATAATTATTTTGTGCATGATGCATGAAAGGTGGACAACTTTGTCTTCCTCATACATTTATTCATGAGAAAGTCATTAGGGATTTGCGTGAAGGTGGCTTATCAAGGCATCTTGGAAGGGATAAGACCATTGAAGCTGTGAAAAGTAGATACTATTTGCCTAAATTGAGAAGGGATGTGACTCACATTATTTCTAGATGTCATGTGTGTCAAACATGCAAAGGACAAACACAAAATACAAGCCTTTACATGCCTTTACCCATGCCAATGCCATATAGGAGGACTTATCGATAGACTACGTGTTGGGTTTACCACGAACTCAACGGGGTATGGATTTGGTTGTTGTTGTTATTGACAGGTTCTCTAAAATGGCACATTTTCTACCTTACAAGAAGACAATAGATGCAACTTCTAAAGCCAAACTATTCTTTAGGGAGGTTATATACTTGCATAGAGTGTCAAAGACCATCACATCTGATCGTGACACCAAGTTCTTGAGTCACTTTTGGATTATTTTGTGGAGATTATTTAATTCTTCATTAAAGTTTAGTAGCACAACACATCCCCAAACTGATGGTCAAATGAAAGTGGTGAATAGAACATTGGGAAATTTGATAAGGAGCATTTATAAGGATAGACCAAAGCAATAGGACTTTGCCATAGCACAAGCTGAATTTGCTTACAACAATGTTGTCTGTAGTGTTATGGGAAGGACTCCATTCTCTAACATGTACACTAGGGTTCCTAATCATGCCTTAGACTTAGTAAAGCTTCCAAAGGTTCTAGGTTCGAGTGTAGCTACTGGAAATCACGCTGAACAAGTGTGATCAGTTCAAGAGGATGTGAAGAAAAGGCTTGAGAAAGCTAATGCAAAGTACAAAGAAGCTACAGATAGATATAGAAGATTCAAAGAATTTGAGGTAGGAGATGAAGTCATGGTGTTTATGAGCAAAGCAAGGATTGTTGGGGGATGCCATAAGCTTAAACAAAGGAAATATGGTCCATTTAAGATCACTAAAAAGATTAATGACAATGCATATGTTGTTGATCTTCCTTATTGGATGGGAAACATTTTCAAGACTTTCAATTTGGTTGATTTGTCCTTGTACCTACCTGATTGTGCACTTGAGTATCTGGAAACTAGCACGAGGATGAGTCTTTTTTCAAGTAGGGGTGAATGATGTGGAGCATTATAGTTATTTAATTTTAATAAGAATATTTATTAGTTATCCAATTTCAATTAAGATTAGTTATTTTCCTATTTTATCTAGACTTCTTATTGTATTTATGTTTATCTAAAAGATTTCCTATTGTATTTATATTTATCTAAAACTCCTAGATAATAGTTATCTTATTCTAATTGGTTTAGGACTATCCAACCCTATAAATACCCTTTATTATATTCAGATTTTGTAACTTTGTTTATTTCTTCTATTTTCAATAAATTTTTTTTGCTTATTTAATTATCTCTTCTTCTTAAAGTTTTGGATTAAACCTTTATTATTTTTTGGAGATTTGTTCTTGTGAATAATCTCTACACGCTACATGTTGCGTTAATCTTTCTCTTTCTTAATTAGATGAGATACAAGATAATTTAATTAAATTGTGGAGAATTTTATCATATTTTGTATGATTCAATTCATTTTTTAATTATTGTAAAAAAAAATCTTAAACAACAATAAAAGTGGGAGGAAATATATGATAAAATATTTAAGAATTAATGATGAACCTTTGGATGCCCATATCTTTCATGGCTTCTTTAATTGCTTCATTTGAGGCACCTTGAGCTTGGAGTTCAGTTAATTTTTCATCGATAAGTTTCTTCTCTTCATCAATGTCTAATCCAGAGAGGCCATTAAGTGTCTCACCCATTCGATAAGGGGTCTCCAGTATCAATCCTGCCTTCTCCCCACAAACATAAGCTGAAACAAAATGCACTATTAGTTCCTTTTATTTATTTTTTTTTAATTGGTGGGTCGCCTATAATATGCCCAAAAAAAAATCAAAAGATAATGATCATTAATATTGAAACCAATTAATTAATTAATGTTAGGTTTGTGACCAACAATTTTAGTGGTTTTTGAAGAGGTATTTTTTGAATATGAGTGGGAGAAATATTTCTCAATACGATGGAAGAATATTTCTTATATAGAATAGAACTCTTATTTTAGTATTATTTCAAATGAGATTCCTAATTAAATTAATACTGATGGGCTAATACTATAAATAAAAGTATGATGAAAAAGTTGTTTGACTTTACCAACTATTGAAGAGTGGCTTTTAACCCATGGAAGAAAAGACTTTTACCATTGAGTAGAGTAGTACTTGCCTATTACAATCCCATGAAGGAAAATAGGTTTCGGCCTAAGGCAGAGAAATGCATAGTCTAAGAGAAAGGGCTATTGTTCATTATATTTGAAGACATCCTTTATAGTGTAGTAGTTAAGATAATAAATATATTGTGTTATATTTAAAGGAGATTGAGAGAACTAACTAATATATTTAATGTAAAAGTTCTCTTAAATATAATTAGGATAATGAGTAGTTAACTTTAAAATTATAATTTATTATTATATTTGATTATAGAGAAAAATGACGATATAGCCCTATATAGAAGAAGCGAACCACATAAATATTTGATTTTTTGTGCATTTGTTTTGTTTTTTTTTTTTTTAGTTTATATGTTTGCACAGTGCAGAGCAGATAATCTTTTCAATAATGAGATGGTTGTATTTTAAAAGTTTTTAATTAAATGTTTTACTCTCATTTATTTGTTTTTTTATGTAAAATTAAAATTTTTTATTATTAATAAAAATAAAAGAAATATCATCAGTTTTAATTTAATAATATTATAATTATTTTTAAAATTATGAAATCTCAAATTTAAATTCAATCAAAATAAAATTAAAAGAATAAAAGGGATAATACTAACCAGTGGATACATGGACAAGAACTTTGAGATTAACACATTTCTTGGCGAAGCATAAGACATGCTTGGCTCCCATTGTGTTGATACCAAGTGCAACATCATATCTGCATCAAATTATTCATTAGATGAAAATCATTTAAATTATTTCTTTATTAATAAGAATTAATTAATTAATATACTCTTTTTTGTTAATTAATTAATTAAGTACCTTTCATCAAAGTTGGTTGTTGCTGCTAAATTAACAATTACATCCAATTCTCTCCACATCTCATCCTTTAAATAGGATTCTTTTACCCCAAGGTCCACACCATAAGATATGTCTCCAGGGACAAGAACTATCTTTTTAGAGATAAAAGAATTTAGATTTGCACCCCATTTTTCTTTTACCAGTCTAAACAAGTCCTTCCCTATAACCTGTAAAAAAAATTACCTCAAAAATCATATATGAGTAAAAACTAATTAAAAAATATAGATTATAAAAAAAATTATCTTTTTTTAATAAGCAATGGGAATGCCTTCTTAATTTCCTTGAAAACATGATAGCAAAACATAGAGTTTTAATTTAGTGATATTAATTACTAAATTCATCTCTAAGACTATAAGGTTTTGAGTTTATATATTTCTATAAGAAATATTAGATTTAGCGGCAACAATTTTCACTGCAAAATATACAAAATTTGATGCATGTTGCAGGTATAAAATTTTAATTGTAGGTATTTTACAGCAAAATTGTAATTGCTATAAAAAAATAGTTATTAATAGAAATATTTATTGCTGTAAAATTGTTTTAATAATAACAACAATCACTGCCATATCTTTTATATATACCATTGCAGTAATTGTTCATATTATTAACATATGTTAATTTTATAAGCAACAAAATTAATATTATTGCTACATGTTAATTTTATAAGCAACAAAATTAATATTATTGTAAAACTTTTAACGGCTAATTCTAACATTTGTTGTAGTATGATCAAGTCCCAATTTCGAAATCAAATAAACCAAAAAAGATTATACAAAACTTAATTCATAGAGAAATATATATGGCATGGGTTTATTTTTGGAAGAAAAAATAGTGCTTAAAATAGAGAACGCTATGAGGTGAAAGCTTGAAGGAGAGCTTATAATAATATGGGTTTTCTTTTGGAAAAAAAAAATAGGTGCTTAAAATAGACACGACTCTAAGGTAAAAGCTTGAATAAGGGCTTATAATATATGATTTCAGCCGTAGGAAGGGGAAAAAGAAGAAGAAAAAAGAAAAAAAGAAAAAATCTTGACACAATCCATTCTTCTTGAATATATATAGTTCTACCTCATTGTGCAATCGTTGAGAGGCACATTTAGCATCTGCAGCTCTTAAAAGAAGATACAACTTCTTCACATTTGGTTGCTCTCTCAATATCTTCTCCACAAAAACTGCACCCACAGAAGAAAGCCATTAATAATTAAAACCTCAATCACTTTGAGAGAGAGAGAGAGAGAGAGAAGATATGCACTCTTTGCTAAAAACCCAGTTGCACCAGTGACCATAATATTCTTGTTTTCAAGAAATTGCAGTACACTTCCAAATTCCATTTTTGAACACAGAGACAGAGAGAGAGAGATATGTGTGTGTGTGTTTAAGCGAAACAAGAAACACTTATGCTTATGCTTTGGCAAAATATGGTCCCATTTATCATATAAGCATGAAGAGAGGACAAATATACATGAAGTGAAGTACACGATATAGTAGTTATAATTGATCACTTATTAATTCATTCACTGAAACTTAATTTTAAGATTTACCATATTTAATATTTATATTGTTGTATGTCTTTAATTTAATTAAATTATTTATCACAAAAAAAATAAAATTTTTATGAACATTAATTATGCTAAATTTTTTTAATTATTTTCTATGAAGTAATGAAGTCCACCTTGCCTTGTAGAATGTACATTTATGGGGTGGGGGGTGGTGGCCAGCAACTACGCAATGCTAGTTCCTTTTCTTGTTTATGATACAATTAATAATAGAGCTACCATATCCAATAGCTTTATTTTGATGATATTGAAATTATTTCTAAAGTAATAATAATAATAATAATAATAATAATAATAATAATAATAATAATAATAATAATAATAATAATAATAATAATAATAATAATAGCTACCAATTAAGAAACAAGCTAGATTTGTCCAAATCTTATATACATATACCAAACACCTCATTTCAAATAACAGATCGCATCACTAAATATAAAAGGTAAGATATATATATTCGCATGGCTCGAAATAAATATATTTTTCTAAAAAAAAAAATTAGAGTATCATTGCTGTGTTTTTTTTAAGATTTATTTTGCTCTAAATTAGGTTTAAAATTTTTAATTTTATAATTTTAGAAATATTTTCAATAGCATTAAATTAAATTTTGATTAACTATCATAATTCCTGGCTGCCTCTCTTGACTTGGCTTAGAAGTTGAATACATATTATTCACTTGACAGAATCTGATTTAAATCTCCACCCTTCTAAATTCTTAAAAAAAAGAAAAAATTCTGATCACACATTGTGTTTTATTGGCAGAATTATGCATGGAGTTGTAGGTTAATATTCTTAACACGAAAAGTTTGAGATCTATTATTATTATTATTATTATTATGTGATTTTTTTTTCCCTTATTAGTTAGTAGCATTAGGTGAACCATCCCTTTTGGTTTTTGGTGGGATGGTCGCCAACAAGACATAGAAAAATTGAAAAAGATTCAATATGAATCCAACCATGCATCCCCTCTTTGAAATAGTTTTATATATAGTTATAGAACATTCATACACAAGCACATTTTCAAAAAGTATTAACAAAATAATTATGTTAGGTCTACCAGTTTTATTATATTATCATGGGATTTTACTAAGCAAAAGCTTCTGCTAAAAGATGGGTTTGAAATTTGAATGTTTCAACGTTGATTTAACCCTTTGACACAACAAAATTCACCACATCTAGCTAATTTGTTTCTTTGTCCTTGCATGAAAATTATTCATACTTCATCAACTACCTTTTCTTGTTCAGGAGGAAAACCAATATTAAATTAATAATTTCCCATAATAACTAACCAATTAACTTCTCTTTTGTATGCCATAAGATTTTGTTTATCTACTTCTTTTCATTTCATTTGTTGACTAGAAGAATAATTAAGAGGCAGATGCAACAATAGTAAATTGTTTGAAAGAGAAGCTCAATGATGAACAATTGAGAGTTTTTATTGAAAATAGGTCTAATATTCAAATTTGCCAGATGGGATAATTTTTTTTCCTTATTTGGAATATTTGTAATTCTTAAAATAAAAAAAATAGGTTAATAATATTTAAATCCCTGATTTTAAAGTGAAAATATTAATATTATTATTGATAAAATGCTCCGAATTTAACTCCATGAGAAAAGATTGTCTAAATTATTCAATATTCAATTGATATGAGACATAACACAATTCTTCATACTCAAAATTAAATGTAAAATTTATAAGATTAGATATTTATAGGTGATCTGATATTAATATTGAGGTTTACTCTAATACTATATTGATAAAAATTATACTAAGTAATCATGTCTCACTTGCTTTATATAAATTTGAAAAAGAGGAATGAAATTAGGTCTAAGCGTCAAGTGACCAATTAAAAATCTAACTAAAATTTGTGGTTGGCAAGATGATGAGCAAGCATAATTTGATCTTGAAGGAGTTCCTGAAAGCCAGCTTCTTTCATGGAACGGGCAAAAAAAATAAATAAATGGACAAAACTCAATAGCTCTTTTTTTCTTTTTCATTTTCTGCACTAAAAATTTTTATAGAAGATAACTTGTCATTTTGCAGTGATCATCGTTTGGTGAGCCTATTTGTATTTTTGATTCTACACGTAATGCCAATGGCCCTTGTGTTAGGGGTGAGCATTCGGTTCGAACGAAATCGAATCGAATCGAATTAAATTATGAAAATCGAATTACATATTTTAGAAAATCGAATTGAATTAAAATTGATAAAAAATTAAATTGAACTGAATCATTCTATTTTATTTCGATTCGATTTAAACCGATCAGTTTTGATTTTTGATTGATTTTTAATTTAAACTTGATTTTTAAGTTATTTAATCTAATTTTGACTTTGATTTGAACCTATTAACCATTAATCAATGAAATTAAACAATTTATATATATAATTAAATATAATTCATAAATTCTCCATAAAAATAAATCAATTTAAAAATCAATTCGGTTCAATTTAATTCGATTTGAATACATAAAATTACTATTCGATTTAACTGGTTTTTTCTTTAAAATTGAACCAAACCGAAATAATCAAAATTTTTATAATATAAAATCAAATCAAACCGATTAAACTGAATTAATTCGATTCGATTCGATTCGATTTTTCAATTTAAACCAAAATCTACTCACCTCTACCTTATGCCAAGGAACTATATTAATTGTCTTTGGAATTATGGTGGAATGCTCAAAAATATATATTTTTTTTAAATGTATTATTGAGTGTAATTAAATAAAATAATTTTGAAAAATTAATTATTTTAAAATTTGTATAATTAAAATATATTAAATTAATATACTTTTTCAGCAATAACTTTAATAATAATATTAAATAGACTCTAAATATCAATTTGTTTGATTATTTATTTTATATATGTGTGTTAATCTTGAAATTTTACTGGTTACCTGGGTTTTTCTTTTTATTATTATCATAGGTAAAAAAATATATATATATATATGTGGGGCATTCAATATTATGTAATTTTTTAATTTCTTGACTATTTTTTTACGATAAATATGTAACTTGTAATTATCACACTCAAATCAGACAAATTAATAATGCTGTTCAATTTTATTTTAATTTTTATTAATGTGATATTAAAAAAAATTTAATTAATTAAAAACATAAGTATACACATGAAACAGAAAAGACAAATATTATTAAAAGAAATTAAAAAAAATAAAATGATATTATTTTGAATTTTTTTTTTTTCAATTGTAACTTCATCTTCCTCCTGTTTCTCTCCATAACAGATTTTTCTTTGTAAAAACTCATCACCATATCCACATATCTAATTTAAACTCATTTCTCTTCAAATCAATATCTCCTCATGAATGAATTTATTAAACAACTCATAACTGAATGTAAATTTATTGTGCTCCTGAACATGCCATGATTGGGAGAGAATATAAATTATAATTATTGTATGTATAATAATTTTATTATAATTATTTATTATTATAAATTTTATATAAGCTTTATTATAATTAACAATTAAAATTTATCTGTCACATACAATAATCCCATGAAATAATTTCTTCATGATTAGGTAGCCTGACATTAACATTACTCGACCACATGGAGAGCAGAACCTTGTCGCATTCATGGTACGCTGAACGTGTAGAATACCTCATCCTTTGAACTTCTTGTTTTGAAGGTGTTTTTTGTGTACCCTTTGCAATTATTGTGAAGCAATGCTTTTACCACTATGCCATTTTCCCATGCGAGAGGACTTCACCTGTGCATTCACGAACTGGCGCTGCCGGACCACCTCTCATTGGGGATGCTGTTGATAAAATTAATTTATGACAAAGAATTGTCCAAATCATTCATGCATAAAATATTTTTATTTAATATTAATTAATGTAGAATTTAACATATTATAAGAGTAAGATATTTATGTGTGACTCAATATTAAGATTAGGATTAACTCTTATATGTTATTAATTAATAAAATGAATCGAGTTTTATTAACGTTATTCTAAGAAATATTTTGAGAGGATTGCTTAAATATGTATGAAGCTGTCATAGTTTTTTGGATTGCTAGATGGGAATAGCCACAGAAAATAATGAGGTCGGTGGCCGTTTAGCAGCCAATCCAACACTCAAGTAGTGAGTTTGTTTGTTATTTGATATGGCAAAAAAATAAAAAAATATTGTGAGAAAGTATTGAGAACCTATTTATATGATAATAGAAGACATAGCAGTATGATTTTTGAAATCTCACTAGCCAACCCAAGCTTATTTTTTATCGTATGCTATAGAATTATACTGTTAGTGTGGCTCCTGGTAAAGACCAATCGTGCCAATCTTTTAAATATCATCTTAAAAAGATTTGATCTACCCACTGCGAGTATATCTTATCTAATTTCTATAAAATAAAAAAGGATCAAATTTAACATCTCTTAACATGTGGACAAATCTCATTTATAAGAGTTTTGAATCAGGTGACTTCAACTCTATTAAAGATCGAATTTTGGATTAAACTCTACTAATATATAAAATATTTTTATTCAATATGCAATTGTTCCTCAACTCACAACTAAATATACTGCAATGTATAAAATTGCTTAAATTGTGAAGGGTTTTTTTTTTTAATTTTATATAAAAATATTTGAATATAAAGATGAAATATTGAGAAAGGAAAGAGATATTTTCTATGAGTCGGTGTCAAAAACAAATGTCAAGATGGGATGGGGACATTAATTAAAGCATTTCTCTTTTTGTCTTTTTGAGAACCAAAGCATTTCTCTTTTTAATTTTTCAAGTTTTTTTTTTTAAATTAATTAATTAATCCAAGACTATATAGGGTCGTTAGTGCCCAACTTTTAGCTACATGAGAATGAATTTATTATCCGAACAATTAAAAAAAAAAAAACACTATTTCGAATGACAATTTTTTAAATTTCTCTACACACTTATAAATTTTATATTTTATATTAAATTGGTAAATAATTTTTATTTTTGCATTGTTCAGATAATAAACCCTGCAGAAAGCCAAATCACAACGATTGTTCTGATGACACATCTCATTCATGGTAAAAATTTGGGTTTTCACTCAATTTGCTGATTTGAAGATTGAACTGACTCAACATTAATAAACCTCGCTCTCAAGATGCCACGGCCAAATGACATTTTCCACACAACTTTCATTTAGAAATATGATATATGCAGGGATGTCCAAATCAATATTACAGATATGGTCAGGACTCACTAGAATCCAACAAAATACCATTTATAGCTTAGCCCAACTTTGTTCAATGATTCAAAACATATTACTTACTTGATAAATCCAAATTCAAATCTCCACTCCCCCAATTCTTATCTAGAAAATAAACTAGAGACCTATTCATAGCTGCAACAACCAATGACATCTTCATTACTCATTCAGATGAACAAAGGAACAGTTGAACCAACTTTTAATTGCCAAGGAACCAAACGAGGTGAGCCAGTTCGGTCACCCATCAAAAAATTCTGATGCATAACAAGTGAATTTAAAAAAAAAAAAAAAAAAAAAAAGAAGCCTACACTTTTCATTTTGTATGCAGAAACAGATGAAGATGAATGGATATGAAACATCTAAATCTCCAATTCATATTATGCATGATATAGTACAAGAAAATAGCATCCACCAAATTGATTACAAAAGCTGTAGTTGGGACGTCGTACAAAAAATCCATTGGCTTAACTTTAACAGTGAGATTTCTCTGTTAACAATTCCATGTGCAACTTCAAAGAATAATTAAAGACATTCACTAGATACTCGCATGGGAAGGATTACCCATTGCAAATACCTTGGAGGGTCTCTGCGGACGAAGATGGTGATATACATGCACCTATATCCACTTCAACAACACCACATGTTAGCCTACTAAAGCTTTTATTTAGATTAATCCTATTGGTCAGAAGTTGAAGAATTTAAGGACCAGTATCTGTAGCTGGTGAGTCTGGAATAACTTGATCCGTCAATATTGGTCCTGAATCTACTTGATCACTAGCTAGTGGAGTAGAGCTGGTTTCATTTATTGTGATGGGGGTAGAGCCCTTCTGATCTGTTGGTTGTAGGGCAGAGTTTGTTTGACCCGTCACTGGTGGAGTGGAGTTCTTTTGATCTGTTGTGGAATGGTCAAGGTTCATTTGATTAGTTTCTGGTTCAGATGTAGTTGGCTGTATTGAATTTTTTCTATCGAGGTTAGTTTCAGCACTTTCATATTCAGACAGGAGATCCATGAATTCATTGAGTAAACGCTGAACTTTTCTATTTGATGCCATTGAAGGAAGAATATCTTCCCTCAAGAGTTTGTGCTTTTTCATTCCCTGCAAAGTGCCAGAATAGTGACTCAGACAATGCCTTAACAATCCCATTTTCATTTTAAATTCATAAAGTAAATAAAAAATAAACGAAACCCTGCATGCTCAGAAAAAAGGTGCTGTTTAAAGTAAAAAGTAATACAAGAATAAACCGAACTAAACTTGACAAAGAGAAAGAAATAGGATTTTGAAGCAACTCGATGTATAATATTCATAATAATTTTTCAGATGACTATTATACAATCTTCTCGGATCACATGTAAAAAAAATAACCAAACAAATATCACCGCCATCATAAAAAATAAATGCTTAGAAATGCAGGATTATCCATTTATAAAAGATGTGAAGTAAGCCTTACAAGCACAAAAGGATCCCAAGCCAGATTCTTTGCATCTGAATACGTAGATTCAGCCATCCCAGTAGGAGGTCCAAGAAAACTTTCACAGAACTCTCGCAATCGAGCCTCGTCAGCTTCTCTGCAAACAAAGTTTTTTTTTTTTTTAACTTTTTTTCCTTCTCCAAATAAATAAATAAATATATAAATCAATCTCCTAGATAAATTCTGTCCTTAGGAAGGCCGCTATGCATTTTGCATCATTAATACATGCATAAGTGGAAAATTAAAATGCAAAGAGTTCAGATAAAAACCTAGCTAAGAAGCGTATGTATGATAGAAGGCACTGGCGATATTCATTTGGAGACTTCAAAGCTAGAGAGGATGCCAACTGAGACTCTAAATGAGCTCGTGTCTGAACTCCATCATCCGTTACCCTGTAAAAACACAAAAGCTAAAACTCTTGGAGCAAGTTATTTTAACCAGATACATGAACATTGAGAGCTGACATTCACAAGTAGAAACATCATAAAGGTCAACAATAACAGGACAGAAACAAATAAATTAGCTTTCATTCAATTTTTTTTATGAAAGCAGTACAGGATAATTTTAGTAAGGCTTCTATGTTACTATTTCTAGTCAGTATGCTCATGGAATCTAAGAATTCTTAAAAATCCAACAAATTTTGCCAATGCACAGTTGGATGTATACCTGCTCCAACCTGGCTTTCTGGCCAAATATTTCCTAACATCCACCTGCAATGCAGCCAACTCACCACTCTGAATTGAACCCAAATTCCAGGAGCTAGCAAAATTTGATGCAGGGAAGCAGTCATCTGCCACCCTCAGCCAACAACTAAGATTCATGTTGAACAGGAAGGCATGGCGTGTAGCCAAAACAACAAGAGGAGAACCAGATTTTGACAACTTCGCAGATATAACTTTAATTGTTCCTGAAAGAGCAATGAAAATCATCCAGTTCAAAGGCACAGATGTCAGAAAATGTAGACACAGAATTGGCACCCCACCTAACAAGATATTCTGGGTTGTGAGCCTATTACTACAAAAGAATAATTTACTAGCACTGAGACAGAAAAAGATTTCACAACATATCTAACCTTTTGCAGACGAGTTTGGATCTGAAGCAACTAGAGATGACAATGAGTCCTGAAGAAGACATTTCTGGTTGAGTAAATCCCATATATATAACAATCCCTTCCTTGTTACCAGTAACAACTTCCAGCACTCATCACAATCTATAAAGGTTGCTGCAGATCCCATCATCATAGTTGGCATGGCACGCCTCCCACACTTTGTGTAAACCTTAATCATGAACAAAAAGGTTATGCTACAAGACGTAAATATTCAATCACAATGTTGAGAATGTACTAAAACATTTTGTCATTTTCAGGATAATTTGATCTGAATTAAAACATCAGCTTGAATGTTTTTGGCTAACAATGCATTAAAAGAAAAGAACATATAAAGACTTGAATACACATTTTAAACATCACAAACTTTAATCCTCTAATTGGTAGAGAGTTGGCAAGACCATTCTGACTATTTAGAACAAAATAAAGTTTACCCAATTAAGAAATATAGATTTCTTTGGGAAAGACTGTTTCTCACCTGCAGACATCCATCTTCGCACCCAACAGCCCAGAAGTTCGCATTTCCAGCCAAAACTGTGACTTTTCCAGAGATCCTATCAGACCAAAGATTTTGAGCCCCTCTTGTGCAAACAATTTCTGTTTCTTTCATCATACAGGTATTTCCCACTCCAATAATGTCATTTACAGTATGCTCTCTAGGACGAGCTTCCAAACAAATTGGTACAGTATCTTCCCCTACTTTCTTATCAAATACCCTAATAGAAAGAGATGTAGTATAAGCACTGGAGGAACTGGATGCCTTCACATTTCCAGACTGCTCCACATTGATGCTACCATCTCCTCCTGAAGAGCCCAGAACCTTCTCAATGACCAAGCTCTCCGTAATGGTAGCCCTAGCAGTGACCCCAGATCGATCTTTTGAATCAGAGCTTCTGCCAAATGTTCCCCTCAGAGAACCTTCACGCAAGCCACCATCAGCAGGAACTACCCCATTTTCATCCTTTCCATGATTATATGCCACAAGAGGGAAGTCAAGTGCTTGAGACTGGACCCCACCAGTAATTACTTCTTGCTGATTCAGCACACCTACAGCTTCTGGAATTATTCTCTTTCTTCCATCAGGGCGCCTGTATTCTCTTTGTTTCACAGGACTAGAAATCGAAGCAGAGGTTGTCACTTTATTTATGCCATCACGAGCAGTTCCCTCAACCTTCTTTGCATCATCAACTTGCTCAGAAGTCTTTGTTGTCACCCCCAAGTCAGCAGAAGATTTCACAGGAATCTGATTTTGTTGAATATCTGGCACCACTTTTTTGGCTGCTGTCTGTTTGGCTGAAGCTGCTTCAAGCAATAACTGTGCTGGGCTCTCCGCCAAGTTTGCTTGTCGACCTCTGACATCACCATAACGACTTCTCTTTAGCTCATCAAGCTCAGCATCACTCAGCCTATGTCCCAGCTCTTTTATGTCAAAATGGAAAGTAGCAACTGTCCCATCCAAGGAACAGGCAAAAAGTGAATACCCATCAGGACTCCTGTCCCAAAAGAAGATAAAAACAATATATAAAAGAGAATTGTAGAGATTGGAATAAAAATATAAGAATAACAACATATCAACTATATAAATTACTAAAAAATGTTTAAATGTTTTTAGGAAATAGTAAAGTTACCAAGACAAATCTACCACACTCTGAGTAAAGAAATGTTTCGCCACAAAAAGAGGACGAGGACTTGCAGTTGTCCATACAGTTATAGTGCGATCCTGACTCCCAATAGCAATAACGTTATAGGGCTGCGATTCTTTCCCTCCAATCTTAGAGGCCCCATTAGCCCACCCAACAGGCGCAGCTTTTACCTCCTGAGCACCAGTGAAATTCCTTCTAAACATTGAATGGTTAAATTTCACCACAATAATGGGGGCATTATGTCCTAAGAAATCAAATGTGGCAGCCCATTCCCCTCTCTCTAGAACAGGTGCAGAATGCCTCGGCTTCTGGAAACCATGAGTGGTAGTTATGAAATGGCCACAAGGAGACCATCCAAGCCGCCTGAAAAATGTAGAACCAAGCTGGAAAATACACACTCCAGTGAGCATATAAAAACCCAAGTTGATAAATGGAAATTTATCTACAAACGAAAAACATACCGATTTTGCCCAGTGGCCATCTGTTCTGTGAGCCAGACTCCAGTCGCTTGTCCGCCATATGATGACTGTCTTATCATCAGATTGACTAGCTATGAAGGAGCCAATAGGATCCCAAGCTACTCCTTTAACCAGGCTAGAATGACCTCTAAGAACAGCAGTGCAAATGCCATTGCTCATATTCCAAACATGGACAGTGTTGTCCAAACTCCCACTAGCTAATATGGAGTCATCTGGAGACCAATTAAGATCCACCTACTTTAAGCATGTAAAACAACTCCCCAGTAAGACGATACCCAGAAGAACAATCATGGATTACCATCATATATTAAGGGCGAATTTAAATGAAATACAACAAAAATAAAAACATGTCTTTTGTCATCTGTTTAAGTCCTTTGCATCTACATGAAAACTGAAATTAATAGGGGACACATCAGCAAAAGTCACAAAAATTTATCTACCAATTTAAAAAAAAAAAAATGACAGTTCTAAAATATAAAGGATATTTGCAGCATAATACTTGATCCAAAGTGCAAGACTGAAAGAATTCTCTTTTATCTAGTGCTCAAGCATCCCAGTATGAAAGTAATTTCATTACCACATCTGCGGTGTGCCCTCTCAAAGTCATTGCAACCTTCCAGTTCTCAACATCTGGTGGCTCTCCACTGCCAAACTCAGTGGTTCCTGAACCAGGCTTCCTTTCATGAACTAAAATCACCTGATCATCAGACCCTGATGCAACATATCGGCCATGCTTAGCCCACCTAACACAGTTGACTGATCCGAAGTGATCTCGGAGCGTTGCAAGAAGCCTTTGTGTCGGTTCATTATTTTCCAAGTCTCTGCTAACAGATTTCATGTTCCATATCCTAACCTGCATTTAATTAAGGAGAAAAAATAA
Organism: Hevea brasiliensis; assembly: GCF_030052815.1. Lineage (NCBI taxonomy): Eukaryota > Viridiplantae > Streptophyta > Magnoliopsida > Malpighiales > Euphorbiaceae > Hevea > Hevea brasiliensis. The sequence continues at coordinate 899,336 of NC_079493.1, read as the reverse complement.
ATTTCATGTTTTATTCATTCGAACATAATACATTGTATGACACCAGTTGATCTATGTGACATATCATAAATAACATTAAGACTAAGGACCGGTTTGGTCCACTAGCTACAGTCAGCAGAAAGCTGTCCATAATTAGCCAGTCCAATTGATAGTAGAGTGTTTAATAATTCATGGTTGAAATTGTGGTGAGATCGTAGAACAACCAATACGGGCATCTATAGTTTCTTTGAACTTATTATATGATAAAGTATACCTGACTTGTGAATGTATAATGAATCTCTCACTTCTACAAGTAATATTTTAGTACTCACAAACACATATCAAGCATTTAAATCTTTAACTTGCAAATCATAAAACTTTAACACAATCAAAAGGCAAAAGATTTAAAATCAAGGAAAAGAAAATTATAGCAAGGCTCCATTAAAACACGACACATACGAAACCAACACAGGCTTTCCTGTCCAGCCACTTCTGCCACCATCACCTATGCTTTCATCACTATCAACACCAATTCCATTAAGAATTCAATTCTTATATTGCGCTCTATAAAACAGGTTTAACTCCATTCAGTGAAGACACCACTGCTTCTATAATTTGTCAAAACAATTTCCTAAATTCAAACGTTACAAAACAAAATAAGTAAATAGGAGGAAATAATCATGAATACAAACAAAACCCAAAGGATAATAATAATAATAATAATAATAATAATAATAATAATAATAATAATAATAATAATAATAATAATAATAATAATAATCACAATTGATAAAAGGAAGTGCATTACACTCCAAAGTTGATTAATTCTGCAAAACTACCATAAAACGCATTTTATAAAATGATTAACATGTTTAACCTTCAAGAAGCAACACCAGTTCAAACAGAGATATCCATGACTCATACATTCTGCATTTAGAGAAATGTTCTATAAAACAGACAATACAAGATTCCAAAGTCTCAGAACATGTTTTCTGTCCGCACTTTCTAAACAAACTAACAGTTGACAGAACATGACATAGATCCCAACAACCAAAACAGTGGCAGTGCACTCATTCAAGTTAGAAATTTCATCATGAAAATTTGATTTGCTTTAATATCTAATTTTCTAAGCAACCAAAACAAGCATAAAGAAGACAAATCAATCAACTAAGCCAACCGGTAGTCTTGTGCAAAATTAAGCATATGTTTTTGCTTATAATGCCAAATCTAAGAATTCTAATACAACTTTTCTCGCATTTTTGGCAACCAAGCAGAGAATCATGGGTGAAAAGAAGCATACCTTGTGGTCACCTCCACCAGTCGCAAACCTGAGACCACCAGGTTGAATGTCAATGGAGAAAATCTGCATTCCCTCATGCCTAACCCAGCTGGGTTTCTCTGCAATCATCCTTGTCTCGCTAACAACTCCTTCACTTTTTTTTTTTTGGCTAAAAACCAGGAAGGGTATAAAATTTCATAGCTTTTTTGAACACTGGAAACCCTCAATTGCACTAGAACCAGAACCCAGTTCTTCTGGTAGCCAAAACCGTACAAAGAAGCTCCTTTTAGCCTATTACTTCATGAACCTGCTGAAAGGGTAAGCGAATTCAGGGTTTCCAGGACAAGAAATACCCTAAAATTGAAGATGCTTACAGTGCACAGCAAGCAAAAAAAATACCAAATATTTTAGTTGCCCAAAAAAAAAACAAATTTTTTTTTTCTTACTCGACAAATTCAGAGTTTTGTGAACTAGAAAAGCCTTAAATTGCTGTTCAAAAATAAATAAATAAATATAAACCCTAAATCTATAATAATTGGTAAAAAAAAAAGGGAAGGGGGGGAGGAGGGGGCTTTTAAGTTTTAATTGACCTAATTTCAGGGTTTTTGAACAAGAAATGACCTAAAATCAAGAAAATTAAAAGACAGAACTTTTCTTTTAACAGTCAAAATCTAAGCCTAGAAGATTGTTTGAGAGTTTGAGTGTGGTGTTGGGTCTTTCTATGAGGCAGGAAACAGACTGCAAAGGACTAAAAAAATTGCAGAGAAAAAGTAAAAGAAAAGAATCAGAGCAACCAAAAAACGATTAAAGATGAAAAAAAAAAATAAAGGGTTAGATTCGAAGGGAAGACAATGTTGGATTTTATGCTTTATTAAATTAGTAAGTTGCAATAAATTAGGATTTTCTATTTCATTGCCTTTTTATTTAACGGGTTCTTCACTATTAGAAAATAAAAGTATAAGACATTAAAATTAAAAAGTCAAAATGAATAATTAAAGAAAAATTATAATGTCCCTAATCCATAATTAAGAAGGTTTACTTTATTTATAATTTTAATTTAATTTTTTTATCCTACATTATCATGATAAATTATGATGTGTTCCTATCTAACTGTACTGCCCTTATTCTTTTGTCCATTCCTTGCTAATATAAGTGCATAAGTTGTGCATTCACTTGTTATAAACCCCACATTTTACTGTATTAGCAATGATTAATTTGATGATATAATTTTATTTCATTTTGATTTGATTATTATATATGATTAAATATTATCTCTAAATCGTAGATTTAAAAAGATTATAATAATCATCACATTCAGAAAACCTTATTTTTTGCAGTTAAAAGCAAAACCCACATTTTAAGTTTTTTTTTCTAGGTTGGGTCATAGATAGGGTGTTTTGATTGTACGTTTTTATGGGTTTCCATGGGCCTATATTCTCTTGATCCATGAGCCTCGTTTAGCTTGTAATATGTTAGATCCTTTATACTACGTATTAGGCTCTAGGCCTATTTGGTCCTATCCAATGAATTACAAATAAATTTTTGAAAACAAAGAAACTACTGTTTCTCGACACAGTGCCTGGCTATTGCTTTTAGATTGATTGCCACACCTGCAAAAAGAGTCTGTGGAGACTGCCACACAGCTATTAAGTTGATATCCATGATTGAATTTGGTGTATTTGAAAATATGGTTTTAATCCTTTTTTTTTTTAAATATCATACTGTTTAAATCAAGCTTAAAATAACACTGGGGAGCATAATATCAGCAGACAGGTGAATGTTTTTGGATAATTGGAGCCTTACGACGCGAGAGTACAATTGAATCCAAGCTGAAGAACAACTTCAATGCATCACTTGTTTCTTCTACAAAGAAAGCACATTGAGTCCAATAGGACTCCTAACCTTATGGATACCATTGCTCCATATCAAAGCCCCAAATACGAAATTCCCATTACTTGTCTTGAGAGGTGTAAAATCTATCCTGAAAGACATTTTCTCTCCTGTCCTTGTAAACTTGAGTGCAGCAGGTGTAACTGTAACTTTAACACCAGCAGGGTAATCTACACTGGCAGTGTAAGTAGTTGGTCCTTTACCATAATAAGTAACTGTTCTAAGGACTGAAACACTTCCACGCATGTTCGACACGCTGATTGAAGGGTAGTTGAAATCATAGGATTGTATTGTAGGCTTCTGGCAATAAGTTGGCTGTCCTGTAAGGTTTTTTAATTGTGCAGGGCTTGCACCAGTACTGCAGAGGAAATTAATAACATCATTGGGACTGAAGTCATAAACTAATCCAGGATTCAGAGCCGCTATTGGATTTACTTGTCCAGATCCATAGTCAAAAGGGGTAGTCAGGGCGCCATTTGGCTCTCTTTTGATCGGTTTTCCAGTGTTATCCATGATTGTAGCTGTACCAACAAATTGAAGTAAAAATGTTAAGACATTTATACAAGAGTGCACATTATTTGCTAAGTGAATTGGACATTGTCTGATAAATCTTCAGTATTATAAAAACCAACCTGTTGTCATTATTGCAGACGTTATTGCTGCTGGACTCCAGGAAGGTTGGTAAGATTTTAAGATTGCAGCAACTGCTGCAACATGGGGGCAAGACATAGAGGTGCCAGAGATTATGTTATAATTGACTGGTCGTCCACCTGTGACATCAGCTGCTACTGGAGACCATGCTGCTAAAATATTCAGACCTGGTGCTGTAATGTCCGGCTGCAATAGGAATTTACATGTTCAGACCAATTATAGCATTAACGTTTCTTTTGCATCCACCCCAAGCGTCATTAAAATTTGATCTTAGAAGGAAAAAATTGAGAAACTAGATACGACCCACCTTAATAATATCTGGAGTTATAATATTTGGTCCCTGGGAAGAAAACACAGCCATTTCTGGTGCAGGTCTAGTGTTCAGGACTGTTATTGTTGGGGCAATCCTTGCAGTCGGGTACCTGTAGAAAGAATGGTAGTTTCATATTAGACTAGTAGTAGTCTCATCTCATTCAGACTCTTTCTTTTCTCACATTGATGAACTGTTTAGGCAGGCAAAGCTACAGAACTCACTTTTCTCTCTTCATGTATGCTTGAAGCTGTTGTGCTTCTTCCTGACCGATTAAAGTGGCCGGGATTACAAACTGAAATCCGACTTCTTTAACTAATGGATCAATCAGTATCATTCCAACACCACCCCCTTGTTGTATAGATAGAGCTTTCTCTCTTCGGTTATCCTTCACAACCTCAATTGTGCACACCACGATCTTCCCCTTAATCTTGGTATTGTCTAGAGTATTATTCTTGCAAAAGCTGATGAGGAGAAAAAAAAAAAAAAAAAAAAAAAAAAAGAAAAGAGAGAGAGAGAGAGAGAGAAACAGATGCTGTTAATTAGAACAAGTACAGTTCTCACTTCTCAGGTGAGAACCACAGAATCAATAAGTAAACTAATACAGAACATGTATACCTTGCATTCTTAGCTGGAATCCCTGGTGCAGCTGCATCACTTCCAAATATTAAACCATATGAGGTTTCCATTTTCAGAGGATTTAAAGAGAAACCCTGAAACCAAATTGAATAAAGCTTAAACTAAAGCATGAGAATTGTAGTAGGAAGGTGTAGGGGATTGGATTAGTGAAATTTTTACCTTCACAACTATTGAATTTCCAAGATATACATTCGAGTTGAATTCCCGGTCCAGAGAGCTAGCTGCAACAGTGAGGATCCAAGGAGCAACATTGGTTGCAGTTCCTGGGAAAAATGAGTTCCCTGCTGAACAAGAAACAAGTACTCCATTCCTGAATGCATGGAAAGCTCCAACAGAAATAGCATTTTCAAAGTAAATAGGCTGAGGAGGGTCAGGACCAAGGGAAAGGGAGAGGATATCAACTCCATCATTAGTTGCATCATCCATAGCAGCAAGAACATCTGCATCACTACATAGGTTGAACCAACAAGCCTTGTAGATTGCAAGTCTTGCATTTGGTGCCCCACCTCTTGCAGTGCCTCTGGCCATCCCAAACAGGCTAGCATTAGGCACCACATTTCCACCTATAGTTGAAGCAGTGTGGGATCCATGTCCATCACTGTCTCGAGCTGATCGAAAGAAAGTAGCCCCAAAAGATTCAAGAGGCCCATTTTCTGCTTCAAATCCTTTGTAGTAGAACCGAGCTCCAATGATTTTTCTGCAAATCCAAATCCAATTCACATTGTTGGACTCATATCTATCATCTTACATAGGCAATCTAGTACTATATACCTGTTGCAGTTAGCTGATGAAAATTTTTCACCAGGAACACATGTTCCCTTGAATTTCACAGGCACAGGACCTAACCCTCTGTCACTGAAGCTTTCTGACTCAGGCCAAACTCCTGCAAATTTCAGAATCGAAAATGTAGCGAGTCACTACATCAAACAATGCCCATTAGGAGCTAAAATTTATAGAATTACCAGTGTCAATGACACCAACAATAATATCCGACAGGGATGAGGCCATAGGCAATTGGTTATTATATTGATGAAGAGAGTTTACTCCTAGAAAGTCCCATGAATGTGTTGTGTGTAGCTTATTCACTCTACTCTCAAACACAGAAACAACGGAATTGGTTTCTGCAGAAAGAATAACATGAAATAATCTCAGTTTATACATCAAATGCTCTCTATTAAGATACATGCTCATTTCAGTATTAATTAGAAGCACCTGCAAGTTTCTGAGCTTGCTCTTGTGTAAGCATGGCTGAGAAGCCCCTAAAGCTTTTAGTATAATGGTGAAGTGCCACATCCTGTGCTTCTTTGAAACTGAAAAATTGCACAGAATATTAGTAAACTAACAAGCAAACAAATATTGAAATTTTAGATTTTCAACTGTCAGCTTTTGGCCCTTCAATACTGCTAAATGAGAGTCTCACCTTCCGGTGACTGATGCAAGTATCTTATGATTAGCTTCAATCAAAGATTCTGAAGCGAGGTGGGAGTGGGAATGTGAGTGTTCTCCCATGTACACAATATAATGCTGCACATCATTGAAAGCAAAAGGAGATAAGCAAATAATTAATTAAATTTTATATTGTGCAAAAACTAGCCATGATACCGTACACAAACAGAACGCGAATGTCCACTGAACTTAAAGCGCGAATAAGCACAGGCTCATAGATGAGAATTACAAGTACCACCTTGTTATAATTAAAGAAAAAAGAGATTTAGGTCTCTCAAAAGCTTATTGCTTCCTATACCTTTTTGTTGCTGCTGGCTCCATGTACCAGCACAATTGTATTGAACAGAAGAAGAGTAAAAAGTCTATAAATCCTCATATTTTTTACAAGAAGAAGGACAACAATGGCTAAAATGCAGTGAATTGTAATTAGAAGCATGCCCATTTTATACCCAAAACAAAGAATACAAAAACTGTCAACTGTGCATTATTCCAAAGCCGGCTTGATTATATTTTAGCTTTTGTAAAAAATGTCTTTTCAAAATGTGTATATATATATATATATATATTACCCTGAACAACCAATAAAATGTTTCATATCTTCTATTCATATTGAGAAGCTAAAATGGTATCTCACTTTAGCATATTTTATCCTTGTCCATATTGTTTGAACTCCAGTGAGATATACACATCACATTTAATTATAAATCATATAATCTTTTTTTTTTTTTTTTTTTTACATAAGAGTTTGTTTGAGTTGCCTGTTGAGAAAAATAATTTCTTAAATATAATGGTTATAAAAGTATTAAAAATTAATTTAATATATTTTAATTATAAAAATATTAAAAAAATAAAAATAACTTTTTTCAAACTATTTTTTGAAAGTTTTTAACTCACAAATCGCAATGACAAATGGAGCTTTAATTGTATTCAAAGAGTTACTAGAAAGTGTCATTAACATAAAAACTGCCATGTTTATATAAGTTTTGCGAGTTCATTACAAATTTAGTAAGGCCAATTCAGCACATGTTATGGAGTTTTTTGAATGCCAGTTTTGAAAAGACAGAAAGAAAGAATTAGTTTTAGAATGGGGGACCAAAGAAACGTTTCTCAGGAAGGGAACGGGTAAAAAACATATACAAGAGACTATGTTGAAGAAACAAGAGAAAGCCTGCAAGCTTCATGCCATGACTTGGTAGCTGCATGGAGTTTCTGATTGTTTCGAGGCATATCCTCAAAACGCAAGGGGCATTTCATTTTTTAACACATTACCACTGACTTTCACCAAATTTAATTTCTCAATTATTTAATTTTCTCTTCGTTTTCTCTCTAGTGATAGAGAAAGAAACTCTCTCTTGTGTCTCCTCCTCCCTGAGACGCGCCGGTCTTCTCTCTGCTGACCTTGCGATGGTGCAAGGGGGAAATTCGTCCCCTGCCTCAAAAGTGGGGTTGCCTCACCCCTCCGATCGACGCTGTTCTGTGCAAAAAATAACTGAGTTGCATCTTTTGCTGTAGAACCGGTCGGTGGAATTTTTTGGGCCTAGGATTATGGGCTTTTAGGCTTAACCAGTTTAGTGGGTTAGTTGTAGGCTAGTTTTTAGATTGATTTCTTTTTTGGGCCATGGGCCTCTAGGTATTTGTATAATTGTTTGGCCTTTTAAACGCCCTTTTTAACAGAATACCTATCCTCGAAGTGGGGAAAAATTCAATTTCTAATGATAAAACGATTTCACGGTCGTTACTATGAAACAAACCACTATGAATATAGTTATATATCATCTTCATCATCATTTTCTCAGTTGTATAACTTATTTTGACCATTGACAACAGCAACGACTGAAACCCAAAAAACTTGCAAACAAGATAATTTAATTGCTGGGAACAAGACATGAAGAAGTACGACATAACATTCTGCGATGATATTTCTAGAACTCTTCTTTACACAAATTTGAAACAAGCAATTTAACAAGTATCCAACTCAGTTTTCCCATCATAATCGTAATACAAAGGGAAAGTCAAGTCAGCTTCGCCCTTTTGATAAAAAACTAAAATAATAATTCATTGGAACCAGCAGTGACAACTAAAATACAAATCGTAGCAGTTGAACTCACGAGTATGGATCAATCATATCACCGTATTCATTACCCTTCCTCTCCAAATTCCTTTGTGAAACGCTCATGAACTTCTAAATCAGCTTTGCTCACTGTTGGCCTCTGTCTTGCAAGGATCTTATCAAAATCTGTTCTTGATATGGGAGGGGGAAGAATCTGCAGACATATTTACTTTCTTTAAGGATAAGCAAGCATAAGATTAGAAATAAATGTGGCTTTTCTATTTCTAAACATTTAAAGCATATTTTCTTATAAAAAATGTTCAAGAATTTTTTTTTTTAACTCTCATCTAGAAGATTGACAGCAGAATTTATATCTTAATGTCTTGCGTCCAGGGCATCTACAACATTACCTGGGCTGCTAGTCCTTCGGCTGCCAGCTCCTGCATTGTAATTTGTACAGCATTTGGTTGCTTTGGTCCACATGGCACCCACATATCATTAGGAACCTTGACGAAAAACATGGCATCCTGTGTTTTACGAACAGGCTCAAAAAGAACATCCTTGACCTGTCAAAAGTCAAATATAACAACAAAAAATCTGTTGTGTGAACCTTCTTAAAATATCTCCAAAGGGAGAATTATTTAAAAAAAAAAAAAAAGATATATTGATAGCATCTTAATTGGCATCATGCTTACACAAACAGAAATATCTGATCCCGAAAAGCCCTCAGTCCTGCGAGCTAAGAATTCAAAATCACTTTCAGTCAAGTTGTGAGGGGTATCTCCAAGATGCACCTGTTCAAAATTTTTTGAGGCTCAGCCAAATAGTACAAAGATGGTCAAAAGCCAAATACTTATTGAATAGAAGTTATCTCCAAGAAAAAATGTTAATACTTTGAACATGTGCTGCCGAGCCTTCAAATCTGGGAGAGGAATATATATGCGCTTGTCAAAACGTCGCCGGATGGCCTGTAATCACTACAGATTAGCAACCATACCCAACAGTCCCAGTGATTCAAAATTAAATTAAATTAATAAATAAACTCATGATGTTCTTACCTGATCTAGGGCATATGGTGTATTTGTTGCTGCAAGAACAAGAACTTTCTGATCATTGTTTCCTACACCCTAAAATATACGAAAAAGAAATATATAAATTTTTCATAAATCTATTAGCTGGATGTGTTCAAATTAATCATCTTGATTTCAAAATGAAAGAAAACTACAATCAATAAAACTTGAAGTTCATAGTATCAACTCATAAAATATTTAAACCAATAGAATTAATGTAACTTCAAGAGTTCATAGTATCAATCAAGTGGAACAACTAAAAACTGAGATATAAAAGAGGTGCAAGGAAACAATTTAGACCAATTTTAAATTAATCCCCACAACATAGATATCAATGAATAAACAGAAAACATGAATATAAGAACAAAAGTTAATCATAAAACATTTGGAAGTTGGCAGCAATCTACAATAACGTAGCAATGACATGAATGAAAGTACCAGTCAGAAGCAAACCTTGTTAGTTTGAACCATAAAGAGGTCATACAATTTGTTTCGAGCATACAGCACACCCACTGTAATGAAGTAATTTGAAGGTCATACAGAATGACCAATAATTATATAGGGTAACTGCCTAAAAGCTATTTCAAATTGCTTTGATGACTGAGAAGTAGACATGTTACATCGTTAAAACATATGAATAGTTGTCATCAGGAATCCCGACATCCTCTCATAAATTGAATTATGCATGGAGATACAGGTCAACAGCACAAAATTTAGCAAAAATTACATTATTTTGGAAGCCCTGAGCAATTAGAAACTCTGCTCAAGCTACAGGTAGCATGATGAGAAACTGAGGACAACAATAACAGCAATACGGAACATATGACACAAACCTTTAGGGATTACTTTCAGAAGTTACTTCAAGATAAGAAATTACAGATCAATTGCAGGAAGGTTTAACCCTGGAAAAGTTAAAGATTCTATTTAATTTCAAGAATCTAAAGCAGCTTTGATTTTCTTGCACACATTGGAGGTTTTTATATGATACAAAGCAACAAGTTCTAGTCATCCCCAATCTCACCCTTACTGGTCCTATGTGTTCTGCACCTATGCTGCAATCCCAAGGACATTAACTGGCAGTGGAATAGCAAAATATTATTCCAAGGTGAATGAGAGTAGGAACTAGGAAGATAGTCCTGGTTGAAAGTGATGAGGGAAAAGAGGTGATAAAATGAAACAAGTAACTGCATGCACACACACTTGATATAATGCATAACATCGAAGTTAAATTTAATGTATGCACAACAAACACCCCCCCCCCCCCCCCCCTTTTCTCTATTTTCTCTCTCTCTCTCTCTCTCTCTCTCTTTTTTTCTTCCCAACAACCGCATCACTAGAAAACAAAGAAACACAGGAAGCACGATGACAACCCAGGCAAAATTAAAGATCATATTTATTTCCGAAATCAAGAGCAATCGTGATTCTCACATACAATGGTATTGTCAGAAAATATACCCTAAACAAATAGATGCTGCACCAATTTATTTTGGATAAATTACAACTAAGTCCCTGCAGTTTAACAAAACTCACAAATTAGTTCCCAGTGTAAGTTTGATATCGATTTGGTCCTTAAATTTTATTTATGTTAACAATTTAGTCCTCATTCCTCACATCTTACTTATATTAACAAATTGGTCCTTAAAATTCACTGGTCATATGATCAATTTGTTAGTAGAAGTAAAATGAGGGGACCAAATTGTTAACGGAAATAAAATTTAAGGACCAAATCACTACTAAAGTTATACCAAGGACTAATCTTTGGGTTTTATCATATAAACCTCAGGGATTTTAGTTGTAATTTACCATTCTTTTTTAAACAAGGCAAGAAACTAATTAGCAATAGGTATAAAAAAACCACCAATGGGGCTCAAAGATATGAAGCATAAAAGTATTCATGAGAGAACATGCATGTGTGTGTAATTAAAATACCTCTCTCTATCTCTCTCTCAAACTTTGTACACTTGCAATGCAAATATTTGTGGTTATATTATCCTTTATTTTAATTATTTCCTTTATCAAAAAATTCTATATTCAAACTAAAACCTTTAAATCAATATTAATTGTACAAGAAAATTTAGTATCTTTTAACTTGATTGTGAGTTTATATATATTATTTTGTTGTAATTTGAACCTTTGACACTCATCCCTCTCCCTAATGTGACATTATGACCAAACAAGTGCAGAAAACATTGCTCACAACTAAGTGTTCTAACACATGAAGAGGCATCTGTTATTATATAAGATAAATCAAAGCCAATCAGGTTCCTAGTTAAGATTCCATTTGATTTTTAAATTGAATCTGCATTCAATAAACCTTCTCATTTCAGAATCAACCATCCGGCTTCAATCCTATGACTAACATCATCCTCACATCCCCCATCTACTTGAAGGATTAAGCCGAGATATTTAAAGTGATTACTTTGGGGCAGTACCACTCCATCCAAACTAACTCCTTCCCTATTATCATTTCGGCCTTCACTGAACTTGCAATACATGTATTGACTCCTCGTGGGGCAATACCACTCCATCCAAGGACCAATCTTCGTTCTGCTTAACTTAAAACCCTTTGATTCTAGAGTACTTCTCCAAAACTCTAGCTTTCTATTGACTCCTCGTGTCTCATCTATCAGGACTATATCATCTGCAAATATCATGCATCAAGGAATACTCTCTTATATATGTTTCGTCAATTCATCTAAAACTAATGTAAAAAGGTAAGGGCTTATAGCTAAACCTTTGTGTAATCCAATTGAAATAGGAAAATCTCTTGTGTCCCCTCCCACTGTGCGCACAATAGTAGTTACTCCTTCATACATAACTTTCAACACTTGTATGTACCTAATAGATACCCTCTATTGTTCTAACACTCTCCATAAAACATCTCTCGAGACACTATTATAAGCCTTCTCCAAATCGATAAAAATCACGTGTAGATCTTTCTTCACATCTCTATATTTCTCTACCAAGCTTCTAATGAGAAAGATCGCTTCTATAGTTGAATGACCGGGCATGAAGCCAAATTGATTGGGAGAGATAGACGTAGTCGATATTCCACAACTCTTTTTCACAACTTCATAGTATGACTCGTGAGTTTAATTCCCCTATAGTTTGAGTAACTCTGTATGTCTCCCTTATTTTTAAAAATAGGTACTAAAATACTCATCCTCCATTCATCAGGCATTTTCTTTGAGTTTATAATCTTATTAAACAATTTAGTTAACCATGCCACTCCCATATCTCCCAAACACTTCCACACTTCAATTGGTATTCCATTGGATCCACAGGCTTTACCGACTTTTATTTTCCTAAGTGCTTCCTTTACCTCTAAAGATCTAATCCTTCTAGTATAATTCACATTCTTTTCTACTGCTCTGCAGTCTATATTCACGCTAAACTAGATATTTTTACAACTGCTTTTAATTTCTCTCAGAGGCTAGGCCACTAAAAAGTTGATAATATGAGGACACCAAACAGAAAGAATTAAGGTGGTAAAATGAACTGCAGATTAAAATATAAGCATTTTCAATAGCAGCAAAATGAAGAATAATATTCTTCTTCACCACCTGCTAACAAAGACGTACCTGCATCTGCACGAGAAGTTCCGTCTTGATACGTCTTGAAGCTTCACTCTCATTGCCTTCTCCACGTTGGCCACACAAGGAATCTATTTCATCAATAAAAATAATTGAAGGAGCACTTTCACGTGCCATCTGGAAAAGATTTGACACAAGCTTTTCACTCTCACCCATCCACTTTGAAACCAGGTCTGAAGAAGAAATACTATTGAGAAAAAGAATAAAATAAATTAAAAATCCAGCAACTTGCAATCTATTTAAGCACATAGAGGACCACATTATAGATATATGCAAATAATAAGTTCGTACAGAGGAAAAGGAAAATATATCAGTGGCAACAAAACAGTGAAGTGCTGTCTCACAAGAAAATGTATACAAATAAGGAAAGATGCTAAGAGTCTGAAACTGAAATTAAATAAAAACTGACAAGTGTAAACCTTCTGGAGGCTAAAGTAAAAGACTCTCTTTGTGATATAGAACATTTACCTGAAAAAAGTCGAGTCTGCCTCAGTTGCAACTGCCTTGGCCAAGTAAGACTTCCCAGTTCCTGGTGGCCCATACAAAAGAAAAGCTCTCCAAGGTCGTCTCTTCCCTAAAAGAAAGAGCAAATGAAGCAAATATCAGGATTAACAGAATAAAGCTAGTCAAGATTTTATTTCAAAATGTAAATAGAGAAGTTACAACGTTGTCAAAAACAGAATAGCTGCAAAAATGACTAAATTCCATCTCCTAACCCATGGATTACATAAAAGAACAGTAAAAGTATAGTAATAACAACTACAAGAGACCTTCATTATGCCTTCATTCTAACTGTTTTGTGTGCCAATTAAGAACGTTAGATATCCAAATTCCAAAAACCTTGCCCAAATATATGGAACATGACAGCGTATGTATGCCACTATTCCCATTTACAACCTCAAGAGTCCAGATAAAATAGTACTGCCAAGACAGTTCCCAAACATGATGAGCAGAGAAACATTGTTGTAGAGGAAAAAGTGCAACTAGTTTACCTAAGGCAAACCCAGAAGTTCTCAAATGATTTTCTCATTTGCAATATCCTGGAGCATAATAAACTCAATAGACTCGAAACAGCAAAACAAAACTACAGAGTAGGAAAATTAGCAAAATTGCTACAACAACAAGAGATTCACAAATCATGTATCAAAAATCATTTTGGAGGCAGTACAATACAACCAACTATTATAAAACCACACAATTTCACAACTATCAACCAATTTCAATCTCTACCATTAATCTATTTGCTTCATGAAAACAAGGTGAAAATACCAAACGTACAGAACAAGAGCAAAAAACCCAGAGGAAAAAAGTTGGGGTAGGAGCAAAAATCACCTGTAAAGAATTGGGGGAACTTAACAGGCAAAATAACAGCTTCCTGTAACGCCTGTTTCGCACTCTCAAGTCCTGCCACATCATTCCACTTAATGTTTGGCTTCTCCCTAATAATCGCAGAATTCAACCCAGATCTCAATTTGGCCTGTTCCGGATCCTCACCATCTTCTCCATCTTTAGGCTTGGTCTTGGGGCGGGTAGCAACAGCGGCATCACCATTGGAGGCAGGCCCAGGTCCACCTTCATCGAGAACAGCCCGGATCTCCTCAGCCCGACGAAGATACTCGGTGAATTTCTGGGTTATAGCTTCGCGAATCTTAGGGTTCTTCTCGTACTTCAAATGGGTCTTGAAATACTCGAGCGCGTTCATATACAAAGGGAAGGCTTTAGCATAGTTACCTGCATTATCTTCTTGTACGGCTTGCCTTACGTACTCTATAGCTTGCTCCTTAAAATTGCTATACATCCTAATCGAAATTTCTGATCAATCAATAGAAGATCGCATATGAGATTTTTGGGGAGAAATCAGAAACCCTAAAATTTTTTCCCAGTTTTGGATTGATTAATTGATAATAATTTGATGATGGGTTTCAAAATTAGAGAGGAAGAAAGGGATTTTGCAAGAAAAGATTGGAAATTGTAAAATAGTGGATTAAGGCTAAAGAGGAGGCATGTCAAAGGAATCAAAGCTTGTGAGGGGGACTGTGAAGACGAAAGCTCTAACTTCTAATGAAAGTGGGCTAAAAGTTCTAAACTCCCTTTTTTTTCATCATTTATAAATTATTGTGAAAATTATTATCTTAATTTTTATTTTAAAAACTCAATTAAAATACATTTATATTTTATAAAATTAAACTTTTAAATTATTATATAAAAAAACCTTAATTAACTTATTTTAATCTTAAATATTTATACAATTTAATCTCTACAATTTTAACTATTTATATTATTTAATCAATTTAAATAAATTGAAACAAATTAATTAATATTTTATTTGATATAAATTTAATTAAAAATTAAAGAGTTTAATTTTTAAAATATATGAATATTTTAATTAAGACTCCATTTATTCTTAAAAAATATTTTTTAAAAAATATTTTTTATATTTTTTAATATTTAAAGGCAATCCGAAAAATTAATTAATAAAAAATATTTTTTATAAAAAAAATTAAATTATTTTTAAAGAAAATAATTTTTATTTTTAAAAGATAAAAATTATTTTTCTTTTTTTAAAATTTAAAAATCTTATTAAAGTGTGAATATATTTATATATACATGAAATAAATAAATTTTATTAATTTAATATTATAATTAAATAATAAAAAATATTTTTTAAAAAAATATTTTTTATATATAAATTATTTTTTTAAGTAAATATAGTTTAAATTGAAAAAAATTAAATAATTAATTTAAATAAATGAGATAATAATATATAATTATACTATAATATATAATTTAATTATCTTTTTTAATTGAATTTATCGTATATTCTTTTTCTAGAAGAAGAGAAATATAAATATTTAAAAAAATTAGTTTGAGAATCCATTATTTAAATAATTGAGACAAAAATAAGCATCCTTAAGTACTTTAGTTTAAATTGTTTTATTTTAATTTTAAGACTTAAAATGTAATTTGAAAATCTTAAATACAAATGTATTTGCAAATAAAGTTATGATAACTATTTTTTAAAACAAAAATGTTAAAAATAATAAATTGTAATTTAATGACACTTAAATCATTTGTAAAATTTTAAATTAAAATTAAAGAAATAATATAATAATTAAAACTTTTAGTTATATATATTTTAATTTAATAATTATTATATTCGTTTTTATATTGGAGCTTAATTTTCACCTTAATTTTAATGTGCATCTAAAGTTAATGGCTGAAAAAAAAAGGAACGACCAAAAAGCGTCCTATCTACCGTTGATGTTGTTGACCCTGACGAATCAAGTGATCAAGACCGTAGGTCCAAATTGGTGTGTGTTATTAAAAGCTTTGACGCAGTTTAAACGACTTCCAGAAGAATTTCTCTTATTTATGGCCACCTAAAAACTCGCTTATTTAACGCCGTTAATTAGAGAGAGAGAAAACAGCGGCTGTTTGGTAGAAAAGAAAGGTAAAGAAATTAAAAAACAGAGAGAAAGCAAGAAGGTTGGTGGAATCTTTAGGCAAAGGACCAAAGGAATCGCCCTCCTCTCTTCTCCTTTTCCTTATATTGGAGCTTTCTGGAGGTGCTTTTCTTTTGGGTTTCATTTGTATTTATAAATTTTCAGACTTTGATTGATTCCATTCCCTTCAACCACAGATTCCTTTCCTTTTCTTTCCTCTTATCTAATTTTCTTTCATTTTCCTCCCTTGTGAAAATCCCCATAATCAGAGCAAATCAGGTATAAGAAATTGTTTTTCTTTTCCTGCTATGATGGATTGAGTTCAAATTTCTGTGATTTTGAAGCTAATTTTGTGGGGTTTTTTCATTTTTTGGCTAGATTTGAGAGGAATTGAAGGGATAAAAATGGCGGAAGAACATAGATACCCAGCACCGCGTCTCTGCGTTAACAACTGTGGATTCTTCGGTAGTCCGGCGACCCAAAACCTCTGCTCCAAGTGCTACCGAGATCTCCAACTCAAAGAGCAGCAATCCTCCAACGTCAAGCTCGTCTTGAACCAAACCCAAACCTCCACCACATCATCGACGTCATCATCATCGTCTTCCTCATCTTCGACCGCCTCTGTTTCTATTTTGTCTCCTGTGGTCGTTGATCTGCCTGAGGTCAGTAGCAATCAGCCTGCATCGGCGGCGACAGTGGTGGATGATAAGAATGAGGAGACAACGGCGGTGCGGCCAAACAGGTGCTTGACGTGCAGGAAGCGCGTGGGGCTCACGGGATTTAAGTGCAGGTGTGGGATGGTATTCTGTGGAAGCCACAGGTACCCGGAGCAGCATGGTTGTAGCTTTGATTTTAAGGCTATGGGCAAAGAGCAGATTGCCAAGGCCAATCCTGTGGTCAAGGCAGAAAAGCTGGACAAGATATGAATTTGGAAATGGGAAAAAAATAATAAGTTTCTGTTTCTCTATGTGATTTTAGAATTGAAATTTAGCCACCGGCCGGCCAGTAATAGTGTCGCCGGAGGGAATGTTATTGTGGGTATGTAAATTCAATTGTAATTTTAAAATAGTTTTTTAAATAATATTTGATTACTGGGTGTGGTTATGGTAATTTCTTATGCTATGAGATGGTGTACCATTGGCTTTTTTTATAATCCATTTTGTGGTTGGATTATGTTTTCTTGAGAAGTTGGCCGGAATGTTAAAGGCTGCCCTTTTAACTATAAGAGATTGAGATGTTTATGGGGCTTTTTCCTCCTCTGTTTCTTCTCCCATGAGTCACTGAAAAGCAGAGTAGAAGTGCGCTACAATGTGTGGTGGATGGGCGGCTGCGTTGTGGGTCTTCTTCCTTCGGGCTACTTCAAGCTTATGCTATCCGTTTAAGATCCACTCTTGTTAAGGCTTGCGCCATAATGAAAGTGGCGGCGCGTGGTTGTGGTGCTGCCGACAACGTAAGTTTCTACAGCCCTTGCTTAGCTTCTTGGAGCCTATGGGCTTTATACTGGGTTAGGTAATGTGACTGTCGTTTCCTTTTGTTCCTAACCTAATTCGGCCAATTGGTCTTGGGGGCTTGTAATGATGTGCAAAGTAATGAAGTTATCTTTGAAAAAAAAATATTAAATGAAGGTAATTTAAAAAAATAAATAAATATTGAAATTAAATTCAATTTATTTCAACTTTCAAAATTTTAAAATAATTAAATAATTTTTAAAACCATAATTTTTTAACCATATAAGTCTATAAAGTGTTTTGAAATTTAATTAAGTCATTTAATTTTTAAAAAAGTTTAAATAAATTTTTTAAATTTTAAAAATAGATAAATAAGTTTTTTTAAAATAAATTATTTAACTCTTAAAAAAAATAAAAAATATTAAATTATAATTTATCTCTAATATAAATTCAATCCATATTTTACACAAAAATTTTTTAGTATTTAAGGTTTTTTCATCAATCATGTATATCTGATTTGTAATATTTTAACCAAAATTTTCTACATCCTGAAATAAATTAATAAGTTGTTATTTACACAATGGTTCAATAAATTTATGTATAGAAGACTCATAGAAAAGTTTATTCAAAAAATAATTTATTAATATGCTTCAGAACATTACAAATACTTAGCAGAATGTTACAAATTAGATATGTATGATTATTGATGAAGAACACAAAAACTAAAAAAATTCTCATTTTTGTGCGTAACCTTAATTGGATTTATATTGAACGCAAATTATAGTTTAGTCTTTTTTATATATTTTTAAAAAGTTAAAGAGCTTATTTGAATTTTTTTTTTTGAAACTTAAAGAGTTTAATTAAATCTCGAAATATTTTGAAAACTTATATAGCTACTAGCACCATGTTAAAATAAGTCTTTTGTCTTTTTTTTTTTCTTTCATACAACCCGTGTCGATAGAGATTTAAACTTTAAATCTTGTAATTTTAAAGATGACTCCAATATCACTAAATTAAAATTCGTGGACAAAGCCAATCTTTTCTTTTATACTCACTAATTTTCTCAATAGCTTGTATAAATAATTTGCTTAGCTCTCCTTTAATGCAATCCTAATTTTCACACTACATCTTCATTTTTTTGTTAACCCTTCAAGGTTTATGCGTCCATCTAAATGGACAGATTATTTTGTGTATTCCCAAAATACACATTCCATCCATCACAAAATATGGACCTCCTAAGCACTATTCACAACGTCTAGTTCACTTCTCCTTTGCGAATTCAGCTTGGGTTGGGTTGCACGTTACTAGCTTCAGAAAATGCATGAGACCAAGCAATTTCCTGCAAAAACTTCTTATCGAGATTCAAAGTTACAAGCTTATAATTTTTAAACAAGCGAATCAGACATTAAAAATTTAAATTCGACTCTCGACACTTAATTATTATTAGGGGTAGAGCTGTTTGATTCCTGAAGTAATCCCCAGAGGGTATCTTGAATTACTAAATAATAATGTTAAATTGACCTAAATAATTGGAATCTCAAGTGGTTAAGCAAGGCAAGAACCGAGGCAGATAATAGGTTGCATCATCAGTGACACAAAATTAATGGCTATATTTTTATAAATAATTAAAAATATAAATTATAATTAATTAATTTTCAATGTCTCAATCTATTTTTTTTTATTGCATTTACGAAGAACTTCAACCCATATGAAAATGAGTATATCTACCATTAAATTAAATTTTTATATGTAAATTCATATCATTTATATATATATTTTAATTAATTATATATATTTTAATATAAATATTTAATCTAATAATAATTAAATTTATTTTCACATGAGTTTTAACTTATATTAGATATAATATTTTTTAATAGTTAAATCAATTTATGGTTCATGAATGGGCAAATTGAATAAGAACACAAAAAATATTAAAGTAATGGCAACTTGTATGTGGAATTCAAAAAACAAGATACAATATCATGACATATACTATTTTGAGTATGAAGAGTATCTTTCATGTATTATATATATTAGAAACACTTTGACACACTTTTTTGTGCCTGTCTATATATATATATATATATATATATATATATATATATATATATATATATATAATTGATATATTTTTTTTAATTAAAAAAATATTTTCTGTTTATTTATTTTTTTAAGTATTATAAATATTAAAAAATATTTTGTAAAAAAATATTTTTTGTGAAGCCTTAATTGATGAAATAAAGATAAAGAAATATGGTAGAGGAAGTTGAAGTGGACTTCAAAAAGGTTTGAATAAAATTGTGATGGCATTGATAGCAATTGATTAGCAGAATTTGTGATGGCAACATTTGGTGGAAAAATGTAAACCTTCACTGCAACTACAAAGGAAAGCATGCTAAATGATGAGACTTTACATACTCAATTAATGATAATTTTATTATTTTTTTTACCTATAAATATATAAAAAATAAAGAGTTTTTGAACTTGAGTATTTAATAAATAAAAAAAAAATAAAATAAGAAAGCTACTTTTATTTATTTAGAGAAATATTTATTTATTTATTTATTTATTTATTTATTTTCCTCTTAGATGTGAAGTAATTTTAGGTCTAGGGAAGTTGTTGTCTCATACCTAACCATAAATTATTATTATTAAAAAAAAATTTAAATCCTAATTACTCAATAATAAAAGAAGGTATTGTTTGCAATAATCATCAATGCTCCAACAAACTTCAAGTCATTGCCTAGCAAGGTGTCTAAGGTCCAAACAAGAAAAGACAAGAGCAAAATCCCATTCCTCAAGTACCAACATCACTTTCAACTTGCCTGCAGAAATACTTGGATTTTAGGGATAATTCTTCAAAAATAAAAGCTAATATTTTCCAATTATTTAATTTATTCAAGGGATATATATATATATGGAAAGAAAGTGGAATACCATATTCTGAATCAGAAAATTTTTTATTTTGAGATTAATTAACAAATATTTGTTATATTCTTATTTTTATCATATCATATTATATTATTGAAATTGATTTTTGACTCATTATATGTCTCAATTATGATTTTTTTTAATTTATTAATAAATAATAAATTCAATTATCACTTTCTAGTTTCACATAAAAAATTAATAATTAAAACAATAATATTTAAAAAATAATTAAGAAAAAAAATGCCCAAATAACAATTGCTCAAGATCCCATCCCCACCACCACTTCATCAACTACCTCTGAAAAATCATTGTTTTCCCGTTTCTGGATAAAGTAAGCCCCACCAGCAGCCTGTCCTGATTCAACAGACCTTCAAATATATATTTTTAATAAAAAAAGAGAAATTTATTTTTTAAGCATTTAGGTCCATTGCCATCTGCCAATCTTCCTCCTCATACACTCATATAATCCCACCATCCCCTCCTTTTCCCCACCACCACCACTGGCACAAAAATCCTCCATCACCCAGCATTTCTCTTTTTAGATCTTAAGGTTTTCTCTTCTCAATTCCAGTATCAATCTCAATCTCAATCTCAATCACCACTCCCAAGTTTTAAGTCTTTATTTTTTTTGGCATTCAAGTCATGAAATTCCCATTTCCTTACCAAACTTCTCATCCAAAGTTCATTCCCATCTGCAATTCCTATTTCATTTTCTTGTAGCACCTCCTACTTTTCCATTTTTCTTCTAGTTTTTTTTTTTTTTTGGGTACCCAAAATTTTCTTATAAATACTCGGATGGTAGTAATATTTATGTTCAAGTTGGAAACTTTCTGCTTTTAGTCAATCAGTGTTATTTTTCTTGAAAATGTATTTTGACCACTAACATAACCCATCATTGCATTTATATTTCTTAGTCCGCTTTCTTGATTTCTTAATCTTTTTTCACTTTTGGGTGCCAAAAATTCTTGAATGTGAAGATGGATCTGATACAGATACCTCTAATATCCGTACAATCCGGCTGTGGTGTCGTTGGTGGACGGATTTAGCGATACCCATTAACCGGCTGCCGATTTCATTGCGCCAATGAAAAGGTCAGTCCGTCCACTCTTTAGCATTCTGTTGCTGATTGTGTTTGCTATTACCCTCGGCTGCCGGATCCTACTCCGCCGTGGTGGCAGCGGCGGCGGCGGCGGCGGCGGTTTCAGCTCAATCGAGCTCGGACCCAATGTACTTGTCCAAACTCCTCCAATCCCAGTTTTCAACTCTACACTGCTAAAATATGCAGCTATTGATATAGGTGAAGCTCAAGCAAAGCAAGAAATAGAACAGTTGTTAGAAGGTAACTTTGCTAGTCAAGGGACGTATAGAACTATTGCTACTTGGAGAAGGTTCAATCACCATGATGTCAGAGCTAGCTCTTCCAGGGGCTTTCCTGTAATGTCACCTCAGTTTTATCGGTATTGGTTAAATTTTAGGAGGGTATTGCATGATTGGGCTAGAGCCAAGAGGTATCAACCTGATATAATGAATGAATTGGTGGGGCTGGTAAAGAATCCAATTGATGCGCATGATGGATTAATGGGTTCAAACAAGAAGTATAGTTCTTGTGCTGTAGTAGGCAATAGCGGGATTTTGTTGCAAAAACATTATGGAGAGTTGATTGATGGCCATGAGGTTGTCATCAGATTGAACAATGCAAGGACAAATGGATTTGAGCAACATGTTGGGTCTAAAACTAATATTTCCTTCGTAAATAGCAACATTTTGCATCCTTGTGCCGGGAGACTAGGATGTTTTTGTCACCCATATGGCCCTAATGTCCCCATGGTTATGTATATTTGTCAGCCAGTGCATTTCTTAGACTATACCATTTGCAATTTGTCTCACAAGGCGCCTTTGATTGTCACTGATCCACGTTTCGATATGTTGTGTGCGAGGATCGTGAAATACTACTCCTTGAAACGGTTTGTGGCGGAGACAGGTAAGTCATTGGATGAATGGAGCGCTGCACATGATGGTTTAATGTTTCACTACTCTTCTGGTTTCCAAGCTGTTATGTTAGCAGCTGGGATTTGTGACAAAGTTAGTGTATTTGGATTTGGAAAATCCACTTTGGCTAAGCACCATTATCATACTAATCAAAAGGGTGAGCTTAAGTTGCATGATTATGAAGCGGAGTATGATTTTTATCATGATCTGGTGAACACTCCACATATAATACCATTCATTTCAGACAAGTTCAAGTTTCCTCCTGTGGTAATTTATCAATGATTTTTTTTTTCCAGTTAGATCTTTTGTTTCAAGCTTAAATCTTGGCATTGTTGTAATTGTAACCACTTCCACAATACAGTCAAACTAATACAGTTGTTGAAGATTTCTGTTTCATATTCTGACCCTGTACCATCCAATTTAGGGTGATTCTAAATGTAAAATTGGCTAGAACAAGATTTAAAGATTTCACTTCTGGTGTACTTTATTTTTTTGAAGATGCACTTATTGAATTCTTCAAATTCTACTGCACAAACTAATCTATATTGCTGATTGTTTCACAGCTTAGATATATTCATTTGGTATTTCGCGGCATTTGGAATTATATGGCACTTCAAAGTAATTTGTAGCTTCCCAGAAACCTCTCTCCCACTTCCCCATGAAAAAGAAAGAGAAAAAAAAAATTCTTAACCTTCTTCTGTGAAATTTGCTTATCATATCTATACCTCCTTTATCAATTTGTATTTTGTGGTGTGAAACTGTTGAGAAATTGAATTTCAATGCTGGGGATTTTGCAATTATAATGCCAGAATTTAAGGCTATATATGTTGCTACTGGTTCAAACTGTACAAGATGCTGGAGGATGAACTCTGCCTTTGCTAGTTCTTGTACAACTAGGATAGTTACAGTTTTTGGCTATAGAGTTTGTATCATTTAATTTGACCCAGTTTTTGGTTTCTTTGTTAAAGTGGATATTGTTGATTTCATTATTTTTTCTGAAGAGTTTTGTCTATGATCAATTAAAGCAATTTATATGGTATAGTACATTCTCAGTATAACTTTTATGAGTTCGTTGTTTTGACACTTGAGCTTATATTCTGACAAACAGATTCACTATTGTGGAGTTTCAAGTGAGGTAATGAACCAAAATAACTCATCAATCCCATTTTAATGCTTAAGTATGGAACAAGTAGCCATTAAGTAGATTTTTGTGAGAAGTCCCTGAAACCACAAGTGAAGCTTTTGATTGTGTATTCAACTAGTTTAAATCTGTTTAGTAGCTTGTCATTATCTTCAAGTTGTTCTTTAAATGAAGGGGAAAATACATAAGATGGTAAGTTTTCCCGTTGAAGTAACTGCATTCTTTGCAGGTGCTAATGAAGCCAGCCATGGTAGGTATGTCATCTCAAAAAGGAAAGGTCTACTGGGGCGACCAGGTTTCTTCTTGAGCCTCTTAAATGAATTTATTGGTTTGCCAAATGATCCTTTCATTTAGTAATTCAATTTTCCGTTGATTGTATTTGTATAAAGAACAGAAAACCTGAATTTTTGCATACATAAAATAATCATATTAAAGCTACAACTTGATTAGTGATGACTATATGCAACAAAATCTATCAATTACTCCTTACAGAGCTTTTGATTAAAACCCTGTATTCATCTACCAGCCATGCAGGAGAATGGCTAAAGAAATAGACAAAAAGATCTTCCCCCTAGCACAAAAAAAGTTTATCTTCTTACTTATTTCCTCTGCTGCTTATGACTCTCCTGTGTCCATCAGCACATCCTTCTCCTCATACTTGACTCCTACCAGGAACCTTATTCTTGTCTGCATTTTCCAACAAAGATATGAATGTTGTATGCTAAATGAAACTGTTTCAGAAAACGACAGACAAAAGTTTTTTCTCTACCTTTATGGGAATCATAGACAGCATATTCATTGTATTCCAGGGGACTAATCTTTGTGCTCTGATGGATATCAAATGACCACAAGGAACCTTGATGTCATCTTCCCAAATGAAGTGTTCCGATTCATCTGTTTTCTTTCTCCCCAGTCCCTTCATTCCAATTTTTTTTCCTCGTGATTTTGTATCCTAAGTCATTAAGTAGAAGAATTTTTCTACAAGTTTCTTGTTTGTTGAAATGATTTGTAATTTAAGCATTGGAACCAAACCTTAAATTGCAAGTACCTCTCTGGTGGGCTTGAAAGCTCAATGTTATGATCTCCTTGGGAAACAACAGCCAGAACTAAGAATCTTTCTACCCTATCTACAGCAGTAAAATCATACCGTGCAGTTTCTGCAGCAGCATCAGAACAAACAATTGCCATGCCAAACTGTAAGCCAAACCATTTCCTTACAGACCAAGATTAGAAAATGCACAATTGAAAATGTAGTTCACTATTGATTTTACCATATAAACGGACACAGGAAGTGAACAGGTAGCTTGCAAGAATCCTTTTTTCAAATGCCTTGACAAGTTTGAGTTTCGGGTACCTGGAAGGAAACAATAAAAAGAAGTGAATTACCCCTTGCAGCCAGAAAAACAAAGATTAACATGATGAATTAAGCTTGAAAGTCTCACCACATGCAACAGGACTTTGGCAATTTCTTTATTTCATCCACAGAAGGGCAGGCACTTGGTTCAACAGCAAAAATATTTTCAACTGATACTCCATAATCCTAAATCAAACCAAATCAGTAAACAAATGCATTATAAAATGTTAACAAATAAATAAATAAAGAATGATATGATTTCAAGAACTTTAGGAATGTAATAAAACGGCTGCTCTGGGTTACATTATCTGCAAGTTCATCGTAGTCGCTGAGGATCAAAGGCCTAGCCGAGTGCATAAGAGTAAATCATCTCTGGCTATAAGCTGACCAAACAGCCTCCACTAAAATCGAATCGATTAAACTAAACGGAAAGTAATCAAGTCAATTCGATCCGATTTAAGGTCAAAATTGTTTTTTTTTTTTTCTTTTTGAAAAAATTTCAACATTAAATTGGATCAAAATAGAAATCAAAACATAAATTAAAAGAGATCGTGCAGTTCGATTCCAGTCTCGTTTGAATCGAAACCATCAATTCCTTCCCGAAACCAGCCCAGAAACAGCGCGATTAGAACCAGAGGAATCTGGGTCATTCATCTTTAATATTTCTCATATTTGAGCAACAGAGATATGCTCTCTAATGGCTTTAGAGAAATCTTCAAATTCTTTAGCAATTTCAGGCTTAGTTTTCCCATTTGAACGATCACTCTCCTTCTTTGGAGATTTTTGTTCTACTTCGTGTCCCTTGTTCTCTGCCTTCTGCTTACTGCCATCGATTCACCTTCATCAGCAGCTGCAGCCGGGTAATCAGCTTTTTTTTTTTTTTTTACCCAAAAAAGAATATTATCATTCATCAACCAATATTCTGACAGCCAAAGTGTGGATAACCATATTACCTGATCGCCTAACAAACTTAAAAGAAGCAATTTTCAAGTCCCTAACAAAGAAAAAAAATGTCATTGATAGTTTCTTGGATGTTCTTTGGAACCGAGGAGCCATTGAGGCTATTAATAATCTCCTTCAATCACAATACGACTGAAGTTTTTACTCTTCGCTAGAAGCATGGCTCGATGCTAGTGTAAGCTTTTGAAGACTAATCAATGTGCCACATACTGTAAGCCTGTAAAATGAAGAAATGGTGATGCTCAAGTTAGAGGTGTGTATTGAGAGAATGAAAATTAAAATAAATAGTAATTTTAGTAGAATAAATATACCTATTTAATATCTGTTTCTTCTAATTATAGATAAAAGGTTAGATAGCCGTTGTAACTATCTGTATGAGCTGCGTGAGTCTCAAATATTGGGTGAATATCTCCAAATTCTCTCTTGAAAATTCGGCTTTGTCATTTACCGAAGCTGTTATTGCTCAATAAAGTTGATATTCGACTTACTGGGTGAGTATTGTCATTATTGTTCTTCTTTGTTTAGCTCCTGAGTTGCCTGAGCGAGTCTGACTCTTAAATTAGGCGTTGACATTTTGACTGTTACACTGTATTCTTTCTTATAGTGCTGATTGTTTGACTTGATTTTGAACGAGTAATATCAACTAAAAGCATGGCTTGACGGCTGGCTAGGCTTTCGAGTACTAGAGGATCAATGATTCCATGGTCTGCTGGGCCAAAGCTGTAATTGCTTCCAGATTCTTCCATATACTAACACCCACATCAAAATTAACTTTTACACAGTTCTAGTTTGAACAGAAATTGAATTAAAATTAATTAAGTTTGCATTTAATTAAAATTATTTTAATTTAAATTAAAATTGATTAGATTAATTTAGTTTAATTTTGAGTTAAACATTAAAATAAAAATAGAACTTACTATTGAATTTAATAAAATAAAATAAATTAAATCAAAATAATCAAAATTAAGGAAAAAAAAAATCTTTAATCCAATTTCAGATCTCCAACTTTTAAAATCAAAATGGAAGCACACCAGCTTTAATAAATAAAGTAAAAAAAAATTGGCAATCTCATTTAAATTAAATTGCTATCATATTTATATCCTATATTTTCATCTATATTTATTAATTAAATTTGAAAAAATAAAATTTTGGAAACATTTTAAATAAATTAAAAAAAAAAACTTTACGGCCTAAAAAAAATTTACAAATTTCAAAAAAGAAAAGAATTTTACATCTGTACACTTGATAAATTAATAATTCTTGAAATTAATTAAATCTTTCTTATTTAAATTATCACTATCATTTTTTTCAAATTATAAATTTAAAGAAATTCATATCAATTATTGTTAAATAACTTACTAAAATACAAAATAATTATTCTCATCAAGAAAACAAGTTAGTAATACATTCTTATTGAGATGTGCTTTATTCACTTATTGATTTTTAATATTAATAAATATCTAATTATTCATGAGCAAGCAATTTTTTAGAATAACCTTTTTAAATATCAATTTTTAGAAGAATATTAAATCAATGAAATTTAAATATTTAGATAAATATACATACTTATCAATTACACATTGGTTCAAGAAATTAATATATTCAGATATATAGAATTTATAAAATTTGAACATAAAATGATTTATATTGAAAAAAAAAATTTATACAATCAGCTCTGACATTGAATGTGTTTGAATGGAGAAGAAGACAAAGAGATGGGAGAAAGAAGATAGATGAGAGATCATAGTGAGAGAAGACCGGAATAGAGAGGAGAAAAGCAAAAAAAAAAATATTTGTTTTTTGCTTTATGCTTGCATGTTAACTAGAAGACTGATGATAATAAGTGAGAAGGAGTTTATCGTTAACCAAATCAAAATTGCTCCTCTTTCCCCTTATCTCTATTGCAAACCTAACGGCCTTTAAACTAAACTAACAGAACAACATTAACACAGTAAAACAAACTTCATCATAAATCAACATAACAAAACAACTCAAAGTCTTCTCCATTCAATAGCCAAAGCTTAGCTCATTCACAAAACCAAATCCAAATTGCTTCTCCCTCCCTTAATCTCTATTACAAACCCAATAGCTCTTAAACTAAACCAACAGAACAACATCAACACAGTAAAACAAACTTCATCATAAATCAACATAACAAAACAACTCAAAGTTAAAGACACATTTACATGAATCACCATAACAAACGCTAGCTAATTTTTAAATTTCAAACTAAAAAAAAAATCAAATTTGAAATCAATTATACAATCCTAGCTCAGCAGCTTTAATGGCATTCTTAAGAAACCAAAGATAAGAAATTAATGCTCTAAGCACACTAGAACCATAGAAATTAATTAAGGGCAAAAGAGACAAGAAATTCAATTCATGAAAAGCCATTTTCATATTTGTCAAAATGAAGAAGTTAGGCATCACATTTGGGGCAATCTTCAATTTGTTTTGGGACCATGAAGTACATGAGGCAGCTCTTTGAACCAGTGACAACAAGGATATGCTCTTCTTTCTGTACCCAATAATGCTTTCTTGAATAAGATGGAGAAGAAGCACAACCGCCTCTTATGCTGAATTGCTAGCTTTTTTGAGGCTTATGAATTGATTGGCCTTGAACAAACAATATAGGAGAATTATGAAGTATACTGGTGGTCGGAGCCGAAGCCAATGAGAATGCCAGAGAAGAGGAAAATGACGATGTACAAGAATTTCAAGGATTCTATGTTAATGGGTCAAAGATAAAAGGTGTGAGAGAGGTGAGAAAGGGGTAAGTGGGGAAGATTGATTGGGATTTGGTTTTGTCAATGAAGTAGGCATTGGTTGTGTTTGAATGGAGAAGAAGATAGAGAGATGGGAGAACAGAGAAGAGAGAGACATGAGAGATTGTGGAGAGAAAGAGAGAGAGAAGAATAATTTTTTTTTTAAATACTTGCGACATCAGTAAACACTGGAATACCAGTAATAATAGGTGAAAATGAGTTTATTATTAATCAAATTAAAGTTAAAAGAGTTTTATGTTACAAATTAAAGTTTAATGACGTTGTTGTTACAATACCTTAAGTTCAAGGACGATCTATGAAATTTATCCCAAATACTAGCTAATAGATCAAACTTGAAGATGCAAGCTTCTCCAGCAGGACGTTGGTCTCCAACACTTGAAGAGAAAAAAAAATGAGGCTTTCACAGTTTAAAAAACAACCACAATGCAAGAAAGTCCTTTAAGCAACTCATAGAAACTTTTCTTCTAAACAACCACAAGGACCTCAAGATACACCAATGTAAGATTTTGTCTGTTAATTAATATTACTCTATGGGCCAAAATCAATCCCTTTAATGTGACCCAATATTAATTGATATTTACTTTAATTAATACAAATCCTAATTATACAAGGATTACTTTAATTAAAGTAAATCCTAATTCTAATTGTATAAGGATACTTGATGGACGTACCAGATTAAGTCTTGGATATATATATATATATATATATATATATATATATATATATATATATATATATATATATATATATATATATATATATATGAGCTGGTCCTCTTTCTACCCATAAGGTCACTTACATTCTCTTTCATAAAGTCAGAGATAATAGGGTCATCTCAAGAAAGTCTTCTATCGCTAAGGTCTTGTGTGTGAATCAAGAAGGGTTAAGAGGGAGAAATCAGTTTATTAAATTAAAAGGTATCTCTCAATTATTAGCATGACTCAATTAAATTCCACATCAGGTACGCTTTTTAGATCTATGAGAATTTATTTGTTTAAAATCCATTATTACGGTGATTGTTGAATCTTACATTTATAATTCACATTATATTTATGATTGTTATGATCTATTAAGATTTATTTTACATGTAGTATTAGAGCCCTAGGTTTTGAACAATTAAATTTCTCCTTAAATTTATGGTGATGAACATAATATTAAATATCTTACTTGTTATTAGATATGGGTAGAATTAAAGTGTAGATCGTGAATGTTTTATGATTAATGTTAATAATTAAAATAATTAAAATAATATTATTAAAATTTGACCCAATTAAGTTTTGGGCATGAGGATTATTAACATAATGAAAAATCGTGTTATAAAGAGATTTAAGTTTGATATCATATTTTTTGAAAAGAAATAAATTAAATAAAAAAAATTATATTTTCTACTAAATCTAATTAAGATTTGTAATTAAACCTAATGAATGAACAAATGTTAGGTTTATTAAGATATATAATTTATATACATGCCTTATGATATTTGTTTTAATTTGTTAGTCATCTAAGTGGCCAAATTCAAATAAAATAAAATAATTAGTTTTTAGTCACCAAAGTGGCCGAACTATGAATGATATTTACATACATATAAAACTTATCAATTATCCATACTAACAAATGCTTATGATGAAAAATGGATTAATTGATACCCATTAGTCATCATAACTTAAGAATTTTACCCAAAGGTAAAATAATTATTCGATGATAGTGAGAATTATGAGGAAAATAATATTTTATCAAATATATATTAGATGTCCAAAGACAACATGTATATTTGATGTAAGTTAATTATTGCTCAATCAAGTTTAAAGGTATTTAATTTAAGAAAGTATATTATAGTATCTACCCAAAGGAGAACTGTAGTATATTCTAATTGTTTGAATTGTCTGAATCTATTTTAATTTGAGTATGTATAAAATATTTTGCAGCTATTACTCTTCATTCACAAGCTTCATCTGTTATTGTATTCAATGGGCTAAACTTCTTTGAATGATGTGAGCAAGTCAAGTTCCATTTAGTTGTCTTGGAACTTGACTTAGCATTATTGGAAGACAAATCCACTGCTATTACAGATACAAGCAGTGAAGAAGAGAAGTCGTATCATAAGAAATGGGAACAGTCAAACATATTAAGCCTTATGTTTCTGTGCATGACTATTGCCAACAACATCAAGACAACAATTCCACAAACTGAAAATTCAAAAGAATACCTTAATTTTGTGGAAGAACAGTTTTGTTCTGTAGACAAGTCACTCACTGGTACTCTAATGGCATAACTCACGACCATGAAGTATAATGGGTCGAAGAGTATGCATGAGCACATTATAGAGATGAGTGATATTGAAGTAAGGCTAAAGACCTTAGGGATGGCGGTGGATGATTCTTTCTTGGTGCAGTTCATTCTCAACTCACTACCTCCTGAATATAGGCCATTTCAAATCAATTACAACACTATTAAGGATAAGTGGAATGTTAATGAATTGGTATAACACCCCCATATTAAGTAGTGTATACATTCTACTGTTCCAGTGACGGGTATTTGTCAGGACAGTCAGGATATCTAGAACTATATATGTGCCATCTAGAAAAGCCCTAAATGAAAATTATTAGAAACTATATGAAGATGAAATAAAAAAAAAAAACAAAGCATAATGGGTTAAATGAGCTGAGGTCCCAACGATGGGTAACCGTACCGGAAAGTGACTGCGAGCTCAGTTGCTATCTTAATTTCGTGCGGACTCTATGACACTCCAGGCCTAGGGATAATTGCGAAACTAGTGAAAATGTGAAAACCACAGAAAAGAATAAAGAACAAGTTCAAATAATTAAATCAGAGTTCAGTAAGCAATCTAGTGCTATTGAAAAATTTGATCAGACCGATAAAGGGTAATATGGTCAATTCACCCTTAGAAGTGACTCTTGGCCTAAATTTCCATTAAAATATAGAAAATTTAAATTATGAAAAATATATTAGAAATGAAGAGGTGTGGAGAAAGAAAATAAAAGAAAAAGAAAATTCAAAATTTAATTACTTTAATGACATCATCATTATGCAAGCAAGATACAATAATAAATTTTAATTTTAATTTATGAAATTATGGATAAGTAACAAATAAATGAGACAAATTAAAAGAAAAAAAAAATTAATTTGGGGTCTTCTTCTTTAGGTGTACCGAACCTCTCTCTCTCATCTCTCATTTCCTCCATTGAAGCTCACTTTAAAGCTCTTCTAACCCTAAAATTCAGCCATAAATTTTATAATTCCCTTAGTTAAAACTTGTGTTTGAGTCTTGGTAGGAAGATTGGAGCAAGAAAGAGAAGGAAAATTGAAGAGTTTGGAAGACTTGAAGTGATCAAGTTGTGGTAAGCAATTCCAAGCTTCTCCTTTTATAGAATTGATTGGATTGAAGTTGAATAAGTAGAGATTTCTTAAAAAAATTAAAAAATTATGCATGTTGGGGGAGAGATGAAAATTTCGGCCAGCTTGTGAGGGTGAAGATTTGATGAGTTGATTTAAATTAAACATGTTCTAAGATGTGTTATGAGGTGTTGGACATAATTAGTGAATGAATTTGCATGAATTGTGTTAATTGTAAAGTTAGGGTTTATGGCAATTAGGGTTTGTAACACCCTCACTATAGCAATTCTGTACATTCTACTGTTCAGGTGACCGGTATTAGTCCGGACAGCTAGAACGTCTGGAAAAATATTTAAACTAAAGTGAGAAACCATAATTAACTCAAATATTAATAAGAAAAATTTAGGAAAAATTTTAGAAATAAAATACAACCAAGTTAAATGAGCCGGTGCCCTAGCGATGGGTAACCCAGTGAGAAGTTCTCCATTCTACCTATGGGACAAAACCGTGAGGTTTATGGTCAAAGCGGACAATTCCTCTAGTAGTTGGAGCCCGATCGTTACAATTGGTATCAGAGCCGCTCGCGTGTCCTCTTGGGCGATGGTGGGGCAAATCTCAGCAAGGACGTTGAGTCCCGAAAGGGGGGGAGAAAGGCCCCTTAGGCAAATCTCACATCGGCAAAGCACGGAGTTGGTCTTGGTTCAAAAAGTAATGATATATAAAATGGGGGAACTAATCACTAGATGCGCCTTTTGGTGGAATGACCTAGAGAGTTTGAAGAACTCAAGGGTTAAGCATGCTCACTTGAGAGAAATCCTAAGATGGGTGACCTCCTGAAAAGTTCTCCATTTCACCTATGGGACAAAATCGTGAGGCTTATGGCCAAAGCGGACAATTCCTCTAGTGGTTGGAGCCCAATCGTTACAGGGTTTTAGTGTAAAATTAGAGATTTTTGAGAATTAATGATCAATTGGTATTGTTGATACTCAATTTGGTCAATTAGGGTGTTTATAAGTGCAAATTGATAATTGGAATTGAAAAGAGTTGTGAATGTGGAATGGCTAAATTCTAGCAGTTTGACCTTTGTCCACTTAAAAGGCTATAAGTTGAATTCTGTTGCTCCAATTGGTGAGAGGCCAATTGGAGATGAAAATAGAGTCATAATGCAACATTTTTCATGCAGAAACGTTGCCCTAAAACTGACCTCAAGTTAACCTAAAGTCTACTTGAATCAGGGATTAGTACCCTATTACTGGGCAGAATTGACAAAATGAATAGTACATGTTCAAATGGTTATAACTTTGTGTAGAGAGGTTCAAATGACCTGATTTTTAAACCATTGGAAAGCTTAGACATAGTAGAACAATTTTCATGAAGAACGCAAATCCAAATTCTGACCATAATACATTCAAATTGCTAACCAAAATTAAGCTATCAAAACTGCAAGAACCAAAAAGTTGCCCAGAATTCTAGAATTTGACCAATCCGGCTAGTTATGGTAAAAATATCATAACTTAAGCTACAAAACTCCAAATAGAATGATTCAAAAAGGAAATTAAACTAGATACATTAAGGAACAACTTTGATGAAGAAAGTTTAGCCAAATTTTCACTGTAGATTAGTCTAATAGAACAGTAAACCTTAGAGACAAAAACTGAAAATTTGTAATTTCTCTTGGGAAACTTTGAATTGAAATTGGCAACTAATGCCAATAAATGTAAAATCTAAAATGTGGTAGGACTATGAATTTAGATTTGGTATACCTATTAAATATGAAAAAGTTAACATTTTACATAACTAGTTAAACGAATAGTAACCACCATAACAAAAATACAAAGAACTCAACTTATGGGACTATATAAGTAAATTGAAAATGCAAAGTTCAATTGTTGAAACTATTATCAGAAATAATTTGGATAGGTATTAAAACACTTTAATTTTATGTTTCAGTGGAAAAAGAGCCTTCCAAGGAAGGAATAAGGGGATTGAATTAAAGCAAGCGAAAGAGGTTTGTACACAACTAAGCTTCTCAATTGATTTTAATATTGTAAATAAGTTGAATAAATTGTGATTATAAATTATTTGGATACAATTATGATTTTTCTTAGAATTTTATAAATTATGTGTGGCCAACTCTATAAGGAAATTTTCATTGAATGAAATATGTTATGTGAATTGAAATGCAATTATTTGAATAGAAATTTTATGAAATTGTTTTTAAACCACAGTTAGCATGACAGTCCCGTTCGGAACTCTCTAGTAGTAACAGCTATTTGAGGTTTGATAATTAAAAATTACTTATGTCTCTCATTAATAACGGTTAGTGGGGTAAGACTATATGAGTACTCATTAGCTAGCTAGTCCTTCCCTCATTAATAACAGTTAGTGAGGTGATTTGCTTTATCGTGATGTACAATATGATATTAATCATGAAATTTTATGCCATGGTCTAGACTGTGTGTTCTTGGCAACACCCTTACTTTGTGATTTGTGAAATATGGTTTGACATTGATAAATCTTATTGACTTCAAATTTTGAAATTTTGTTTTGTTATTTTTTAATATATATATATATATATATATATATATATATATATATATACATGTAATGATCTGCTTTATAAATGAGTTTTTGAAGTTTAGTTGTATACCACTGGGTGTAATACTAAGCGATAACTTTCTTATGCTGTCGCAGGCAAAGAGGTAGATAAAGCAGCATAGTGAGCTGCTTTTGGTTACAGTGGAGATATATTTTTGGATCTTGTACGGGTATAATATTTTATACCCTTGTAAATTTCTTTTTGATGTAAATTTTTATTCATATGTATCTATTGAACTAGATGAGCAGTTGGTCAATCAAAATTGTAATAATAATATTTTGTTCTCTCCTTTTGAATTTGCAAATTTTATATTTGAATTGCACTAAATTAAATGAGATTGAGATTGCTTGAAAATGTGTTGGATTGTGTTGACCTTAAATGGAGTTGTGGGTATGTATATATATATTGAAAGTGTTTTTTAACAAGTTTTGAAGAATTGTTTTCTCCATTTCTAGCCCTCACTCTGCCAAAATTTTTATAAAATTTTCGTAACACTGAATTAATTAAAAATTGTAGCTTATGTTACAACTTCAATTAAAGGCTTTTAATAATTATTCAATATTACTTTACATTTTAAAATGATTGGAAATTTGTTTAAAATCCCTTGTAGCGTACTTAATGGGTTATCGGTAGGTGAAATTCGATGATTCATTAGGTATACTATGGGATCATGTTATGCCTTACGGAGGGATAAGGTGTGACAATTGACCAATAAGCTAGTTCAGGAGGAAACGAGACTAAAGAATCAAGGGAATCATTCTGTCAACATTATGGATCAAGGAGTTGGTAAAATACTTAAACCAAAGGCGAATAAGTTTAAGAAGAAAAAGAAAGGATCTTCAAATGCTTCTCAAAGTGAAAAAGGGGAACACATGGTAGATAAGTGTCACTTATGTAAGAAAGTAGGACACTATCAGAAAGATTGCCTGAAATGTAAAGCTTGGTTCGAAAAGAAAGGTAATCCTTATGCTTATATATGTTTTGAATCAAACTTAATTGAAGTTCCTAATCATACTTAGTGGCTTAATTCTAGTGCTACTACTCATGTATCCAACTTGATACAGGGATTTCTTACGATCCAAACCACAAACCCAACTAAAAACTTCCTATTTATGGGAAACCGAATGAAGGCCCCAATTGAAGGCATAGGGACTTACCGTTTGATCTTGGACAATGGTTATCACTTAGATCTTTTACAAACACTCTATGCACCTTCAGTTTCTAGGAATGCTATTTTTATTTTAAAACTTGATGAATCTGGGTTTAACGTTAAGTTTGGACATGGATGTTTCAGTTTATTTAATAATAATAATTCCATTATTGGTTCTGGAATTCTTACTAGGCTGAAACTTGATGATAATTTTGTTGAATCCTTGCTTGTCACTTTTAGCAATATTGGAATTAAGCATAGTAGACTGAATAAAGATTTTGCTTTTTTGTGGCATAAGCGTCTGGGTCACATATCTAAATAAAGATTAGAGAGGTTGGTAAAGAATGAGATTTTACCGAGTCTAGATTTTACAGATCTTGATGTGTGTGTGGATTGCATTAAGGAAAAGCAAACCAAACACAATAAGAAAAAAGCTACAAGAAGCAGTCAGCTTCTTGAAATTATACACACTGATATATGTAGGCCTTTTGATGCTCCATCTTTTAGTGGAGAAAAGTACTTTATTACCTTTATTGATGATTTTTTACGTTATGGACATATTTATTTGCTTAATGAAAAATCTCAATCAATAAATGCACTTGAAGTGTATATAAAAGAGGTTGAAAGGCAATTAGATAGAAAAATGAAAATAGTAAGGTCAGATAGAGGTGGTGAATACTATGGAAAACACACTGAAATGGGACAACGTCCTATCTATTTGCAAAGTTCTTAGAAAGTAGTGGTATATGTGCATAGTATACTATGCCAAGAAAAATGGGGTGGCGGAAAGGTGAAATCGAACTTTAATGGATATGGTTAGGAGTATGATGAGTAACTCTTTTTTACCTATATCTTTGTGGATGTATGCACTTAAAACCTCTGTATACTTGTTAAATAGGGTTCCTAGTAAGGCAGTCTCAAAGACACCTTATGAATTATGGACTGGAAGGAAACCTAGTTAAAAGCACCTGCATGTTTGGGGTTGCAAAGCGGAAGCAAGAATTTATAATCCACATGAAAAGAAATTAGATTCTCGAACGATAACTGGATACTTTATTGGTTATCCAGAGAAATATAAAGGATATAGTTTTTATGTTCCAAACCATAGTTCAAGATTTGTGAAAACTGGTAATGCAAGATTCCTTGAGAATTGTGAATTTAGTGGGAGTGTTGAGAGACAGGATGTGGATATACAAGAAAATAAAGTTGATTTTCATGTGCCTATTAAAGTTCTAATATCCACTCCTACTCCATTTGTTGTTCCAGCAGTTGTTGAAGGACCTAACAATGCTACACAACATAATGATGAAACACATCCTAAAGAAGCTAACCTACAAAGAGCTAATGAAGGTGAACCACAAGAAATGCCATTAACAAGATCTCAAAGAGAAAGGAGATCGGCAATTACTGATGATTACGTGGTTTACTTGCAAGAGTCAGATTTTAACATAGGAATTAATAAGGATCCAGTTTCCTTTTCATAAGTTATAGAAAGTAATGAGTCTGATAAGTGGTTAGATGCCATGAAAGATGAGTTAAAATCTATGGAACAAAATAAAGTATGGGATCTTGTTGAATTGCCTAAAGGATCTAAATGAGTTGGGTGTAAATGGGTCTTTAAGACCAAGCATGACTCGAATGGCAAAATCGAACAATATAAAGCAAGACTTGTTGCCAAGGGTTATACTTAGAAGGATGGTATTGACTATAAAGAAACATTTTTATCAATCTCAAAGAAAGACTCATTAAGAATTATCATGGCATTGGTGGCTCATTATGACTTAGAGTTACACCAAATGGATGTGAAAACAACCTTTCTAAATGGAAAACTTAAAGAGGAAGTTTATATGGACCAACCTGAAGGTTTCTTAGTTGAAGAAAAAGGCCGTATGATGTGTAAACTTAAGAAATCAAAATACGGACTTAAGCAAGCTTCCATACAATGGTATATTAAGTTCAATGATACCACAAAGTCTTTTGATTTTAAGGAAAATGTCATTGATCGATGTATATATCAAAAGATTAGTGGGAGTAAATTTATTTTCTTAATTTTATACGTTAATGATATCTTACTTGCTGTAAATGATTTGGGCATATTATGTGAGATTAAAGATTTCCTCTCAATGAATTTTGAAATGAAAGATATGGGAGAGACATCTTTTGTGATTGGAATAAAAATATTCCGTAATAGATCACAAGGACTGTTGGGATTGTTTCAGAAAACCTATATTGATAGAATTCTATAGAGATTTAATATGCATAAATATTCAGTAGGAATTGTTCCCATACAAAAAGGGGATAAATTCAGTCTTAATCAATGTCCAAAGAATGATGTGGAACGTAAAGAAATGGAATCAATTCCTTATGCTTCAGTTGTGGGCAATTTGATGTATGCTCAAACCTGCACAAGACTCAACATTAGCTTTGCCATTGGAATGCTTGGTAGATATCAAAGCAATCCTGGAATCCATCACTGAAAAGCTAAAAAGAAAGTTTTACGATACCTACAAGGAACTAAGGATCACTTATGATACCTGTAAGGAACTAAGGATCACATGCTCACTTATAGGAGATATAATCATTTAGAAGTGGTTGGATACTCAGATTCAGATTTTGCTGGATGTGTTGACAGTAGAAAGTCTACTTTTGGCTACCTGTTCCTATTAACTGAAGGGGCAATATCATGGAAGTGCCAAACAGTCTATTATTGCTTCATCCACTATAGAAGTAGAATTTGTGGCATGTTTTGAAGCCACAATTCATGCATTATGGATGTGGAACTTTATCTCAAGACTTGGGGTAGTCGACACCATTAATAAGCCACTGAGAATTTATTGTGATAATTCCACAGGAGTTTTTTTCCCCAAGAATGACAAATATTCGAAGGGTGCAAAACATATGAAATTAAAGTATTTTGCTGTTAAGAAGGAAGTTTAGAAACGAAGAGTGTCTATTGAGCACATTAATACTGATTTCATGATTGCAGATCCATTGATCAAAGACTTACAACCTAAGACATTTAAAGAACATGTGCTTAGAATGGGTTTTGATTGTATTAATTAATGATGTATTGGCTTTGACACTCTGAGCTCATTGATGTGTTTCTAATATACATTAAAGTATTTCCTATTTCTCATGATTGTGTACACATAATATTTTGAGTAAATTCTAATAGAAAAAGTCTTTTGAGACATTATTGTGGACTATGATGTGATAAACATATATCGATTATGTATCTACTATGGTCAATTACAAGTATTGTGGTATATGGAAGGAAGTATATGATTAAACAATGTACAATCGCTATAACCTATACTTAGTAATTTATTATAGGAAGGTAATTATGAAGTATATTATAGAAAGTATTTGTTTATTTTATGTGCGCCTAATATTTATGTTATTAAAGTTTATATCACTTAATTATTGTGCCAAGTGGGAGAATGTAAGATTTTATCCAATAATTAATATTACTATATGGGCCAAAATCAATCCCTTTAATGTGGCCCAATATTAATTGATATTTACTTTAATTAATACAAATCCTAATTAGACAAGGATTATTCTAATTGAAGTAAATACTAATTCTAATTGTGTAAGAATACTTTATGGACGTATTAGATTATATATATATATATATATATATATATATATATGAACTGGTCATTTCTCTACCCATAAGGTTATGTACATTCTCTTTCATAAAGTTAGAGATAATAGGGTTATCTCGAGAAAGTCTTCTATTGCTAAAGTCTTATGTGTGAATCGAGAAGAGTCAAGAGGGAAAAATCAATTTATTAAATTAAAGGGTCTCTCTTAATTATTAGCATGACTCAATTAAACTTTGCACCAGATACGTTTTCTAGATCTGTGAGAATTTATTTGTTCAAGATCCATTATTAGGATGATGGTTGAATCTTATGTTTACGATTCACATTTTATTATTGTTATGATCTATTAAGATTTATTTTACAACCAAAACTCAAAATCATTACGAGAGTCTAAGGGTAGAGCTAACAGTGTTTCAATTTTTAGTAGCCTTAGGGGTTGGCGACCACCAATACAAGGCCGACGATATGACCCTAGATGTGTAATTATACCAAAGCACCCTCCCGCTAAGCTAACTCAGAAACAGATCACGTCGACTTCAAGCTCTATTAAAGCTAAAACATAGCAAATCTTCAAATTTAAACCCTCATCAAGAAGTCATGGGACCTGCAAGTAAAGACTACACAACTAAAAACTATTCACTATCCAGTCCAAGAGGATCTCTTACTCTAAGTTAGGGAAGGAGTTGTCCCTAGAGAAAGAGTTGTCCCCTGTTTGAATGAGGCAGGAGAGACCGCAAATGGATATAGAAAGAGACAAAAAGAAGCCTTTCAAAGAGCATAGAGATGAGAGGAAGTTTATCTCTATAGAAATCCAGAGAGACAAATGAAACCTTCCTTGAGCTTTCTCTTTGTATCTAGATGTGATCGGTTGTTGGCTTATGATTTGGTAAGCCCTCCATTTTCGACTCTTGCCAACTTGTTTATGTTGCTTACACACTCACAACTCAGAGGGTAATTAAAACAGATTGCGTGGTTTTGACTTGCAGCTAAATTTGAGTTTTTTTTTTTTAATTAAATTTGTATCAAAATTGTTTTGAATTGAAAGTTAACTTAATTATTAATTAAATCGTTATAAAAATTATATTTTTTTATAAATTATAAATAATTTTAAATTAAATCAATTCGAACATATAAACTTCTAATAAAATAAGAATTTTTTTCTCTCTAACGTGATACCTACTTGATAATTATCATATAATTTAAAAAAAAAAAAATAATCATCCTATAGTGTAATAGGTCATAATTTTAAGTATTTTTGTAGATATATAATAATTTTTTTTAGAATTTAATTTACAATATTGTTATTGTTATTATTAGGTAGCTTGAATTTTAAATATATTTTCATAGAGTTGAATTGTGACTCGACGTAAGAGTTTTGCACTGCGACTCTATTGAAATAAAAAATAAGATTTATGATTATAGTGACGAGTATAAATTTTGAAATATTCTGTCATTTACAGTAAATTTATAAGAAATTTAAAAAATATATTAAAATTAAAATTTGAGAGTTCTAAATGATTAGATTTTACTCTTTTTCTTATATTGCATGTGAATGTAGACTCACTTTCATTAGCCATATTACAATTTTTAAAGAAATAATTATAGAGTACAATAATGATTTTATGTAGAAAATTTCATGGTAAGTTAATAATAAATAAATAAACATATAAAAATAATTTTTTTTTTAAAATTATAAATAACAAACAATTATTTTCTTTTTAAAAATCAACAATTATGTTTATATAT
Organism: Hevea brasiliensis; assembly: GCF_030052815.1. NCBI lineage: Eukaryota > Viridiplantae > Streptophyta > Magnoliopsida > Malpighiales > Euphorbiaceae > Hevea > Hevea brasiliensis. The sequence goes on along the minus strand of NC_079493.1, from coordinate 857,917 downwards.
GTATTGATTTATATTTGATTTGATATTACACATCACATGCCCACAAAAAATAACAGTTAGATTCTAAAATTTCTCCTTCTAAAGATGTGATTATGTGCATGCTCAGCACGTGAGACTGCCTTACCAACTCCATTTCTTCTTGTTCGGTGGACAACGATGCGCGTTTCTAATGGAAAGATGTCTGGACCCAATTAACAATTTGTTCTTTGAGTTTATATTATAATTATATATTTTTTCATTTCATTAAAAATAATTTTATATTATATTACATTTTCAAAATTAAAAATTTTAACACTTATTTTTTTTATAAAGTTTTTTTTTTCATATTTTATAATTTTGCATTACTTTTATAAACATTTTATACTTTAAATTTATACATAATTTTAGTTTTTTTTTATTTTTATATTGATAGTATTGAGCATTTATTATCATATTAAAAGAAGGGGTGAGCAGATTTTGGTTCAAATTGAAAAATTAAATTGAATCAAATTAATTCTGTTCAATAGGTTTGATTCGATTTTATATTATAAAAATTTTTGTTATTTTGGTTCGGTTTGATTTTGAAGAGAAAAAAAATTGATTAAACAAAACCAAACTGAATAATAATTTTATATATTCAAATTGAACCAATTCGAACTGAATCAATTTTTAATTTAATTTATTTTTATGGGGAATTTATGAATTATATATATATATATATATATTTTAATTTCATTAATTAATAGTTATTAGGTTCAAACCAAAATCAAAATTAGATCAAATAGCTTGAAAATCAAGTCTAAATTAAAAAATCAATCAAAAATCAAAACCGATTGGTTTGAACCTAACTAAATCAAAATAGAGCGGTTCAGTTCGATTCGATTTTTTTATCCATTTTAATTCGGTTCGGTTTGATTCGATTTGAACCAAATGCTCATCCCTAATTAAAAGTGCAATTCTAATTTTTATAAATGTTAGTCTACTGAGCTATCCTCACTTAATAATAATCTCAAGGATTTGAACTTAAAATCTCGACTCAGATACCAATTATAAAATTAAGTGCTTATTATCGTGTCAAAAATTTAAATTGATAGCAAAATTACGACATTAACTCTTTATAGCATAGCAGTCCAAATGCTATAAGTCAAAAGAATCTGACTTACTAAATTATTCTCTGTCAATAATATTTTATATTAAAATTTTAAAAATCAAGATAAAAATTATTTTCCTTTTAAAAAAATAATTAAATTAGCAAAATAAAAAATAATGAACTTTATTTAAATTATATTAGCGTCATTTATATGATTACAATCTCAAATTTCAAATAGAGTTAAATAAATAAATAAATATGTAAGATATGTTTGTGGTGGTATATCATTTCAGGTGGAAAGTTCACTTTTTATCCACTTTTACTTGACATAACAACATTATTTTTTTTTAATTTATTTAATTTTGACAGAAATTCAAGTAAGGTCCTAATAAATTAAGTACTGAATTAAAACTCATTAATATATTTTTTCAATATTCAATTTTTAAAAAATTATATTAAAATTTGAAATTCTCATCGTCATTACTGGAATACTCACAAGAAGACAAAATATATGCATCTTATCATCTGGAGGAGTCTGCCAATTTTTCAATAAGAAAATTCTATAATGATGAGAACACAAATTGACAAGTACGTACAACAACAAACAAAATCAGTGTATATTAATAAAAAGATTACCAGTTAATTAACAATGAAGCGGGCAAATTTTCTCCACCAAATTAATTAATGTTGGAGATGATCATCATCATAATCATCATCACATCACAGGGAGAAGAAAATTCATCGACTTCATCACCACTTGAGGAGGTAATCTTGCTGTCTTTCTTTATTAGTAATCTGCTCATCATCTTCCAGCAGCAAGTGCTCCGTAGCAAACCGCTCCCTCTCATGCATTCTCCTGAGAATTTTTTGTTACTGAGCACAAGCTTAGGTGCGTATAATTAGCAGATATTATATATATATTCAACCCCAAAAACAAGCGAGAAAAAGAAAAAGGAGGGAGGGAAGATCGATTCATCAGTTGGTTGGCTTTTTCTAGCGAAGAAATTCATCTTCTTCAGAGCCAGTAGTGATGCAATCTTTGTCATCTTCAAAACCTTCAAGAGAAGGATGAGGAGAGTGGCCTTTACCAAAAGACCTAATGTGATCTTTGAGTGATCTTTTGTGCTTGAAATCTGAACCACAAGTACAATACCATAGCTTTCCACAATTCTTTTCATGGGTTCGCCAATCTCCTTTAACTGCAAATGTTTTCCCACATTTTCTGCACATAAATGGCTTTGCTCCATGCTTTCTTTTGTAATGCGTTTGAAGGGTCCTGAAATCTTTCAATGGCTTAGCTCTTGGATGGTTGATGTTGTTCTTGCACCCTTGTGCACAGCAATAGCAAGGTAGCCTCAACATTGCTGCTGGTTGTGTTCCTTTAAGTGAGTCTGGTCCCCTTCTGAATTCAGATCCATGTCCCCACATATGCATCTGCGCACACCAATCAGGATTAAAGTTCTCTTTTCTTATAAATTAGGACTTAATCACCTATATGAACTTAATATCGGTGTGTATAAATTGATCTGAGAATGACTCTAATTATAAGTAAAAAAGGTCTGAAATTTACAAAATATTTCTTATTAAATTAGTTTACACACACATATATATATACATACATACATATATATATATATATATATATATATATATATATATACACACACACACTATGGTATACCAAAATAAACTTAATTGTTCATTAATCAAGTGCTTATATTGCAAGATTTTAGGATTTCCAATCAATTGATATGCTAGGAAGTGACTCTAGATTTGATCCTCTAATGAATAATTTCTCGCACTTATTCTGGTTAAATAGTTGTGGATGGGTAATTAATTAAAAACAATGGGAATTGTTTTTAGTTAAAGGAATGAGTATCCAATAAAGTAGCAAAACCCCTTTCCCATTCCGCTGGGGGGGCTACTTTTCTCTTTATCTTTAGATAATTTTTGCAACAAAATATATTGCCCTCTTGGTATAATCATTTTCAACTTCTTTACTATTGTATCTCTTTTTTGGCAATCTTGCCTCCACTTTAATGTCTTCAATCATTCTCTTCTACTTAATTATTAACTGCTTTGGTTAATTTCATGAGATTTCCACTTACACCAACTTTCCCTTTCTTCCCATAGCTTCCACACATAAGGGGAAGCAATGATAGAGAAGAGAACTAATTTGCTTAGCTGAAGGGAATGGAATATATCAACAATTTAACTTCAAATTTTCAATCTATTTCTAATATAATTGGCTTTACATTTTATAAAATTATGTTATTTTAAAAGAATAATCAATAATTAAAATAACACAAGACACTATTAAGGGTCTATAATATATATATATATATATATATATATATATATATATATATATATATATATATATATATATGAACTCATAGAAGAGGGTCTAAATAGTAATTATAGTACAAGTTGCAAACAAAAAAAGAAAATTAAAAAGACAAAAATAGTTGCTACTATCCTTGAAAATGTATGTGCAAGTATTAAACTTTTCACATATGAAATTGGACTGTTATATGGAGGAGGAGGAGGAGAAGAAGAGGAAGAAGTGATAAATTTGCATTATTAGTCCCTCTCAGCAGGTTTATTTTCAAGGCAAATAAGTTTTAATTAATTAATAATGATCATGTCGATCTTCTTTTTATTAATTGTTCAAAATTATGAACGATAGTTTCACTTTACTAAAGGATCAACAACTTTACATGATCTTATTAACCAGATGCGTTGTGTTAGTTAATTACAACTTACAGCTTGTCCTCACGTAGAATACAATCTCTTGAACTGCTACTTTGCCCTCAATTTTCTTACTTGTTAAAAATTATTAAGTCTGTCTCTCTCAACACCAACTGTATTTAGAGATAGAAAAACATGCAGTATGCATATTAATCTTAGATTTATCTCATCAAATAAAATCAAAAAAGTGGGGGAAATATCAAAGAGAAATATGTAGGGCCAAAGAGAAAATATTGGAAAACTCCAAAAAAAAAAAAAAAAACAGAGAATCATGCATGCGCAATAACAATTTATAATCATTCTTGATGAATCTATGCATACCTAAATCCTTAATTATGTATGTCCAAAGAGCAGATGATTGGCATAGAGATGAAGATTAATTAGGGAAAATATATGTTTGGGAAAAATTGATTACTAACCTGCATGTTATTGTACCTATTGAAGGTTTTGCTGCATATGGAGCACTCAAACTGCATAGGCCCTATAAGGATCTGAGCTGGAGTTGGGATCCAAAACCTATTCTCTGTGTTGAAGGGGCAGTGTCCATGGACGCTTTTCTTGATGGCATGTTGCTCTTCTTCCTTATTAAAGTCAAAAACTTTTGTCTCGACTTGAGAATCTCCACCACTATTAGGCAGTCCAATGTGCAAGGCCACTGTAATATTCTCTTCTTTAACTCCAACAGTACTAGTTTCTTGCACCCTCATACCCTCCTCTTTCAATGTTTTACTATCCTCTGAGAGTCTGCTTAGAAGAGGCAAGCACTCGACGGTTTCTTTCACAAATTCTTGCTGTTGATGAGGCAGTTGTTCTTGCGGGTACAAGAGAGGAAGTTTTAGTATGCTCATAGGGTTTGTGAGCTGAATTTGTTGAGTCACGGAAGAAGAAGATGATGATGATGAGGTAAGTGAAGAGGAAGAGGAAGAGGAGGAGGAAGATGGCTTGAGCCATTCAATGAAAGTAGGAGATAGAAAGCAGAGATTGTTGCCCTCCTTCCATAAATCCATGTTTAGTGATGAGAAGTGAGAAAGAGAGAAGGTCTTGAATTCTCTCCCTGAGATGGTTTATATGTAGACTTCATGTGGGAAAGCTTTGCACTACTTAATGGATGGTTTTTGAAAGGTAATTTAGTTTGTCTTTTAGGAAATCTTTCTCCTCTACTCCTTTTTTTTCAACCTTGAGTGAGAGAAAGAGAGACATTAGTGGTGGGGTTAGGGAAAATGACATGCAAAAATGGGAATGATCAATAAATGAAGAGAATCCTAGATTAGTTTTTGGACTATTTATTATTTATTTGTCACAATGCTATAATTAACTTTGAATATAATTATACATTATTATTATTATTATTATTATTATTATTATTATAGGCAAAATAAATAATTAAATTTTTCAATATAATGTTTAGATTAAAAAAGTAGGTCAATAGTCCAATAAATAATGTCAAATTTCAAAATTTTGATACCCTTCATTCTTTTTAAAAATTTAGATATTTAATAAATTTAATATTTTCATTTGGGGTAGGAGATCATGGAATTTGGCTCATGGAATATAAATGTTTATCATAAAATACATTGACATATTGAGAGTGCATGACCTCACACATGGAAGCAAGGAGCATTTGGTCAATACCTAAAAGAAATGATATAAAACAGAAACAAACTTAATCATGGACATTCAAGGAATGTTAATACTAAATGCTTAAATTTATGCTTAGGGTAGTTTAACTTCCCTCATTATAACATCTTATGGCTAGAGAATGACATATATATATATATATTCATTAACTGCTATGCTAATGACATTATACATCTTAAATTAGTGGGTGTATGTGAACAAAACGCTAATGTCAAATTTCTCACACCACACGAAATCCATAAGAGAAAATCGAACTTTCTAATTAACCAATTTGAAAATAAGATTGTGTATGGAGATTTGTTATGGCAGAGTCCTCCAGGCTCCAACTAAACACATGTGGTTATTGAACTTTATAGCCGCGTTAAAGGATGAGAAAGTACAACGCTTGTGATAAGTAATCAAGTCGCAAATAATCTCGCCAAAACTTGCTGTAATCACCAAGTATACTTTTGTTTTTTAAAAATATTTTTCATATTTTCTAGCGTTTGAAACATTCAGAAAAATTAGTTAATAAAAAATATTTTTTTAATTAAAAAAAAATTAAATTATTTTTAAAGGAGTAATAGTGTCAATGAAATTTTAATATATTTTTAGAAGAAATTAAAGATATAGCGTCAGTGAAAGAAAATGGCTAAAATCTTTGAACAAACGTGTAGAAGAGATGACCCCATGCACACTACTATACAAAATTATGGAAACTCTGTGGATAGTTACCTAGGAGGGTACAAGGTAATGGTTGAAACCTTGAAATATTTGCCGACAAAGGAGATATCTTAAGCGGATTTTCAGGGGATGAAAGAAGAGGCTATAGCTTGCCTTTTCTCTCTCTTTTTTTATTTTAACCTTTTCTTTATGTATCTTATATGCATTGTCTATGATTCTCTAGCACCAAACCCCACTCCCTTCCTTTTTTCCCCTTGATTTCTAATATATATGTAGCCTTTACTCTTTTCCCCTTTCATTCATTAATCATGCATTGTAAAAGCCTATTTGTTGGACCTTATGTCAAGCCATACATACATGACTTACATGCATAAGTTTGATTTAGTGGCACGCATTAGTGTTGAAGCTACTATTAAAATATTGTTTTTTTAAATATATTAATTAAAAATATTAAAATTAGTTAGCCTTTTTTTTAATTAAAAACCTCTCTTCTTTATTTTTCTCATTGTTTTTTCTCCTTTTCTTTTTTACGGTGAGTATATTTCATCCGTGACATTAACCCCCTCCCTTTTATGTCCTTTTGAAATAGATTTACATATGTTTTGAATTGATTTTAGACATATCTCTTTAAATTTATCGATAGATCTTGAGTGAACAAATTCTTAAATTTATCCTTATTGATGAATACTGAGTGTGTGATTTTGCTGTGTTTGCTTCTTTAATGAAATTATTATACGTTTTTATTGATAAGTTTTTTTTTTACTTTTTTTTAGAGAAGAGTGCTCTATAAGATACGGATCCTTCTTAAGATTTGTTAAAAAATCATAGAGTCAAAAAGTAAAATGTATAAAAAAACCGTTGAGTCGAATAGTGGTAAATTACTGCTGAGTGGAGCGAGTTTCTTATTGAATTGGTTAACTCAAATGCTTTGTCAATATAATTAAATCCTTCAAATCAAGATAATTATTATTATATTTTATATAAATGATTTATATTAAATTTTTTTATGAAAAATTATATTGTATTTTGTCTTCATTTAGTAAAATGAAAGATGTATTTTTTATTTTCTAAAAAAAATAATAATCTAACAAAGTTATTAGTTACTTAAATTAATTGATTGATTAAGTTAATTATGTGATAATTAACTAACAAAGTATAATTAAAGGAAGAAGTTTTAGCATTATCTAGTAATGCAAAACTTTACTTACACTTGAAGCAAAAACGTGGCAAAAGAAATTAAAGCTAGTGTTACATGAATGGAGGTTGTAGTAGAATGAAATCAACAATTCAAAGAAAAAGTAGAAAGAAATTAAAATAGAAAAAGTAGAAAGAAATTAAAATGATTGGGATTTTGGCTACATATGAATGGGTTAATTTTTGCACTTTTAAGTGATTTCATAGCTATGCACTAACCGACATACCTACAAGGCTTTGAGGAAACATCTATTGATGCCTAGCTAGCTAGTCCACATAAATAAATTACATTAATTATAATGATGTTTACTTAAGCTTATTTTTATTATTATTATTTAATGTGCATTGCATCAACACTTCACTCAAAATTGTTTATGGGTATATAATATATATAGCTTTTTTACATAATTAATTTCATAATTTGTTTTTATGTAATTCACATTTTCGCAAACTTATAATAATAAGCTATTAAATACATAATTAAAATTTTTTATTTAAATCAAATACATCAAATTTAATGCCAGTGAATAAACATTTGATGCTAAGGTTTATTATTAATTAAACTTATATGTTGATTGTGATAGTTTGACAGTAGCTAATGGCGAACGACGACTCCTTGCCTCAAGGGGCTCCGACATCGTTGGTATTGTCTATTAAACAACTTCTTCATCTGGATTGGGACTGTAAAATCAACCATGTTTATCGTGAGGCAAATCAATGTGCTGATAGACTTGTAGATTTAGCTCAATCTTTTCCTTTAGGGATTCATTTCCTTATGCAGCCGCCTGAGAGCTTGAGGCAATGGCTTTTCCATGATGCTTGTGATGTTTCATATCTTAGAGTTGTGCTGTAGCTTTTTTTGAATTTTGCTTTCCTTTGTGCAAAAAAAAAAAAAAAATTAATATATCTACCAAGCATTGTTCAATAACAATTTTTAAAGTAGCGTTTAGTGTTTTGATTACAATCAAAATTACTAACAACTATTAAAATACTAATATTATTAAACAGACCCTAAGCATAATTACGAAAATTTATTATCATTATTCTATTCATATAAAAAATTATGCAACCTACTATATATATGAACAGATCCCGTCCAAAAAAAAAAAAAAAATATATATATATATATATATATATATATATTAAGACAATCTTAGATGCAATGGACAAAAATAATCATATGACAAATTAAGCACAACGACGAAGACTAAAGAATAATCACAAGAAAGCAAAAATCCTTTCAGTCTTTTAATCGACGAGAAATGAAAAGAGTTTTCATCGTAGAAATGTTGAGGTTATATTTTTTTTTTATTTATTACAATTATTAAAATAATTGATAAATTTTAATTTAATAATAAAATAGTCTTCAAAGATATGATTTCATGTTTAAATCACATATAAAAATAAATAAATAATTCAATAATATATTTAATTATTTTAGATTTTATATTTAATTCTTAGTCAAATTCAATGAACTAAAATATAATGTGGGATATTTATTTGAGTAATGGATGGGTGCATAAATGTGGCCGAAATTGTGGAAAATATGAAAAACTTTCCTCTCTATAATTTGACTTGACTTCATTTTTCCTCATATGTTCAGCTCAGAAATCATTTTTTTTCTTTTTAAGAATAGAGTCGATAGACTTTTCTATTGTTAGCATATTTGGTTATAATCTTTGTGGTGGGAAGCATCCTTTCTAGAAGTGAGCACTATTCGACTTAAACATAATCATTTTGATTTGGTAATTCGATTCGATTTTTAAGATAATTCGATTCGATTTTTAAGATAATTCGATTCAGTTCGGTTCAATTTTACATTCTAAAAATTTTAATTATTTCAGTTCATTTTGATTTTAGAGAGAAAAAATATCGGTTAAACCGAACCGAACTGAACCGAATTGCTTTATTAATTTTTAAATTGATTTATTTTTATAGAGAATTTATGAATTATTTGTAATTATATATATATATAAATTATTTAATTTCATTAATTATCAAGTCTAAATTAAAAAATCTATCAAAACTCAAAACATATTGGTTTGAACCCAATTGAACTGAAATAGAGCGGTTCGGTTCGATTCGATTTTCATTTTTTTTTGTTTGATTCGATTTCTAAAATATGATAATTCAGTTAATTCGATTTGGATAATTCAGTTTGAACCGAATGCTCAGCCCTACTTCTTTTTAAGAATTTATTAAGTGTAACAATTAAATTCTAATGATTTATTACGATAGAATTTATTATAATCAATGATCATAATATGACTGTTATAACGGTTATATTTTAAAATTTTTTCTTATTTCTCATCATCATTGTATGAGGAAATACATTTCAATAAGACCCTTTCAATATATTCCCCACATAAAAAAATTTTCATAAAAGAATTTTTTTAGCAATGAGAAAAGAAAGTAAGAGGTCAATGCAATGAGTTGATTCATATAGGTGTTTACCAATTCTATATATAATATCATCATTTTGATCACAAATTTTTATTTCTTGGCAAGTCTTGTGTCAACAAAACAACTTAGACCCAGATGGCATATATAGCAATCCTATTGCAATCAACTTTCTAATGCTCAACTTTCTAAGTAGATCTAATTCCAAAGTTAGAATTGAAAAAAATTATTTCTTAATTTCCATGAGGACTTGTCCAATTTGATCGAGGTTGCTTTGAAGCTTGCCTTGTTCATCAATGATGGATGGAGCTAATATTTGAATCCACCCAATTTTATAGACTTGATTTTTTTTCAATAATTTATGGAAGGAAAAAGCATAATTTAGCACCTATTATTTGTGCGTTTTATTAATAGGAGCTTAAATTTTTTATTTCATATTTAAGTTACGTCGTTAGTATTTAAGGACCAAATTACAGTAATAAGTCTCTTTATACTCTTAAACTAATATGGCAAATACAATTCACATATTTAGCTGAAAAGGAAAATAATGAAATAGATGAATCACTCTTTTTTAATCTTGTTATATTTTAAATATTATTAAAAAAGAATAAAATTATCAAAATTTAAATCATAAATTTCTGCACACCAAACGTTAATTTTGAAGGAAAATTATGATTTATTGAAAGAAAAAACACATTTTAGTACTTATTATTTGCGCGTCTTATTAATAGGGGTTTGAGTTTTTTTTTTTTTTATATTTAAGAGTCTATATTATTACGTCGCTAGTATTTAAAAATAAAATTATTAAATATTATCCATGTAAACTGAGGTAATAAATTTTTTTGTACTCTTAAACTACCATGATAAATATGCTTCGCATATTCGCATATTTATCTAAAAAGAAAAATAATTGAAAAAGAAATCACTCTTTTTAAAATTTTTTCATATTTTTGATATTATTAAAAAAAATAAAATTATCAAAATTTAAATCCTAAATTTCTGCACCATTAAACAAACACCAAACGTTAATTTTGAACATTCAAATAGAATTTTTATTAAATATATAGCTAAAATAGCCGCCTTGACTTGACTTGACTTGGGTCTCTCTCTCCCTTTGATGTCCTCATTAATTGCATTTTCTCAATGGAAGTGTACCAAACTGAGAAATGTGATTTATTTTTTATAAAATTATTTTTTATTATTTAATATAACATTAAAAATAATTAAATTTATTATAAAAATAATAAAAAAATAATTACATAATTAATTGATCATTAATATATATATATATATAGGTCTAATAATTTATTATATTGAATTTAATATCAACTTTGAAATTAAGAAACTTTCACCACCTTATAAAATTGGGCGCTGCCTTAATCATTCACTTGACTAGCTAACCCTAAAATTAATTCTGGATTTTTTTAAAAAAAAGGATATTAAATTCAATATAATAAATTATTAGACCTATATATATATATATATATATATATATATATATATATATATATATATATGCTATGGTAGAGGGAGTCATGGGCTCAATTCCAATAAAATTTGGGAAAAAGACTTAAATTTGAAATTTTATTAATGCAAATTCCAGTATTTTACACCCATCTGTCTGCAGTTGTATCAATGTTGACAGAAATTGGCCCATTGGGTCTTGTGTTATATGGAGCAAAAGGAGCCCATTAAGGTGTGGTTTTTCTTAACCCCAAGGATAAACGAAAAGCCTACAACCTTCTAAAACAAATTAAATAAAATAAAATAAAAAATAAAAAAACTCAATAAGTTAGTCATTAACATATATTTTCTGTTAATGTTAAAATTATTGTAATATTTTAATTACTACTGTGCCAAGAATTTAAACCAATGACTTCGATTATGATATAAATTATTAAATCAAACGTTTAAACTATTAGTAAAATCACAACTTCAACTCTTTATAATATAACAGTTAAAGACCGTAAGCGTTATGGACCGAAGGAATTTAGATAGAATATTGACTAACTGAGTTACCCCCTCAATGTCAATAAATACATTAAATTTTTTTTTTAATAATTTAATATTTATAATTTTAATATTTATAATAATTTAATTTTTAAAATTGAATTTAATATTTTGATTTATGGTTGGTTAATCATAAATTTTAACAGAAGGACTATTCTATTAAAAAATATATTTAAAAAATATATTTATTTTTTTATTAAAAATATAGAGATTAAATTATAATTTTTATTATTTTTTTAAATATTAAATTATAAAATATTCTAAAATTTTTAGGTGAGTATAAATTGTAGTGAATTAGGAGGAAGGCTAAAAATTAAATAAATCTCCTAACAAAATAAATATTCATTTTATCACATGTTAAATGAGGAAAAAAAAAAGACAAATTTAAGAATAAGAATATAATATCAATAAAATTAACATTTTAATCAACAATTATTTTAAAAATAAAAATATTAAAAAAATTATATTTTTTTAATTTAAAAATTTAATGTTTGATGAACTGAAATGTAATTAAAATTTGAAAGTAATTAAAGCCTAATAAATTTAAAAAATATAATTATTGACTTAATTGAAATTAATTAATCAGTTTTTTTTAAGAAAATAAAAAATAAAATAAATAAAAAATTTTCCATAATTCCATTGCACGTGAGTCACGTGCCTAAGATACCACCTTTTGGAGAAAAGATATAAAATACGGGTAATTATTAGGTACACCAGGAGCACTAAAAAATATAGTGCTCCCTCTCTCACAGAAAGTGAGTCCTTCCTATTATATAAGAAATGAATCCCACGTGATTATTAGAGAAGGTATATATGCACCGGGTGCACCTAATAATTCCTCATAAAATACACCACAAGTGAATATTCCAATAACCGCCACCGTTAAGCATCTGTGAGTGCTGCTACTTCCACGCTTGGAGGAGTGATGGAGGCAACCGCCACCATTCTACACACCTCAAGATTCACTCTACCTCCGCTAGCCGCCGGTTTCATTTTTCGCAATCTTTTCTCTGCCCCAAAACCTCCCTATTCTCCGGCGTTTCCCTCGTCTCTATTTTCAACTGTAGGACATCTCGATCAATTGTTCTTGCGGTTGAAAGATCCGATGCGGTTTTTCTCTTCTCCTTCCTGCTTCTCATTTCCTGAAATCGAAAAAATGGGTTTCATAGGCTTAAATGTAATACAATAATCTGCTTTTACAAGGAAATTTCGATGGAAGTAAACGCAACGAGGATTTCAATTTAGAGAATGGATCAAATTTCACAAGAACACTGTTAGATTTTGCAGCATCTAACTTAATTTAGAGAATGGATCAAATTTCAACTTAGAGGATTTCATGATTTTTTATTTTAGTTTAGTTTTTTAAACAATTTTCTTAATTTCTTTTATAATTTTGTGGGGCTAAAGTTGCAGGGTAAAAAAATTGGAGAAGTTGCAGAAGCTTGGCCTGTGGCAATATTTGGGCTAGTATGACCCCAATTTTTTATGTGCCTAGTCCACTTCTCAGGTTTCAATCTTGTTGATTTTGTGCTAGTGGTGAGGTTGTAGCTATTTATTCTCCCCTCTCCCTATGAAGTTGCTACTGATATGAGAATTTTTTTTTTTTACTCCTTGTCCTTTTATGCTCAGTCCAGTCATGAAGTAGTAGGAATATTTTGTTTTCTAATTATCTTGTAAAGTAGGTGCATTTCATATTATTCACATTAGATAGGTTGTGTTGAAGGTGAGCTGATAGGGCCACTACTAGAAGCCAAACTAGGCACAACTACTGCTGCTTCATGATTTATAGCTTTATTCTATAGTTATTTTATTTTATCTAAGTAGTTTTACGTCTGTCTCTGTCATACCAGGCATCTATCTTATTGCTTAGTCCTTTCTTCTCCTGCTTAATTTTCCAAGTTCAACTTGCACCTCAAGAGTTTATAACAGGTATGCTGAATGTAATAAAACTGTCCTTTTTCCTATGGACCAGTTAATAGGGGGATATATTTTTAATTAGCTTAGTGTCATTACAATAGCATTGTGTTTGGAGAATTCATTGATCTTGGGATTTCTTGGTACAAGATTGGCTATCTTTTGTTGTATGCCAACCACATCATCAAGTGGAGTTGCACTCACACAAGTATGCATTTTCACTTCTTCTCATTGATCTCCCTTCCTTTTGTTTTGACTGTAAATATATCTCCTGTAATACACCGCCTAAATATATATTCTCAATAAGGATATGTACCGTGTAATGCATAATATCGGTAATGGTATTTCCCATATAATTGCAGCTTGTTGGTGAGAATTCTGCTCTTGCTCTCGCAATGACAGTGATTTCTAATTTACTAGGTGTTCTAACCGTAAGTTTAAACTTGCTCTTAGAATGCCAGTATTTTTAATCAGGAGTTCATTAAGTTTAGAACTTTATGAACTGCACCAGCAGCTCATTCTCTCCCGACTTACCATATTACACACTTGTTTGATTGGAAATTCTCTTTTATAGCTTTTCACAACCTCCTTTCATGCAGATACACCTCAAAATTTCTGGATTAGATATACATACTGCCTTCTATCGTTCATTTATATATTCCTGTGTTTCATATTTTTCTAATCTCCACTATAGTATGCTAATGATTGTTTGATGCCATAGGTTCCTTTTTGGATCTCAAGGCTTTTAACTGATGGTCTTGGTGTATCCATGCCAATTGGAAAGCTATTTTGGAGTCTAATTTTCACTCTTGTTGTTCCTTTGGTTTTGGGAAAGGTTCCTTCCTTGCCTTTGCTCATATTAATAATCCTCATTTTGGACATATTCTAAATATTGTTAACTTATGTACCATAGTTATTAAAGGCATGCCTCAGGCTCAAGGCTCTATAGGCTCCAACCCTAATGCCTTATGCACCTAGGCGTGCACCTTTGTTTCAGGCACAAGGTTCTAGAAAGGCATGCTTTCTTTATTTTCACCTTAGTAAGCACTTCCATTGGTAAAAAGTGCTACCACTTAAACTTAATATTTTTCAACTCAATTCAAGCCTTTATCCCAAAAATTTATATATTTTGATTACTACTATGCCAAGGATTTGAACCCTGATATTTGTCGATCAATAAGAATTTTATATTGACTCACTAAAAAGTTTTTGGAATTAGTATATCACTAATGATAACTAGTCATCAAAATCTCATCAAACCAACACACCTAAGATTGCAAGCCTCCCATATTTTTATTTTCAACTCTACCGCTCTATTATTATCTTTTTTTAAAAAAAAAATGTTACATTTACACCTATTTCAAGATATATGCCAAAGGAAAAAAAGAAAAAACATCACATTTATTTGACTTTTATGGATTTTTATTTATTTTGCTTTTGTGCCTCACCCCGCTCACACATGCGCTTGTGCCCTATGCCTTGCGCCTAGGCTCCAGGACCCCTTGGTGCCTTAGTGCGCCTTGAGCCTTTAATGACTATGTTATGTACTAAGGATGAAATAGTTCTATTGATGGGTTTTTAATAGATTATGAATCAATTTCTTTTTGATGATTAACAATAAATGTACCTTTAAGTTTTGGGAATAACAACTCAGCCTCTCTCTGTGCCTCTACTAAGCTGCATAAGATGATATGTATTACTCTTTAATGGTTTTTTCTTCCCTTTTCTTACTTACCATGGAGGTTAGAACATCATGTTTGTTTAGTTAAGTTCTTGTATCTACCTTAGAATGACAAGGAGCAGAACCTTCTAGCTCCCCCTGTTTAAGTTAATCTATTCTAAAAAAAGTTATTTTTATTTTCTTTTACTTATCTCTTTGAAGTATTTTCATTTGTAATTTTGGTATTACTAAATTTTTGTCAAGAAATTAGAAAATTGTTAAATAGACGCATGCAAGTTTAGATCGTCTCCTGATGGTTTAAGTTCCAAAACTGTTTAAAGGTTTTCCAGACTAGAAGTGATTCAATAGAGGCATGAAAGCTTATTTGATTATTTTTATCAAACCCTGTACACTCAATTTGACTTCAAAACTCATAAGCAATGTATTTAGAAGTAACTAATATTGCTGAAACTTCCAAAGGAGATGGAGTAGGAAGTATTTTGACCAACTTATTGATATGGCTTCCATACTTGATTCCAAGCATTCTATAACAACCGAGTTATTGCTGCAGCAATGCTATAAACTGGATCGTCTCCTATGCCACTGGCTGAGCTAAGCTTTGTGATACAGGCTGTGATTACAAATAGTTAAAAGGATCTTAACTTTCCATTTTTTAAGAAAAATTGTTATAAAAAAATGGACTAAATGTGCAGGGGAAATAGTCCATAATTTGCGATTGCTATCATATTCTTGAAAGCCGAAAGTAATTAAAAAATATTTGCATATTTCTTCATTTTTAATAGTTCTTCCTTTTGTTTATTTTCTTTATAGTTTTCTGGATTATAGTGATGTTGAAAAAGTTCCAGGAAGACATCTGTTGGATATTACCATTACATCATTGTTATTTGTATCTTGTTTCTTTCACAATTTGCAGGATTTTTATGTGCTTTTTCATTCACAGGTAGTCTGGAATAGCTTTAAAGGTAATCCTTTGAGCAAACCTTTCTTGTTTGCTGTGGGTAATTAGTTGGATTCTCTTCTGTGCTCCCTTATTTGCATTTCATATTTTACTCAAGAACATAGGCCATCTTCCCCACTTGGAAAAAAAAAATAGTAAAAAGAACAAAACAATGCCCATCTGCTCTGTTAGATAATGAAATGAAGCTGTATTTGCTGCATTCGTGTTCTGGATTTTAAGTGAGGTTTTTTTTGAAAGAATAATGAAATTTTTATATTTATTGGATATATGTGTGTGTGTGTGCATATACGCTCCAGAAAAAAATGAAATAACTATCATTCTTTACGCACTACAAATATGTATGTTTGATTAAAACTGTCCTATATGTTTGGCAGCATACGTTGATAAAAATCAGAGAGTTTTCTCAGTAGCCAATACCATCCTCCTCACCCTAGAAAGTATTTTATCCTTCTATGGTTCTTCACAATACTAAATATTTGTAAGAAAAGCGCATTACCTTTTTCGTCCTCTTTGTTTGGGTAAATTCAAATGCAAAATATATATTACCCTATAATATGTTAGTTGGGATTAGGTAGCAAATTAGCAATACGTCAGACCTAGTATTGTTTAGCCTTGGCAACTGTAATTATGCTCATTGAACAGCATGGATTATACATATGTTGCAGGTAGCTTGTGGGACTCTATTGAGATTACAATAATTAAGTTAACAAAAATAGTACTGGAAGTTTATTGTTGAATTTTTTACCATACTAAATTAAAGGATACTTTTAACTTCTTTTTCTTTTTATATAATTTTGCTCTGATATTTTTTTGTTTTATTTGTTGTTTTAGACCCTGTGGATGCAAGTAAGTACATCTAGACCCTTGCTTTTAATGGTCAAGCCACTAGTGTTCGTTGAAGCTATTGGGATGGGAATGTAAGTTACTTGATTGTCGTCTGAACTTTTATTCTATCTCATGAGCTCTTTATGTGCCTTGCTTTCACAAAATTTTCTGAACAAAATTTATTAAAGTTTCTATAGTTTATGCAATTTCCATGGTTAGCCTTTGGAAAGATGGCATTTTGCACTTCTGATCAGCTCCGTGTACCACAATCATGTGATTCTCTGTATTTATGCTTATACCGTACACTCTGATTTGGTCAAGCTTCGGCATAGCCTAGAACATTTTCCCTACATGCAATTGATATTTGTTTGTTCAGAGACGTTTTAATATGGAATAGCCAACAAAGAAGGGAAAATAAAACTGTCTAAGTCCTTGCACTATTGGGATTGATAAGAATGGAAGTCCACTTTTTATTCTAAATAAACAATCATAGAACAAACAACAACAATAAAAACTAAGCCTTAATCCCAAACTAGTTGAGTTTGGCTAAACGAATTCTTTTTCACTGTTCAGTTCTATTAGACACTAGGTCCACATCATAAATAAAGAATCAGGGAATGACAAAAATACTATACTGTTCAATTGAGTTGTGATATATGCATTTTGCATAGTCATTTAGGTTTAATTTCATGGCCATTTTATTTGATTGTTAGTCACTTTTAGCTAATTTCATTAGTTATTTAGATAATTTTTCATAATTGCCAATTTTGGATTAATTTGTAATTTTACTTTGTTTTGTAGGAAAAATGGTATTTTTGAGGGACTAAAAAAGAAATTTTGCCATTAAGGAGTGATTTCTACAGCCAAAGATGTCAAAAACAAGTTTCAAAGTTGAAGTATGCATTGGCCAAATTGCGCATAACTTGCCGCATAAGTTGTGCAGTTCTGCACAAGGAGAAGAAACAATGTTCCAAACTTGCCGAAATCTGCATAAGTTGCCGCATAACTTATGCAGATTCGCGCCTTGCTTATGCGACCTAACGGAAAACTGCATAACTTATGCAGTCTTGCACCCTGCTCATGCAGCTTCGTACAGAGAGCCCAGGAACCAGCCGAAAACTGCATAAGGGACTGCATAACTTATATAGTCCACTTATGCAGTTCCATAAAGTCTTCATAATGAGCTGACAGAAGATTCCCTCATAAAAACACACCATTTTAGGGCTCCTTGTCAGAGAAAAAGATATAAATAGGCCCTTATCCCATTTTAGAAAGGGAGAAAAAAAATAAAAGAAGAGGAGCAGCAACTGAAGAGTCACAAAGGGGAGCTAAAATGTCACCCCTCCATTTTTCTAGACAGATTTTGAGTTTTTTTTCCTTTCTTGCATATTTCATACCTTTCTTGTATTGAGTTTCTTTAGTTTTAGTTTATTTTCAAGATTTATTTCCTCTTTTACTTAGAATTTCTTGTGTTAAACATGGATTGTGAGTAGTTTTCTTTGATTCTGGAGTAAGGGATGTAATATTTTAATTATTTTTGCGGATTTGAACTGGGTTAGTCCCAATTTAATAAAATTTATGAGGTTTAATTCATTTCTTGTGTGCTTATTCACATGCTTAATGAAGAGCCTCATTAAGTTATGTTCTTAATCCTTGGTTGAAGCACCGAAAGGAGAAAACTAAGTGATAGTTAATCAAGAAATTGGACTTAATTAACTTAGATCTAGAAATAGACTAAGGGTTAAGAGGGTTTTAATAGATTGACTAAAGAATTAATTTTAACTCCATGAAAGTAGGATTACGTTAATTAAGGCACTCTTTGTCTCACTCAAAAGAGTTTTCAAAGGATTTTAGAATTAATCTCCTTTAAACCCATAAATTTCATGGATTGAACTAGCTAGGGAAAATCCCAAAATGACTTAAATATGAACCCTTATCTCCAGAATCGTCTTTTATCAATTATTGCTTAGAATTTTACTTTTGAGTATTTAGTTTAATCTCATTTTATTAATTTTTATTATTAATATTATCAATTTCTTTATTTTGCGAATTATTAAATTAGTCACTGTTTAAATTTAGTTTTGCATTTTCATACTTTATGCTTCAAATTCCTAAATTTCTTTTATTAATTTGATTAAAATACAAGTTTAACATATTTTATTTTACATCAAAAATTCAATTGAAAACACAACACTTCGTAAGAACGATATCTTTTTTTATACTACTTGAACGATCCGTGCACTTGCGGTTGGGACACATCAAGTTGTACACTAGTCATATCAGTATGGGGCAAAAGAGTGACTTAAGATGTGAGAATCAGTGGAATTGCACTGGGTGACTTAAGATGTGAGAATCAGTGGAATTGCACTGGGAAAATAAAATCTTGAAGTTACAAAGTTGGTGCATTTTAATTCAAGGACCTGAATAGAAAAAGGGACATGAAAATATATGTTAAAACAGGAGAAACACAGTGCTGCAGTGACTAATATTTAGACTAGAACTTCCTGTGCAAGGGATATTATTCTTGAGCCAATTTATTACCATGGACCAATGCCCATACACTTTGTGGAGCAATGTGCTATTTCTAGTTTTGTTGAGATCTCTTCTTTGTCATGCCCAGATTCTTTGTGTTAATGCAGACAGAATGAAACTATTTTCTATCAAGTAGATTTCCATTGCCAAAATCTTATCTACTAAGTCCATTCTTAAATATCAAAGAAATCTGAATGCCTGACAAGGTTTCTATCTCCTTGTGCTTGCAGATTCATTCATCTTACTTTACTGGCTTTTAACATCATTGCTCTGCAAACCTTATCAACTATATTTGGTGGCAGAGTCATTTTTTGCAAAGAAAGAGAATACCCAGACTCTCTTAATTGTTTGAACTCAGGTTAGTGTTCCCTCTCACATAACAAACGGCAATTTTGTTTATTTTAATTGGTGTTGAATGTAAGATGCTCTTATCATGTGAAGCATTTCATCCTTAATATCATATATTTTCTTTTATCTGATTCTTTTTATTTTTTCCAGAAATGTAATAAGGAAGAAATGGAAACGCTATATGTTGTAATTGCCATGCTATATTTTGGCACTTCAAACTTGGACATCAGCATCTGCTTCATTTATGTTAATGACTGCTTTCAACAGGAGTTTCATTTATTTTTTTTCCCACTAATTTGCCTGGTTCTGCAGAAAGCTTTGCTTATTGTTGTAGCTGTAGTGGAACAACTGAGTGGTGCACTGGGTGAATCTGGACTATTAGTTCTTCCTTGTGTTGCAGCACATATTAACCGGGTTCTCTCATTCAAATCTTGTTCTCTTCATTTTTTATTATTTTCCACAATTACAGCATCAGCTTACATTATATTATTGTTGTAGATCATCATAGACTTATTTCTAGTAAACTTTTGGCTTCGAAAGGATAAGTCGCACAATCAAATCAAGAAATTTGGAAGAATGCCATTATTAGTTGAGAAGCATCTTTTGTACTGGAAAAATATTGTCATATAATTTACAGTTACTATTACCATTCAACTGTTTTGAAGAATGGCTAATGGATCTAGTGAGCAGCAAATAGTGTCAATTTTGCTTTTCATATTTTACAACTAAATTTGACAATATTTAATAATTTAAAATTATAAAAATTATTAAATACAAGTGGCCACAAAATTGAAAGAGCAAGTTGAGGAATCTAAAAAGAAAGATGTGATAGAAGTAGTGGAAATTTAGTAAAAGAATTGCGAATTGATAAGCATGTGAAGAAATGAAGACGGGTCCAAATTCCCAGGAAGTATAAAGTGAAGTTGCCAAGAGTAGTTCCAAGTTCCTACGAATTATATGTTATTGACTATTGTACTCTCTTCCTATATCTAAACATTTGCATTCTCCCTATTTTCTCAATCCCAAGGCTACATGGTTATATAATGTCTTCTTCTTTACGAGATTAATAGTATGTTTGGATAGAGATAAAATAAGAGAGTGAAGAAAATTTGAAAGAAAAATAATTTTATTTTTCATCATTTTGTGTTTGGATTGCTAAAAAATAAAGAGGGAATGAAATTTTGAGAAGAAAATAAAATTTTTTTGTCCACTTTTACTTTCTCTCCAAAACGGTGGAGGACAGTAGGAGAAAATATAAAAAATTATAAGTATATCTCTATATTTTATAAGTTTTTATTTCTTTAACTTAAGATAAAATTATAATTTTACGATTCGTAAAGCAACTTTCACTCTAATATTTTTTTCTCTTTATCTAAACATAAGAGGAAAAATATATTTTCCTCCAATCATTATTATCTTTTTTATTTTCCTCTAATTATTTTCCTTTCTCCAACTCAAACATAATGTAAGTTTGAACTTTCATCAAAATTAAATAAAAAAAAAAATTTATTATATAGTTTCTGAGTTTTTACAATATTCACAATTTTCCTTATTTTTAATTTTTTCAATAATTTGATCCCTCCATTAATTTGGGTGTGGGTGATGAAATTTAGGGTAATCAACACCAAAATCAATATTCATTGTTTGCTTTGATGTGGGCGATAAAAAAAAAGGTATTATGTTGATCACTAACCTCTTAAACTTAAATGAAAGATTGCATCATTAATCTCTTATATATTTCAATGTTGCATTTGTGTCTGTTTTTAGGTTAAATTAAATTAAATTAAATTAAAAAAATTATCATTTAATTCATATATTTTAATGAAATTAACGCCTTGATTGGCATTTTAAAATATATACTATTTAATTTATGTATTTTGCTTTTCATTAAAGTTTTAATTCTTTAGTCAAATTTTTTATTAGTCAATAAATTTTAATATCAGTTAAATTATTATTTAATCTATTTATTTTAGTAAAATTAATTAATTAATCACCATATTTAAAAAATATATTCTTAAACCATGGTGACTAAATATGAATTTGTATTTTTTAAAAATTGTTTAAGTTTCAAATTATTGGGTATCTTTTTTGTATTTTTTCTATTAAAAAATAATTTTTTTAGATTATTTTCTTGATTAAGTGAAAATTTAAGGAAATTGAATAAATAGTTTATATGATTTTATATTAAAAGAAATGGAAAAAAAAGTAAGAATGAGAGAGAGAGAGAAAAAGGCATAGATGTAAAGAGAAAAAAATAGAAAAAGCGAAAAATAAAAGATAATAAAAAAGAAATAAATAGAAGAAAATATATAAAATAATTAAATGAACCAGAGAATTAATAAAATTAAATTACATATATATTAATTAATATATTTTTTAAAATATAGATATTAATTGATTAATTTTATAAAATAAAAAAAATTAAATAGTAAATTTAATTAACATTAAAATTTATTAGCTATGATAAAATTAATAAAAAATTAAAAATTTTAATAAATTAAAAAAAATAAATAGTAATTTTTAAAATAAAAAAATTAAATAATTAATTTTAGTAAAATTACAGGACTTGAATAATAATTTTACCTTAAGTAAAAGCCAAGCATATTTGATATGATGTGAACTTGTCCCTACTTTCTAAAGGCTGGGCTGGATGCAACAGGTCAAAAAGGCTGTTGCGAAAGCAGGCGAGTCCTTTTATAGAGATGCTAACATGGCATTACATGTGCTGCCAAATCGAAGAATGTAAGGTGTCCCCCCGTGCCCCACAGACCTGAGACTGAAAGGATGCTGCATTTATATATGTACACAACGTCCTAATCGACCAACCAACACGTTTCGATTTGCAGATGGTGAGTTCTGGTTCGGATTCCTAAGCCCAATCATGTCTTCTTGGAATGACTGTACCTACTATAGAGCTGGATAGCCCTAGAGCTCGATAGCCCCTAGATCTGGCCATGTTTAATTAGATTAATGTCTCTTGTTTTTTCATTTCAACTGGTTTTGATTGTCATTTTCAGTAAGTCCAGTTCAAGACTAATCGCTCATAAGATCCATGGTTTTGATTCGATTCAGGTTTGCGAATCATTGTTTAATTTCAATTCCCAATCGATTTGTCTTATCATATGCTCGAATCAAACCACCCGAGTTTTGTCTATTTAAATTTTCAATTAGAATTTTTTTAGAAAAAATAGTTTAAAAATCTGAATTTATGTTTGAAAAAGTGAAAGGTTTTTAAAATATGATTTTTAAAAGTTTTCAAAAAAATTTTATGTTTTAACTCATTAAATTGATGAATTAATAAACTTTTCTCTTTAAAACTCTAAATATCTTAAAAAATATTTTTTAAAATTAAAAAAATTTGAAAATCATATACAATTTCAGTTCAATTTTTATTTTAATTTGATTTGAGGCAATTCAATAATTGAAATTTTTATTAAGAATAAAAAATTTAATCAAAGTAAATCGAATAATTAAACTAATTTATCAATGTGAATTCAATTTGACTCAGGAAGAAATAAAAAGAGATTTAAATAGGTGGATTATAATTTAATATTAGATCTAATTCTAACTATGCTCAGATCTACATGCTATGAAGATTTAGTATGCTACTTGAATGCAACATTAGACTTTAGAGAGATTCTAATCATGTCAATACATTTCATTGAATAGAACTTGCATGAAAACACAAATTATTATTTTAATTAAATTGCATCTTTTAAAATATAAAATACTTGTTTTTAAGAAAGAAATATGAATTTTAGTAAAATTATAATAATATTATCAAAACATCTTAACCTTTATAAGTTTATAAATACACACTTATGCCCAATTGACATGGGATCTTAGCATGGCCAGAACTTTCCAATTCTAAGACTGAATTGCATAGTGTGATAGTGCATTATGTCAATCAGTCTAAAAATTCACCCAATGAAAATGTAAAAGCAAAAAAAATGTGAAGAACACCATTTGCAGCCTTTCACTCTCACTCATTATGTACTGCTGAAAGATTGAGAAGATCTTTTATGAAGTAATAATAATAATAAAAATATATCAAAATTGAACAACATAGTCATTTTCATCAATAATTTAACTTTTTTTTTCAATTTTTTAGTTAATATAATAAATTATTTTACTCAATTTATTATTATTTTTTTTAGTCGTGAGTGTTTTTAAAATTATGTATTCAAATTTTATAATTTGATATCATTTCTTTTAAGATTAATATAATGTATGAAAAGATTTTAAAGATGTTCAATCATCATAAAAATACAATGTCATTGCTGAATTAAGTTGTATAAGTGAATTATTTTATTATAATATTTTAATTTTAAATAAATATATTAATTATTATTGGCATTTCACTCTTCCCCCCCCCCCCCACCTCCCCACATATATATATATATATGAAAAAAAAGAAGGAAATTTGCAGAAAGGTTGCTATAGATTGTCAAATATATAATACATGGTGAAGGCATTCATGTGTTTCCCTTCACTTCTATTTTATTTTACAAAATAAAATAATAAAAATATCTTAATTTTTTGCAGTCCCTTACTCAAAACCTTTTTTTTTTTTCCCTTAACCTAATATCAAATGATTTATTCTATCAATTGTTACAATTATTTTATAATTTTTAATTTTAATATATGTAATATTTTTTATTTATTAAATCCAATTAAAATTTGAAACTTAACGATTTTAAAAACCTATGCATACATAACTTAAAAATGAAACCTAATGAGTTTCAATGGGAACTAAAAAAATTCAAAAAATAAAAATAAAAGAGAAAATTTTTATGGAAATAAACATTAACATAAACGATGAATACAGTATATACTTTTGGCTAATACCCATTTTTATTCATAGTAACTGAGAATATATAACAAGGGTTCATTTGCTTTCACAAGAAGAAGAAGAAGAAGAAGAAGAAGAAGAAGAAGAAGAAGCCTTTAATTTCTCAGGACACTAAATTGGGGCTCATCAAGGAGATATGGATCCCAACTTTATTCTAGCTAAACAACTTCTTCTCATTAATCAAGATACAAACTTGAAGTTGATAGTTAATACCTAATTACATGCATAATATGTAATAATAGATCAGTTGCCGAAACAGCGGATGACAGTAGCTAAGGTCTCCATTATTGCAGCTGGTTTTCACTTCTGTTTTCTGCGTGAGAAATTTTTAAGTAAACTTAATTAATGGATAAACTTATCAATTATCTATAATTATTCTTAAATTAGAAATGATGTGAAAGAATATCATTAAATTATTAGTTCAAGTCATAAGTCTACTCGAGTGTTTATCTTTCTGCGTACCTTTTTCTTCAGCGCCTCCTTGCAGCTGTTTCCCTCTGAGCATTAAAGAAGACAGCTGCCACCGGCAGGCCTAGTCCATTTTCCTCTGCAAATTTTCTGGTGTTAAAATGATCCCCTGGGCTTGGTGTGGTCACTGTTTGCCTTTTTCGTTGCTTGAACAGAAGGAAAACAAACCTATGGAT
Source organism: Hevea brasiliensis (assembly GCF_030052815.1). Lineage (NCBI taxonomy): Eukaryota > Viridiplantae > Streptophyta > Magnoliopsida > Malpighiales > Euphorbiaceae > Hevea > Hevea brasiliensis. Next base: position 832,438 of record NC_079493.1, on the reverse strand, counting down.
CCCTATGTTTGGCCTTGGCATCTCGTAGCTCACCACTTCCCTTCCTGCAGAAAAGTTTTTTCGTGTTACTTTTCATTTTCAGATAAAGAAGAAATTTCATTTCTTTATCATCGATTCTCTTTTTGGGGCTTACCAAACGTGGCATCAGTGGTGCCTGGGATGTCCGTAACTATCCTGTAACGTGGTCAAATCAAGTTTAACCATTAGTACACACTTGTATATGTATTTCTAAATAGTACTTGTTACCATTTCTTCTTTTTTATACATATGCTTGTACTTCAGTTTTGTGAAAATCTGGAAATGATGAAATCAGTTCTCGTTTCTATTTTTGCTATATTTGTACTATATTCTTCTTCCTTTTACTCTTTTTCTTTTTCTTTTTTTTTTCTATGCCAAAGTCCAAAATCCAAAACCAAATGCCCTTTTGAAATAGGACACAAAAACTGAGGTTGGTTGGCCAAATCTTTCATTTCTCTCTTCTGCTCTGAATTGTAAATGAAAGGTTTCTGTATAGTATGCTATACCAGTGCAAGTGCTCCCTCAGGTATGGATCGCTGGGACCAGGCACATCTGGGTCTGTCATGACCTGCAATTAATAATATTGATTTTTTTTCAATTAATAATATTGATGAAAAGTGATAAAATAAAGTTTCACATGATATGTGTGTAAAGAAGAGTGAGCTTAGCTTTTACATGGCTATAGATAGAAGAAGAAGAAGAAGAAGAAATACCAGAGTGAAAAAGGATCTCATATCACCTCCCTGGACCTCAACCTTAGGTTTCTGAGTTACAGCAGAAGGGAAAAGCTCATGGCCATTATAAACCTGTTTGTTGGGGTTATAAGAGACTGTCATTTTCACAATTGGGGTGAAATAATCAATTACATCTCCAATTACCCTCCCAACCACCAGAGGATCTGTTGTCTTCGCCATTAGAGACTTGAGAAAGATTAGAGAGAGAGAGAGAGAGAGAGAGAGAGAAAGAGAGAGAATTCTTGAGAGTGGATATATAAGCTAAATTTGCTTGGTTTTTGTTAGCTCTTCTTGACAATCTCTCTTGTAAGGCAATGGGGGTGGAAGCAGGCCTCCATATTTATACTGTTGGTTTTTTTTTTTTTCTTTTTTTTAAGATTTATACTGTCGGTTTGGCCAAGACCCACGGAAGCTAAGGGATGGTGGGGTTACCTGCATATATAATTATTTATTAGTCTTTTGTTGTTTACAATAAGGTTCAGTGAAAATTCTACCATGAGAATGTTCTCTAATTTACTGTGACCCTGTGAGCATATACATTCTATAGTGGGCATTAGTAATTTTGTAACATTTGCTAGCTATAATTCATCATTTTGTGAAATGAAAGAAAGACCTTTGCATTACTTTCATTCGTCTTCTTCCTTACCTCCATCTTCGAAACTTCCATACTACTATTAGTTTTTGGTTTTAACATTTCCATTCCAAATTCTGAAAAGTAGATTCCAGATTAATAAATGTAATATTTTGATATTTTACTATAATTTTATTTTTTTAAATATACACTTGTTGTATTTATTTTTTAATTAAATATCGCAAAACGTTGCAAACCACCATGGGGGATCTAGAAAAATTTTTCTGGGGTTAATATATGTAAAAAAATTTTCCATGCTCAAATAAATCATATAATTATAAATTTAAAACTAACTGCTCATCATTATAATTATATCTAAGAAAACTCTCATAAAAATGAATTATAATAAATATATTAAGTAATTACTCTCATTATAATATAGACATAACTTAATATATTTATTACTTTAACTATCTTATATACTAAAAAAGTATTATAATGGACAATAATTTATTCTTTTTGTATTATGCCGTTCTCCACTTTAGCCTGAAGCCTCCCTCAATGAACAAGAGCCCTTCTTTGCAATGGATGAAATTCAAAAAATCTTTACGCACTTAGTCCCCTCAATTCTCATTTAATTAAGAATCCAATTAAATTTATGAATAACATTATAATAAGAGTTCTACATAATATATGAAATAATTCTCATCCTAATGAGAAATATTTCTCTTACTTGAATTAGGATTTTTTTCAAATTCTACTAAAATTTTAAGTCATAAATCTAATACGAGAAATAAAAAATAAAGTGAATTATACTTGAAAGATTAGATCTTTAGAAGTAAAAGAAGCACTTAAGAGAATGAAAGTGGGTAAAGCCTGTGGACCCGATGAAATACCAATTGAAGTGTGGAAGTATTTGGGAGATATGGAAGTGGCATGGTTAACTAAATTATTTAATAAGATTCTAAACTCAAAGAAAATGCTTGATGAATGGAGAAGGAGTATCTTAGTACCTATTTTTAAAAATAAGGGAGACATACAGATATAGGGGAATTAAACTCATGAGCCATACTATGAAGTTGTGGGAGAGAGTTGTGGAGCATTGACTACGTCATGATACTTCTATCTCTCTCAATCAATTTGGTTTCATGCCCGGTCGTTCAACTATGGAAGTGATTTTTCTCATTAGAAGCTTGATGGATAAATATAGAGATGTGAAGAAAGATCTACACATGATTTTTATTGATTTGGAGAAGGCTTATGATAGTGTTCCAAGAGATG